>NW_024044348.1:33711120-33981120 GCF_014851395.1 Micropterus salmoides
TAAGACCGACCCCTGAGGCACACCATATTTAACTGGACAGAACGAGGAGATATAGTTGTTTGCAGACACGCAAAACTTCCTATTTGACAGGTAGGATGAAACCATTCAAGGGCAGTACCAGAGATCCCCACCCAGTGCCTCAGTCTGTCTAACATGATGTTGTGATCAATGGTGTCAAAAGCAGCGCTAAGGTCCAGGAGTACCAGGACTGAGAACATGCCTTCATCAGCAGACATTAAAAGGTCATTGGTGACTTTAAGCAGGGCAGTCTCAGTGCTGTGGTACTTCCTAAAACCAGACTGAAACTTTTCAAATATTTTGTTATTTTCCAGTACAGTGAGCAGCTGTTTGGACACAATTCTTTCTAGAATCTTTGCAATAAAAGGCAGTTTTGAAATTGGTCTAAAATTATGTGGGAGGGAGGGATCTAAACCATGTTTCTTTAAAAGTGGGTTCACGCAAGCCGTTTTAAAATAATCAGGGACACAACCAGTAGATAGGGAGCTGTTGAAAACAGAGATCAAATGGGGCCCAACAGAATCTATTACTTTCAGTAAAAATTTTGTAGGTATTACATCAAGTGGGCTGGAGGACACTCTCATTTGTGTTACTGTTTTCAAAAGCTCAGACAAGTCGATGGGATAAAACTGGTTAAAACTCTCTTGTTGCTGGTGAGGAACCTCTGAGTAAGAGGCCGCGGGGGTAATAGAGGCTCTGATTGACACCACCTTATTGGTAAAATAAGATAAAAACAATTCACAGTCATCATTACTTCAAGCTGAGGCACAAGGAGGGATTGGGTTTACCAGCTGATCCACAGTCTTAAACAGAAACCTGGGATTGTGTTTATGTGTAGTAATGAGTTCAGAAAAATAGTGTGTTCTCGCATCCTTAACCATGTTATTGTAGTTAATTAATAAATCCTTCAGACTGAGGTAATGGACTTGGAGACTGGATTTTTTCCAGTAGCTTTAATTACAGAATAAAGAAACAAAGAAAGTAGAAATTTGTTACATTTCTCATCAGCATTGTTACTAGCAGCCGTAGAACGTCTTGATCCTTATGATGTCCCAGTTGGATAGGCCGTTAATCTGGCCGATCGGGACGTTGGGGTCGGGGATGGGGATCATGGTTTCCTTCCCATTCATGGAGAAGGCTGTTTTCCCATAGTGCATGATGGAGGAGTAGTCGTAGGGAGTATTCAGGTTGTTGGCGGCCTGCATGGCGAAGTTGTAAGCCATCTGCGGGTCGATGTTCGCCCAGTTGATATTGACGTAGGAGTCGCGGTCGGTCCTGGTATGTTCGTGCTGGAAACCCAGAGCGTGGTTGGCCTCGTGCTGAATGACGCCGTAGTAGAGGCAGTTCGGCCTTTTGAGAGAGAGCACCTGTGCGCCTCCCACTCTGCCCACAGGGGAGAAACATCCGGCTTGGTTCTCAATGCTGATGTAGTCGGCCTCATTCTGACGGGGGACAAAGCGAATGCAGGTTTTGGCCTGGAAGCCTTTCAGCGCAGAGTTGATCAGCTGCTTCTCCGAGCTGGTGAAGTCACTGCTCACGGTATAGGGGACCATCACCAAGCCGTTGGTAGCTTTCTTCCACCGGCATTTCTGGGACGAGCATATCATGGCGCTTTTGGTTGTGGGAGCCAGTATGTCTCCTTCCAGCAGGATCTCGTTGGTGGCGCTGTTGGAGGTCAGAATCCTGGTGGTCATGTCGACGGTATCTGGGACATCTTCTTTGCTTCCTTCCTCCTGGACAGGATATGCCTGAGAGAAGCCGAGCAGGAGCAGCAGCAGCAGGCTGGCAGAAGGAGTCATCTTCAGGGTCGGTCTGGAGGCTGTGAAGAGCTGCTGTGGAGAGACTCCTTGAAGCTTGATGTCTGACTTTGTTCAGACCAGGGTCTTTATACTCTCCTCTACAGGTGTGTCTGCAGGAGGATTATGGGTTGGGGTCCTCACTGCTAGGCCTAAATAAACCTCAGAGGGGAGGACTCCACAGACAAACCTACTTCTTAAACAGGGTTTGTTATCTCTGGTTAGTAGATAGGACAAGTTTAACTGAAGATCTCATTAGTGTTCAACCATTTAGTATCATCTGTATTTAACCAACCTTAATCCATGTAATGAGTGATAGGAATGTCTTTAGTTATTAGGTATGTGGTTATAAAACAAAATATTGGATAAAAATCTTTGACCTGATGATGGCACTTGAATATAAAATCTATGGGTCATCAATGTTATCACAGTTATTACTCTGGGTTTTTTTTAAAATCACACCCTGTTATAGCCTCATAAACAGATAACATAGACAAAAAGAGGATCCATATGAGGATTTGTAAGTGCAGCGTGGGTGGCTCAGCCTGAGCTCGCTTGAACTCATGAGCGAGCAAAACACAACCACTTTCATACAGAAATTCTGCAATAAACGCAGAAACACCGACATGCAGGATGTGGCTTTTCTCCAGACATGTTCGGGCTCTGTTACTTCAACGTTCACGCTCAGAGGCAGATCAACACCGCTCCGTACCTTTCATACAGCGCAGCGAGATGCATGTTGGCACAATACTCCCGGAATAAAGGCAGTATGACAGCGGCTGTAGAGAGAGGGAGACAGCTTCACACAACATGCTGGAAAGTCGGGTAAACTCTCACTGCAATGATTCAGTATTTTTATCAGCTGCAGGTTGAACTAATCCATGCTCGTTACATGATAACGTTACATTTACTGTATTTAGCCAAGCTGCTACATCGTCAGCTCAGTCTGTCTGCTTTTCAGTAACTATCTTTACTATCTGTGAATCTTTCACCAGAGGCTCACCAGTGTAAACACAGCTACATAAACTGGATGATAATGAAACGGTTACTGAGCAGGACTGAATATTATAATGAGATTGTGCCACACTATATAACAGTTAGACCGCAGTAAGTAACTTTACTGTAGTGTTAGTGGATTGGTCTTCCTCTGTGTTGTTGTCACCATTTTTTGCTGCAGTATTGTATATTATGTGGGTCACGTTAGTTACAGCAACTGAGAGGTGGAGAAGCTGTGTGAACGTTACGAAGCAAACACTGGCAGGTCCGAGTTAATGTAGAATTAGCAGGCTGCCCTGCCTGCATCACTATAGGCTAGTAAACACATCGCTTTTTACTGTTACATCATTTCTTGCAGGCTAAATCAACACTTTGACATAATACCGGTGGTACACAGGATAGTAACATGGGTCGCCTTAGTTGGTGAAGTAAAGTGGAAAGCGATACAACTTTACACCGGATGACATTACATTAGCCCCGAGCTAACGTGACTGTCCGTGTGTCAGAAAGTGTGATGTCTAGGGAAAGTTGCAGGACATGAAGGCTGACAGGTACAGTTCAGTGATTTAATTAACACCTAGCAGACTGGACACAAGACAACAGATAGACAGGACGGAAACCCAAAACACACACTAAATAGATACAGAACAGACTAAAATAACAAACTAAGAACTAACTAAACAGAGCAGACAGGCACACAGTGTCACACTGTGTTTCTCCAGTTTTTACTCAACATCATCTGAATCTGTTTGGTCTGATGGGCTTCAGCATATAAACCTTAATTGTTGTTTTTATCTTTACGTGGAGTCTGTGTTTTGATTTATTAATAAGTAATTTCATTGAAAAACTACAAATAGCCCCTTTAAATTTCCCTTTTGTATTGTTCAATCTGTTGATTAAAGGAAGCAGTTTCAATCATGAATTTAACCTATTAGTCCAGTGCCCTTCACAGGGATCAATGTGACACCTCCCTGCACTTTTTGTTCAAAATGTGCATCTCACATTGGTTTCAGCAGTGGCACACACTCCAGCACATGCTTTATTGTGAGCTTGTGAAACAGTTCTTCATAGTTAATGTGTTGAAGAGCACAAAAATGTACATTCACGCAAGGGGGGACTGAACACACAACCCTCCGACTGAAAGGTCTGTTCACTTGAGTGAGCTAACCGGGAACTCAAGCTTGTTTGCCAACCCCTGACCTACATCATTAATAAAATTGAAACAACATGACAATGGTGGAGATGCTGTTAGATGTTCAGCACTTCCTTAGAACTTAACATAAAACTCTTACAACTCCGTTTCAACACATTAATATCTAACATGTATCAAATGATCAATGATGACAAATAACTCCGTTTCAACACATTAATTTCTAACATAAGTCAAATGATCAATGATGACAAATAACTCCGTTTCAACACATTAATTTCTAACATATATCAAATGATCAATGATGACAAATAACTCCGTTTCAACAATTCACTACCACATCGGAGCATATAAACCCCGTCCCCGCGAACATACCACGCTCTTGCTGTTGCAGAGCTGAGCAGCATAATCCCCGCCCACACTCGCAGCTCCGCTGTGCTCCAGCGAGCACTCCCCACTGTTGCTGCTGTAGGGCTCCGCTTAAACTCTACTGTATCTATTAATTCTGAACGTGTTGCGTGCACTCCCTTGAGTCCGCAGCAACACACCTGCCACGTTTGAAGTCGATTGGACGAACGGTTCCTGACATAATCGAAATACAAACACACACACACACACACACACAGATTTCCCTCTTTATTCGAGAGATTCAGTGAGTTCTGGTGTTTTTATGTAAGAACAATAATAGCAAAGTGCCTCCACTGTGGAACTACTAAGCTCACCTTAAGAACTACTGAAGTATTTATAAGTACCTCAAATATGAACAACAACAATATATAGTATGAAAAAAAGGAAAAACATTTATTTTTACTCTCCTGGTACTCCTGGTTTTAAGTTCAAAGTTTAAACCTTGCAATGAACCCTTAATAAATTACAATAGCCACAAGATGCTTTATCAAACCACTCTGGTACTCTTCAAAATAACACTTCCCTGTTTTGTTCCTCTTAGGATGGAATAAAAAAAATATTAAACCGTGTGTTTTTTTAAAAACAAACAACAAAAGGCTGAAAATTTAACTTTACTCGCTTAACTAACGTTACCTGCGCGGGAGTGAGCGAGAGCGAGAGAGATTATTGTTATTATTTATTCTCCTGCAAATTAGCGGAGAATAAGATGATCCAGCTGTAGCTCTGTGTCTGTCCTCTCCACCTGAAGCTGTGAGCTGCACTTTATCAGAGGCGCTGAAATTAACGTGTGTGGATTTGTGGTGAGGTTAATCACCTGATAGGCAGAGGAGGCATTATACATATTTCATTTCAAAATCTAATTTTTGCCCCCCCCCCTCTTTCCTAATGTAAAGTTTTATTTGGCATTGCCTTCCTAGCTCATGCGATTTCAGAGCTGGCTCATATAGGAGGCGGTTTACTAAGTGACCAGTCAATCACTCACACACTCCACATCAATCGCGGACAAAATGTAGCCTATAGAAATGTTGATGGAAAAGAAAGAAGTTGCTCGAGGCCGGTGCAGAAAAATGCCTCAATATTATTATATTGCTGCTCTCTTACTTCTAGCTGAAGGCAGTAGTGATGGTGTCTGCAGCAGGGGTGGGTACATCTAATGTAGGCCTACTCTTAATTTTGCTACATTTTCCATTCATTCCATCATAACTTAACAAGTCTGTAATCTGTGCTTCATTAACCAAAATGCGCTGTGATCCAGGCTGTGCGCGCAGTTACGCAGTAAACAGTTGTCACAGTCACAGAGATGGGCAGATGCAAACATTTAGAAAATCAGGCAAATACCTTTTCAGTTTAAGGCTTTATGTTCTACTAATACAACTGAAATCTAGTGAGCGTACACTATGGCACTGGTTACTACTAAATACTTTCACTTTCCATTAACGGCGCATTAAAAGCGTCTTTAGTCTCTGCAGAGCAAATGAAGACTACACACTGTAAGATCTATGTCAGACGATCACTGCATTGATTGAGATATATTAAAGTTTCCCGTTGTTGATCAGAGCTTTTTTCATCGGACATTAGCCTGTTTCTTTTCTTTAATACACATCGGCTACTATTTGTATAATAGCAACGGTAAGTCTATAAACAGAATGTTGCCGGTGAAACTAATCTTTCACTCAGCAGCTACCAGCTGCTATTTATTTTTGAGATGCACAGAGAGAGAGAGAATAAGGTGGATAAAATAGTCATGTTGGGTTTTACGCATGACGCACACTTTATTCTGCATGTAGGTTTACCTGCTTCAACAACGAGCTGCTCTCCTGTTACTGCCACAATAATTCTTTGCGTTGTGAAGATTATTTCGATACTTCCGGAGTAATCACATTGTATTGGCAGCCTGTGCTACTGCAAAGCAAGCGGTTTGGTTGGCTACATCTCCATAATAAAAGGCAGAGGCAACAAAAGTGGGCTGGGCAGCAAAAGTGATATTTTAAAGTGATCTTGTAAACACCTTCATGGAGATTTAAAAAGGAAAATAATTGCAGAAATAGCTAAATTACACATAATCTGCTTCTTCACTGCATTTGCAGGAATATTTTAATGGGCTACTAAAAAAATTAACTCATCAAGTTGCCTAGTCTGATGCGATAGACAGTCCATTTTTACTCTGATCTTCACCTTTCCTCATGTGGACGCTGTGATCCTGCACAACAAAACATGCAAAAATTAAATCCCCACACTACCATGGATAGTAGTGGTGCAACGGTTTGCAGAATCCGCACGGTGCAGCACGCAGGTGGACCGCGGATTGATTGCATAGTTTATAATGATTTATCCTGTTTGAGCTCTCAAATATTCCTTTATTCTGGAAATGTCATAGAACCCAGTTAGATTCTGAATGTGCAGAACTTTGAACATGAGCAGAAAACCTGCTGAAACACAGGAGCTATTAAAGTCCAGGAGTTTCTAACTGAATTAAAATTATTATTGAAGACGTAAAAAGGTGCCACATGCACATTTAAAGAGGTTACCTCAATCAGTCACGTCTGCGTGTGTGTTGATTCAGCAGTGATGATATTAAAAGTTGATCTACAGGAGAAACATATCTGAAAGCAACCCAGAATGCCTGAGAGCTGCTCTGCATTATATTCTGTTACAGTTTTAGATTTTAAATTGTTTTATTATACCTTTATTAAACCAGAAAAACTCTTTTGTGAGTGTCCTGGCCAAGGCAGGCAGTAGCACAATTGCAAATTTAAGATGGAAATAAATAATCAGTAACAAGGTCATAAAATATCAAAATGTTCTTAAATATTCACCACAATTCAGCAACAAGGACATCAAACGAGTAAATCAGTCATAACATCTGAAGGCAGAATTGCCAGCCTTCAAGTCATTTAAAAGCAACCAGTGAAACCGGCTCACAAAGATTCAGCCACATGCGGGCTACCTGACTTTTGTGTGTCCCTTTACATAAAGAATTTCCACAATAAATTGGTGCCGAAAAGTCAATTATTATGTGAAGATATGAAGTTTAATGGGCTGGGCTAAGCCCCCAATGTTTCAAGATCCTAAAAATGCCCCTGGTGTGAACTGAATGAAAATAAATGTAACCTGTACAGGTATCACTACCAAAAGGTACCCCTTCAGTATAATAAAGTCCCAAGTACAGAAATCTGTACTATCACAGTTCCAACTTAAAGAAATGTCCAAATGATTACCAAGCTCTTGGATTTGGAAACGTTGGGGCCCATACAGTGGTGCACATATGAAACTTCCAACTTCCAACCTCAATGCGTTCCAGGTGCATGGTGGTGCATGACCCCGAAAGTGAACGAAAACCAGGGCTGACCGTGACAAAATGTACACACAGTTGCACCCTCAGCAGTGTTTTAGGTGTTAATTAAAAGGATGGCAGTTTAACTGCAACAACTGACATAAATAGCCTATAGCCTACTTTACTAGTTCTGTGTACCCCTACATCAGTTGGTAATCCTCAAGTCAGTCAATGTTGTAGGTTACGCTTCCTAATGTTTTGGCATTTTTAACAATAACTTTTATGCAGAGAAGATGACTTTATGAGATTCTTTACTGTAGCCAGCTACCTAATTGGCCTAACATCTTTCTACATCAATGTACATGCAGAACAGGTTTTACTATATGACTGTTAGTGTTATTTTAATTTAAATACATGCAAATATACTTGTTATTGCTTTTTAGTTTATGGATTACCATTTACAATGTGTGCATCCATGGGCGCTGACATTGTTTTGTGACGTAATTCAGCAGCTACTTGTGAAGTCGGGGTACATATTTTTTCTCCAAATTCACAAGTAGGAAATCCGACTTCAGGTGGGGTTCCAGGGTAGTTTTTGTAGTTGGAGGTCGGAAATTTCCCAGTTCGAGTTGCCTGGAACGCAGCATAAGTTATCATGACACTGGAATTCACAAAGAGCAAAGCATCGTGGAAGGTGTACTTTTTCCCATTAAGATCCCTCATGCAAAGAAACAGTCTTTTCATTTAACCATATTTAGTAGGCCCCTACATAGAGATTTGTTTTGGGTTTTTTCACATTTAATATTAACTTTCTAATTTAGATTTTTTTGTGCAGTCTGTGAAAAGATATCTCTTCTGACACACAACAACAACACAACACAACAATTAATTATCCATCTATAAAATTGTTTACGTATAAATTTCTTGTGCTGTGTGTGTCTTCACTTGTTAACCAACCTCCTACAGCAGTGGTCGTCTCGTGGCCAGATTACTTTGATAGCGGAAAAAAATAATAATTATTGCAGCTAGTGCTGAAAAAGATCTCAGTCATGACAGCAAAAGTTACTCACATAATCACTTCCTCCTAAGTCATTGTGCCTACAAAATAAAACATTTTGCAGCAGTACTTAATGCTGTGTTTAGTTGAGAGTTTTTACTTTGAAAAGTTCTGAAGGAAATTCAAGTCTCTGGCTTGCTTGACACACTTCTGAAAAAGCCGTCAGAAAACGTGAGATCGCAGATTCCCCTGAATGAGAAAAGCAGGAATTTCCTCTGCCTGGAGATACTGTCGATGCGAAAAAGCGTCCATAGGTTGATGTGGACCAATCGCTGGGATGTACTCACTCCTGCACATGCTTAATTGTGATATGTAATACGATCTCTTCACAATCTTGTTGAGAAAGGAAAAAAAATACTTGCAGTTAGTGAGAATTGAACACAAAACCCTCCAAACAGGAGTCCAGTGCACTATCAAATGAGCTAATCACACATCCAGTAAACGCTGGAATATAAATGGTCAATTGACGATGTTCTGGCCCACCATCTAATGAGTTGAAAAACAATTGGCCCGTTGCCAGACTGATTTGCCGACCCCTGTCCTACAGCAATCTCTGACAGTCCTGCTGCTGCCTCTGAATCCTGTTCCTGTCTGCCTCAACCCCCCACACCATGTCACTGCTTGTCTCAAATGGGTCGAGGAAAAACAGGACCGCAGACTACTTCCACCTTTTCACTGGCCATGCTGCTGACCCACTTCTCTTCTCTGTCTCCTTCTTCTTCTTCAGATACGTGTCTCTGAGGCCCTTTCACTTTCTTCAGCAAATCTCCTCTGACAAGAAACACACCTAAACATGAACAGATGAATGCTGTTCACCTTTTTGGACACCGGGAAAGTCAACGGTTTTGCTAATGGGCCAATACTAGTTCTAACTTGGTTCATAGTAAAGTACAACTCCTAGCTGGAATCAAGCAGACACCCATATGTCCAGAACTTACCACATAGTTTAACTTCCTTGCTGACCTTCCTCCAAGCGATCTCCTTTTTTGTCCAGTCCCTTTAAATGTGCGACGTTGTGTCATACAACTCCGGGTGTGCACACACAGCTACAATAAATTCTTCCATTTTGATTTCTTCAGTAAGTCCACATACAAGATTAGTGACATCCGGACAATCTCAATGCTGCAATCTCAATTCTTTCTCACTCTTGTTGAACATTTTCCACTAGTATCGCATCAACTGCCTCTTTCACATTTTATGGATTTTTAACTGATGTGGCTAGTTTGGATTGCTTTGGCTTTGATGCCTCACATCAGGTGCTTGGATTTTATTTTTGTACTCTTCATGTTAATTTATTAAAGAGAAATCAACCTTGCCTATCTCTGTATGCTTTTGGGTCCTAAAACCTGTATCTGCCTGAGCTAACAGTATGCAGCGTGACAGTTGTGGTGACAGTAATAATAATAATAATAATCTTTATTTGTAGAGCACTTTTCAAAAACAAGTTACAAAGTGCTTTAACAAGTGTAAAGACAATAATACCCGAGACAATAATACAAAAACAATACAAGATAAAAGCATGAAAACATTGAAAAGACTAAAATACACGTTTAAGATAAATATAAAATTAGTAAAATACAATAAAATAAAAGGGATAAAATAAAGTCAAATAAGATCGAAAAAGGCTCTCCTATAAAAGTATGTTTTAAGAAGGGACTTAAAAGAGTTCACTGACTCAGCTGACCTGATTTCCTTGGGCAGGCTGTTCCAGAGCCTCGGGGCCCTGACAGCAAACGCTCTGTCCCCTTTAGTTTTCAGTCGAGACTCTGGAACAGACAACAGACCTCTGCCCGAGGATCTCAAGGTACGTGCTGGTGCGTATGGGACTAAAAGTTCAGAAATATAACAAGGCGAGAGGCCATGAAGAGCTTTAAAAGTAATCAATAGAATTTTAAAGTCAATTCTAAAACATACTGGGAGCCAGTGTAATGAAGCTAAAATAGGAGTAATGTGGTCATATTTCTTTGTTCTGGTTAAAAGCCTGGCAGCTGAGTTCTGGACAGTCTGGAGTCGATCAATAGATTTTTGGGTTAAACAGGTGAAAAGGCTGTTGCAATAATCCAGGCGTGATGAGATGAAGGCGTGTAAAATGGTCTCCTGTGTCCTTAAAAGTTAACATAGATCGAATTTTAGCTATATTTCTAAGTTGATAAAAACATGATTGAACAAGCTTTGTGGTGTGCTGCTCGAAATTTAAATTACTATCAAACCAAACACCAAGGTTCTTTGCCACAGGCTTAATGTGATTTACTAGCAAATCTGCCATCTGCTGGGACCCGATGACCAGGATTTCTGTTTTGTCTGAGTTCAGCTGGAGGAAATTATTTGACATCCATTTTTTTACTTCACAACTGCAGTTGTTAAGTGAACTCAGCATTCCAGGGTCTGTGGATCTGACGGGCAAGTATATTTGTGTGTCATCAGCATAAATATGAAAAGAAATGCCATGTTTATGGATAATATGTCCAAGGGAAGCAGATACAAGGAAAACAAAATGGGTCCTAAGACCGACCCCTGAGGCACACCATATTTAACTGGACAGAACGAGGAGATATAGTTGTTTACAGACACGCAAAACTTCCTATTTGACAGGTAGGATGAAAACCATTCAAGGGCAGTACCAGAGATCCCCACCCAGTGCATCAGTCTGTCTAACATGATGTTGTGATCAATGGTGTCAAAAGCAGCGCTAAGGTCCAGGAGTACCAGGACTGAGCACATGCCTTCATCAGCAGACATTAAAAGGTTATTGGTGACTTTAAGCAGGGCAGTCTCAGTGCTGTGGTACTTCCTAAAACCAGACTGAAACTTTTCAAATATTTTGTTATTTTCCAGTACAGTGAGCAGCTGTTTGGACACAATTCTTTCTAGAATCTTTGCAGTAAAAGGCAGTTTTGAAATTGGTCTAAAATTATGTGGGAGGGAGGGATCTAAACCATGTTTCTTTAAAAGTGGGTTCACGCAAGCTGTTTTAAAATAATCAGGGACACAACCAGTAGATAGGGAGCTGTTGAAAACAGAGATCAAATGGGGCCCAACAGAATCTATTACTTTCAGTAAAAATTTTGTAGGTATTACATCAAGTGGGCTGGAGGACACTCTCATTTGTGTTACTGTTTTCAAAAGCTCAGACAAGTCGATGGGATAAAACTGGTTAAAACTCTCTTGTTGCTGGTGAGGAACCTCTGAGTAAGAGGCCGCGGGGGTAATAGAGGCTCTGATTGACACCACCTTATTGGTAAAATAAGATAAAAACAATTCACAGTCATCATTACTTCAAGCTGAGGCACAAGGAGGGGTTGGGTTTACCAGCTGATCCACAGTCTTAAACAGAAACCTGGGATTGTGTTTATGTGTAGTAATGAGTTCAGAAAAATAGTGTGTTCTCGCATCCTTAACCATGTTATTGTAGTTAATTAATAAATCCTTCAGACTGAGGTAATGGACTTGGAGACTGGATTTTTTCCAGTAGCTTTAATTACAGAAAAAAGAAACAAAGAAAGTAGAAATTTGTTACATTTCTCATCAGCATTGTTACTAGCAGCCGTAGAACGTCTTGATCCTTATGATGTCCCAGTTGGACAGGCCGTTAATCTGGCCGATCGGGACGTTGGGGTCGGGGATGGGGATCATGGTTTCCTTCCCATTCATGGAGAAGGCTGTTTTCCCATAGTGCATGATGGAGGAGTAGTCGTAGGGAGTATTCAGGTTGTTGGCGGCCTGCATGGCGAAGTTGTAAGCCATCTGCGGGTCGATGTTCTCCCAGTTGATATTGACGTAGGAGTCGCGGTCGGTCCTGGTATGTTCGTGCTGGAAACCCAGAGCGTGGTTGGCCTCGTGCTGAATGACGCCGTAGTAGAGGCAGTTCGGCCTTTTGAGAGAGAGCACCTGTGCGCCTCCCACTCTGCCCACAGGAGAAACATCCGGCTTGGTTCTCGATGCTGATGTAGTCGGCCTCATTCTGACGGGGGACAAAACGAATGCAGGTTTTGGCCTGGAAGCCGTTCAACGCAGAGTTGATCAGCTGCTTCTCCGAGCTGGTGAAGTCACTGCTCACGGTATAGGGGACCATCACCAAGCCGTTGGCAGCTTTCTTCCAGCGGCAGCTCTGGGACGAGCATATCATGGCACTTCTGGTTGTGGGAGCCAGAATGTCTCCTTCCAGCAGGATCTCGTTGGTGGCGCTGTTGGAGGTCAGAATCCTGGTGGTCATGTCGACGTATCTGGGACATCTTCTTTGCTTCCTTCCTCCTGGACAGGATATGCCTGAGAGAAGCCGAGCAGGAGCAGCAGCAGCAGGCTGGCAGAAGGAGTCATCTTCAGGGTCGGTCTGGAGGCTGTGAAGAGCTGCTGTGGAGAGACTCCTTGAAGCTTGATGTCTGACTTTATGCAGTCCAGGGTCTTTATACTCTCCTCTACAGGTGTGTCTGCAGGAGGATTATGGGTTGGGGTCCTCACTGCTAGGCCTAAATAAACCTCAGAGGGGAGGACTCCACAGACAAACCTACTTCTTAAACAGGGTTTGTTATCTCTGGTTATAAGATGGATGAACACAGCTTCACTATGTGGTTAAATAGGTTGCATTTGTTAAGCTACACACTTTATATGGTCTTCAACCAGACATAGTCCACATTAGATATCTTTGTTAAAACAACCTTAATTTAAGCAGAGTAATATGTGTTTCTCTTGAAATCCCTCCCTAATATTTGCTCCATAGAAGGTATTTGTTCGTTAATTAAAAAGTAGGGAGGTAAACAAATACAAATACATTGTTCGGATAGGAACTGATAAATCGCTGTGAACGCGTATGAACAGCATCTGAATATTAGCTGAAATATTTGCTCCCCCTCACAGATCTGTCACTGGATTGACACAATTTCTTGCAACTATTGTACCAATTATTCTCAGGGTCATAAGTCAGGTAAATCAAAACCACACAGATATCACACACACTCTGATACAACCAAGAGAAGTGAGATCAATCCAGCTAAACGTCCAATATAAAAATAAGGTGCTCTTTACAACTTCAGCTCTTGCCTCATGAGTCACAAAGTACAGGTGAGGCTGATGGGAATGCCATTAGGTTTGGAGATATTTGGGCATACACCAAAGTATTACACTAATAAAAATGTTGACCTGATGGTGGCGTTAGATGAGAAGTCAGGGGAACACCAAAGTTATGACAGTTCATCCTGAGGGGGATGTGAATGTGTGTACCACATTTCATGGCAATCCATTCAATCTTTTTTGAGACATGTCACTCAAAACCATAAATGTTGACCTCATGGTGGCTCTAGAGGAAGTATCAGGGGATCACCAAAGTCAGCATGATTCATCTTCTTGCGACCATGAATGTCTGCACAAAATTTTGTGCCAATCCATCATATAGATGTTTAGATATTTTACAGGATAAAGGAAAGCTTTGGCCGGCTGGTGGAGCTACAGAAAAGGTCAAGGCATCACCACAGTCATTAGAGTTCATTCTCTCAGATACCATGAATGTCTGCACAAGGTTTCATGGCATTCATCTAATTGTTGTTGAGACAGCTCAGTCTGGATCAAAGTGGTGGACCGACTGATAGACCAACGTTGTCATTCCTAGAGACACGCTGCTTGCATAGCTGACAAATCCAGAAGGCCACATAACAACACTTACTGCTGTTCTGTAGCAACAGAAACCTCCAAAGGTCTTCTGACCCTCTGGATGAACATAAAAGTCTGGTTGCTGCAAGAAAACAAATCAGTTTAATTGTTGTGAAAAATCTCAAGTTTAGCTCTGTGACTCAAATATGGTTGTACTTGAAATAAACAAACTTTAGATAACATTCAATGAGGTTCATTCTCAATAACTTTACATCAGTTTCACCAGATTTGCACGATAAAGCTTGACTGGTGTCACGCAGATGTTCATTTTACCTCATGAGCTGATTCTCAACCACACACACTGTGTGATTTCACAGTAGACGGGAAAATGACGAGCTGAAGTTAAGAACTTTCTCAGAAATGCACACATAATTGCCAAGAAAGCTTTTCAGATTTTCTCAATCTCAGTCTCTGATTTTATAGACACTTCAAATCAACTTTATTTTCATCACAGTTTCAGATACAGAGATGGCAGATTTGCTTTACCACAAGTAAATAATCCATTTACAGCCAGAATTCAATTAAACCATCAAATAGTTAATAAAACATCTAGAGTAAGTCAGCAAAACTTATTAAATGGCCTTCTTTATGTACCCTAGATATGTTACCTTATTAGAGGGTCCTGTTCATATGTTGATCTGACATTCTGATAAACAACTAAGCTGGTGTGTTTTTTCAATAACTCAATAACTTGTGTTTTCTGTACAGTTTAAAACAAAGGTCTTGGCTACATATCTCCCCTGAGTTGTATTACAGCACACTACTTTCATCGAGAATCATTTAGCGGTTCATAATATCTCAGAGCTGGTTCAGCATAGTGTAAACTGTAAACTTGTATATAACGTATCACATCCAAGAATTCATTTCAGATGTGTCTCAAGGCTAATGCTTAGAAAACAAAAACAAGTGTGCTTTAAACTAACTTGTTACCACGTTTTGTGATATCTTTCTTGAGAATAATTTGAATTTTGTTACTATTTTGAGCATTATGTTTTACAAGGCAAATAACACTGTTATATTTTCATTGTCATACTGAGTACATTTTTTGATCTGGACTATTTTTTCATTTCTTGGACAACTGTTTTTTTTATCAGTATCTTGAAATCCAAGTGGAAGAGAATCCTTCTTTTTGCTTAAATATTCAATAATCATTGAGAAATCCTTCTCAGTAAAATAATCTTTAGCATTGGTTTCATGGGTTACAGTAGCTTTAATTACAGAATAAAGAAACAAAGAAAGTAGAAATTTGTTACATTTGTCATCAGCATTGTTACTAGCACCCGTAGAACGTGTTGATCCTTATGATGTCCCAGTTGGACAGGCCGTTAATCTGGCCGATCGGGACGTTGGCGTTCGGGATGGGGATCATGGTTTCCTTCCCATTCATGGAGAAGGCTGTTTTCCCATAGTGCATGATGGAGGAGTAGTCGTAGGGAGTATTCAGATTGTTGGCGGCCTGCATGGCGAAGTTGTAGGCATTCTGCGGGTCGATGTTCTCCCAGTTGATATTGACGTAGGAGTCGCGGTCGGTCCTGGTATGTTCGTGCTGGAAACCCAGAGCGTGGTTGGCCTCGTGCTGGATGATGCCGTAGTAGAGGCAGTTCGGCCTTTTGAGAGAGAGCACCTGTGCGCCTCCCACTCTGCCCACAGGGGAAAAACATCCGGCTTGGTTCTCGATGCTGATGTAGTCGGCCTCATTCTGACGGGGGACAAAACGAATGCAGGTTTTGGCCTGGAAGCCGTTCAATGCAGAGTTGATCAGCTGCTTCTCTGAGCTGGTGAAGTCACTGCTCACGGTATAGGGGACCATCACCAAGCCGTTGGTAGCTTTCTTCCAGCGGCAGTTCTGGGACGAGCATATCATGGCACTTCTGGTTGTGGGAGCCAGAATGTCCCCTTCCAGCAGGATCTCGTTGGTGGCGCTGTTGGAGGTCAGAATCCTGGTGGTCATGTCGACGGTATCTGGGACATCTTCTTTGCTTCCTTCCTCCTGGACAGGATATGCCTGAGAGAAGCCGAGCAGGAGCAGCAGCAGCAGGCTGGCAGAAGGAGTCATCTTCAGGGTCGGTCTGGAGGCTGTGAAGAGCTGCTGTGGAGAGACTCCTTGAAGCTTGATGTCTGACTTTGTTCAGACCAGGGTCTTTATACTCTCCTCTACAGGTGTGTCTGCAGGAGGATTATGGGTTGGGGTCCTCACTGCTAGGCCTAAATAAACCTCAGAGGGGAGGACTCCACAGACAAACCTACTTCTTAAACAGGGTTTGTTATCTCTGGTTTGTAGATAGGACAAGTTTAACTGAAGATCTCATTAGTGTTCAACCATTTAGTATCATCTGTATTTAACCAACCTTAATCCATGTAATGAGTGATAGGAATGTCTTTAGTTATTAGGTATGTGGTTATAAAACAAAATATTGGATAAAAATCTTTGACCTGATGATGGCACTTGAATATAAAATCTATGGGTCATCAATGTTATCACAGTTATTACTCTGGGTTTTTTTTAAAATCACACCCTGTTATAGCCTCATAAACAGATAACATAGACAAAAAGAGGATCCATATGAGGATTTGTAAGTGCAGCACGGGTGGCTCAGCCTGAGCTCGCTTGAACTCATGAGCGAGCAAAACACAACCACTTTCATACAGAAATTCTGCAATACACGCAGAAACACCGGCATGCAGGATGTGGCTTTTCTCCAGACATGTTCGGGCTCTGTTACTTCAACGTTCACGGTCAGAGGCAGATCAACACCGGCTCCGTACCTTTCATACAGCGCAGCGAGATGCATGTTGGCACAATACTCCCGGAATAAAGGCAGTATGACACGGCTGTAGAGAGAGGGAGACAGCTTCACACAACATGCTGGAAAGTCAGGTAAACTCTCACAGTATTTTTATCAGCTGCAGGTTGAACTAATCCATGCTCGTTACATGATAACGTTACATTTACTGTATTTAGCCAAGCTGCTACATCGTCAGCTCAGTCTGTCTGCTTTTCAGTAACTATCTTTACTATCTGTGAATCTTTCACCAGAGGCTCACCAGTGTAAACACAGCTACATGAACTGGATGATAATGAAACGGTTACTGAGCAGGACTGAATATTATAATGAGATTGTGCCACACTATATAACAGTTAGACCGCAGTAAGTAACTTTACTGTAGTGTTAGTGGATTGGTCTTCCTCTGTGTTGTTGTCGCCATTTTTT
Source organism: Micropterus salmoides (assembly GCF_014851395.1). Classification (NCBI taxonomy): domain Eukaryota; kingdom Metazoa; phylum Chordata; class Actinopteri; order Centrarchiformes; family Centrarchidae; genus Micropterus; species Micropterus salmoides. The sequence continues at coordinate 33,728,675 of NW_024044348.1, forward strand.
GCTGCAGTATTGTATATTATGTGGGTCACGTTAGTTACAGCAACTGAGAGGTGGAGAAGCTGTGTGAACGTTACGAAGCAAACTGGCAGGTCCGAGTTAATGTAGCATTAGCTGGCTGCCCTGCCTGCATCACTATAGGCTAGTAAACACATCGCTTTTTACTATTACATCGTTTCTTGCAGGCTAAATCAACACTTTGACATAATACCGGTGGTACACAGGATAGTAACATGGGTCGCCTTAGTTGGTGAAGTAAAGTGGAAAGCGATACAACTTTACACCGGATGACATTACATTAGCCCCAAGCTAACGTGACTGTCCGTGTGTCAGAAAGTGTGATGTCTAGGGAAAGTTGCAGGACATGAAGGCTGACAGGTACAGTTCAGTGATTTAATTAACACCTAGCAGACTGGACACAAGACAACAGATAGACAGGACGGAAACCCAAAACACACACTAAATAGATACAGAACAGACTAAAATAACAAACTAAGAACTAACTAAACAGAGCAGACAGGCACACAGTGTCACACTGTGTTTCTCCAGTTTTTACTCAACATCATCTGAATCTGTTTGGTCTGATGGGCTTCAGCATATAAACCTTAATTGTTGTTTTTATCTTTACGTGGAGTCTGTGTTTTGATTTATTAATAAGTAATTTCATTGAAAAACTACAAATAGCCCCTTTAAATTTCCCTTTTGTATTGTTCAATCTGTTGATTAAAGGAAGCAGTTTCAATCATGAATTTAACCTATTAGTCCAGTGCCCGTTCACAGGGATCAATGTGACACCTCCCTGCACTTTTTGTTCAAAATGTGCATCTCACATTGGTTTCAGCAGTGGCACACACTCCAGCACATGCTTTATTGTGAGCTTGTGAAACAGTTCTTCATAGTTAATGTGTTGAAGAGCACAAAAATGTACATTCACGCAAGGGGGGACTGAACACACAACCCTCCGACTGAAAGGTCTGTTCACTTGAGTGAGCTAACCGGGAACTCAAGCTTGTTTGCCAACCCCTGACCTACATCATTAATAAAATTGAAACAACATGACAATGGTGGAGATGCTGTTAGATGTTCAGCACTTCCTTAGAACTTAACATAAAACTCTTACAACTCCGTTTCAACACATTAATATCTAACATGTATCAAATGATCAATGATGACAAATAACTCCGTTTCAACAATTCACTACCACATCGGAGCATATAAACCCCGTCCCCGCGAACATACCACGCTCTTGCTGTTGCAGAGCTGAGCAGCATAATCCCCGCCCACACTCGCAGCTCCGCTGTGCTCCAGCGAGCACTCCCCACTGTTGCTGCTGTAGGGCTCCGCTTAAACTCTACTGTATCTATTAATTCTGAACGTGTTGCGTGCACTCCCTTGAGTCCGCAGCAACACACCTGCCACGTTTGAAGTCGATTGGACGAACGGTCCCTGACATAATCGAAATACAAACACACACACACACACACAGATTTCCCTCTTTATTCGAGAGATTCAGTGAGTTCTGGTGTTTTTATGTAAGAACAATAATAGCAAAGTGCCTCCACTGTTGAACTACTAAGCTCACCTTAGTACCTCAAATATGAACAACAACAATATATAGTATGAAAAAAAGGAAAAACATTTATTTTTACTCTCCTGGTACTCCTGGTTTTAAGTTCAAAGTTTAAACCTTGCAATGAACCCTTAATAAATTACAATAGCCACAAGATGCTTTATCAAACCACTCTGGTACTCTTCAAAATAACACTTCCCTGTTTTGTTCCTCTTAGGATGGAATAAAAAAAAATATTAAACCGTGTGTTTTTTTAAAAACAAACAACAAAAGGCTGAAAATTTAACTTTACTCGCTTAACTAACGTTACCTGCGCGGGAGTGAGCGAGAGCGAGAGAGATTATTGTTATTATTTATTCTCCTGCAAATTAGCGGAGAATAAGATGATCCAGCTGTAGCTCTGTGTCTGTCCTCTCCACCTGAAGCTGTGAGCTGCACTTTATCAGAGGCGCTGAAATTAACGTGTGTGGATTTGTGGTGAGGTTAATCACCTGATAGGCAGAGGAGGCATTATACATATTTCATTTCAAAATCCTAATGTAAAGTTTTATTTGGCATTGCCTTCCTAGCTCATGCGATTTCGGAGCTGGCTCATATAGGAGGCGGTTTACTAAGTGATCAATCGCGGACAAAATGTAGCCTATAGAAATGTTGATGGAAAAGAAAGAAGTTGCTCGAGGCCGGTGCAGAAAAATGTCTCAATATTATTATATTGCTGCTCTCTTACTTCTAGCTGAAGGCAGTAGTGATGGTGTCTGCAGCAGGGGTGGTACATCTAATGTAGGCCTACTCTTAATTTTGCTACATTTTCCATTCATTCCATCATAACTTAACAAGTCTGTAATCTGTGCTTCATTAACCAAAATGCGCTGTGATCCAGGCTGTGCGCGCAGTTACGCAGTAAACAGTTGTCACAGTCACAGAGATGGGCAGATGCAAACATTTAGAAAATCAGGCAAATACCTTTTCAGTTTAAGGCTTTATGTTCTACTAATACAACTGAAATCTAGTGAGCGTACACTATGGCACTGGTTACTACTAAATACTTTCACTTTCCATTAACGGCGCATTAAAAGCGTCTTTAGTCTCTGCAGAGCAAATGAAGACTACACACTGTAAGATCTATGTCAGACGATCACTGCATTGATTGAGATATATTAAAGTTTCCCGTTGTTGATCAGAGCTTTTTTCATCGGACATTAGCCTGTTTCTTTTCTTTAATACACTTCGGCTACTATTTGTATAATAGCAACGGTAAGTCTATAAACAGAATGTTGCCGGTGAAACTAATCTTTCACTCAGCAGCTACCAGCTGCTATTTATTTTTGAGATGCACAGAGAGAGAGAATAAGGTGGATAAAATAGTCATGTTGGGTTTTACGCATGACGCACACTTTATTCTGCATGTAGGTTTACCTGCTTCAACAACGAGCTGCTCTCCTGTTACTGCCACAATAATTCTTTGCGTTGTGAAGATTATTTCGATACTTCCGGAGTAATCACATTGTATTGGCAGCCTGTGCTACTGCAAAGCAAGCGGTTTGGTTGGCTACATCTCCATAATAAAAGGCAGAGGCAACAAAAGTGGGCTGGGCAGCAAAAGTGATATTTTAAAGTGAAATTGTAAACACCTTCATGGAGATTTAAAAAGGAAAATAATTGCAGAAATAGCTAAATTACACATAATCTGCTTCTTCACTGCATTTGCAGGAATATTTTAATGGGCTACTAAAAAAATTAACTCATCAAGTTGCCTAGTCTGATGCGATAGACAGTCCATTTTTACTCTGATCTTCACCTTTCCTCATGTGGACGCTGTGATCCTGCACAACAAAACATGCAAAAATTAAATCCCCACACTACCATGGATAGTAGTGGTGCAACGGTTTGCAGAATCCGCACGGTGCAGCACGCAGGTGGACCGCGGATTGATTGCATAGTTTATAATGATTTATCCTGTTTGAGCTCTCAAATATTCCTTTATTCTGGAAATGTCATAGAACCCAGTTAGATTCTGAATGTGCAGAACTTTGAACATGAGCAGAAAACCTGCTGAAACACAGGAGCTATTAAAGTCCAGGAGTTTCTAACTGAATTAAAATTATTATTGAAGACGTAAAAAGGTGCCACATGCACATTTAAAGAGGTTACCTCAATCAGTCACGTCTGCGTGTGTGTTGATTCAGCAGTGATGATATTAAAAGTTGATCTACAGGAGAAACATATCTGAAAGCAACCCAGAATGCCTGAGAGCTGCTCTGCATTATATTCTGTTACAGTTTTAGATTTTAAATTGTTTTATTATACCTTTATTAAACCAGAAAAACTCTTTTGTGAGTGTCCTGGCCAAGGCAGGCAGTAGCACAATTGCAAATTTAAGATGGAAATAAATAATCAGTAACAAGGTCATAAAATATCAAAATGTTCTTAAATATTCACCACAATTCAGCAACAAGGACGATCAAACGAGTAAATCAGTCATAACATCTGAAGGCAGAATTGCCAGCCTTCAAGTCATTTAAAAGCAACCAGTGAAACCGGCTCACAAAGATTCAGCCACATGCGGGCTACCTGACTTTTGTGTGTCCCTTTACATAAAGAATTTCCACAATAAATTGGTGCCGAAAAGTCAATTATTATGTGAAGATATGAAGTTTAATGGGCTGGGCTAAGCCCCCAATGTTTCAAGATCCTAAAAATGCCCCTGGTGTGAACTGAATGAAAATAAATGTAACCTGTACAGGTATCACTACCAAAAGGTACCCCTTCAGTATAATAAAGTCCCAAGTACAGAAATCTGTACTATCACAGTTCCAACTTAAAGAAATGTCCAAATGATTACCAAGCTCTTGGATTTGGAAACGTTGGGGCCCATACAGTGGTGCACATATGAAACTTCCAACTTCCAACCTCAATGCGTTCCAGGTGCATGGTGGTGCATGACCCCGAAAGTGAACGAAAACCAGGGCTGACCGTGACAAAATGTACACACAGTTGCACCCTCAGCAGTGTTTTAGGTGTTAATTAAAAGGATGGCAGTTTAACTGCAACAACTGACATAAATAGCCTATAGCCTACTTTACTAGTTCTGTGTACCCCTACATCAGTTGGTAATCCTCAAGTCAGTCAATGTTGTAGGTTACGCTTCCTAATGTTTTGGCATTTTTAACAATAACTTTTATGCAGAGAAGATGACTTTATGAGATTCTTTACTGTAGCCAGCTACCTAATTGGCCTAACATCTTTCTACATCAATGTACATGCAGAACAGGTTTTACTATATGACTGTTAGTGTTATTTTAATTTAAATACATGCAAATATACTTGTTATTGCTTTTTAGTTTATGGATTACCATTTACAATGTGTGCATCCATGGGCGCTGACATTGTTTTGTGACGTAATTCAGCAGCTACTTGTGAAGTCGGGTTACATATTTTTTCTCCGAATTCACAAGCAGGAAATCCGACTTCAGGTGGCGTTCCAGGTTAGTTTTTGTAGTTGGAGGTCGGAAATTTCCCAGTTCTGAGTTGCCTGGAACGCAGCATAAGTTATCATGACACTGGAATTCACAAAGAGCAAAGCATCGTGGAAGGTGTACTTTTTCCCATTAAGATCCCTCATGCAAAGAAACAGTCTTTTCATTTAACCATATTTAGTAGGCCCCTACATAGAGATTTGTTTGTTGAGGTCATCCATAAAGGCTCTGATGGGGGGGCTGTGAACACCAGACATGGACAGAGGGCCTTGGCACAGTTTCAGCTGCCTTGACCAATAGTCTGATTTTACATTACCAGAAGTTAATCAGAGACTGGAGTTCCCGTAGTAGTTCAGGATGAGGGGCTTGATCTTACTGGGTACATGGTTCCGGTCCAGGTTAGCCTCAACCAGCTTGTGGGTTATAGAGACCTAGTGTGTTTTCATTCAAGTGGGATATTGTAATTGTAAAGTTGTGTGTGCACTAGTAACTTGTCTACAGATCTCCATCTGGGAGATGTTTTACTGCTACTGATCTCATTGAAAGTAATTTAGCTGTTTAAAATAGTAGCTGGTTCAGCAAACAGATTCGGTTGTAAATCTCAACTCTACCTAATAGAATAGTAACTCGCGCAAGTCATTTTAATGATGCTTTTAATTATTGAAATTTCCTTCGAGGTCAAGAGTGGAATGACCTTGAGTCGCTTTATCATCAACTCGACAGGCAACCGACAGTAAGAAGGTCACAGTCAGAGACACACACCTTTCAAAAGATTCCCATGAGCTACAGCTCACAAAGTACTTATGTACTCAACTGAACAATTGCTGTTTTTGTGCTTTGCATTTCTCGTTCGGCTTAAAAAAGACCACCTGATAAATGATGACACATGCTTTTGTGGCCATATTATTTTTTTCTAATTCCAGCATTTATTACAGATGAAAAATTTAAAGCCAAATAAAATTTGTCAGATAGACAGCTATGCTTTCAAGTCATGTGTTGTCAAATCTTGTGATTTTTTTTTCTATGGATTACTTAAATTTTTATTATTTTGGGGATACTTTTTACATACTATAAAATAGCATTGCTGTGGTACCTCTCTGTGTGCATTGTTCGGTACATTTTTCTTATTCCTTTTGACAATTGGCCAGAAAATTTATTCACAGTTCTTTTTTAGTCACTCCCTTAATTTGAAAGTTGAAGAGGTACCTAGAGTTACTGTTTTGTGCAGATATTCAACATTCGTTGACAAATCAATCACAGAAACGACATACTCTATGTATGTATATATGGCACAACAACAGGCACTCAGTACAAGATCAATAGAGGCTGCGGTCTACCACATCAGGTAGGACCTCAGATACAGACTGTGGAAGGATGCCCCTGAGACAGCACAGCACAAAACAGCAGGGTGTAAGATGCAGCTAGGAAGTGCGTACATGGAACGCCATAACCAGGTAGCTGGCATAGTGTACAGGAACATCTGCCATGAGTATGGGCTGGAAGTCCCAAGGTCAAAAGACACCTACTAAGGCAGTTGAGAATGACCAAGCTAAGATCCTGTGGGACTCCCAAGATCCAGACTGACAAACTGGTGATGGCTAACCAACCAGACTTCATGTTAATCGACAAACAGCAGAGGAAGGCTGCAGTGATAGATGTGGCAATCCCAAGCGAGAGCAACATCAACAAGAAGGAACACATGAAGCTCGAAAAACACCAAGGGCTGAAAGAGGAGCTAGAAAAGATGTGGAGAGTAAGAGCAACAGTGGTGCCAGTGGTAATCGGAGCACTGGGGGCTGTGACCCCCAAACTGGGAGAGTGGCTCCTAGATTCCAGGTACAACATCTGAAGTCTCTGACCATAAGAGTGCAGTCCTAGTAACAGCCAAGATACTGTGCAGAACCCGCAGACTCCCAGGCCTCTGGTAGAGGACCCGAGCTTAAAGATGAGGGGAATTGTATATTTATATAGCTAGCATAGCGCGTATTGTTTCTGACAAAGCCAAAACTTACAAATGTTTTAGCATTAAATATAAACTCTGACATTGCTCGCATCTGTCTTCTGGTAATTTATTTGTTTGTTACAGGATAAATGCATGACTGCATTCTTCTTTCTGTGGACCTTGTGATTAAGAGGCATCCTAAAATAATGTCTTCAGTTGGCTTGCAATGCATCAGCAGGCACTGTGTTTGAGCTTAAATCACCCCGGGTACTCTGAGTGACTCCATGAGAAATGGATGCTGTTCCTGCTGAGTCTACAGTTTGCCTGATAGATTGTGCTGCTTCAGATGCTATTGAATTGGTCGTGATAGAGCATCTGAATGGCCTGAAGAATATTGTGAACTAAAAGCTGTGGGGTGAGTGGTAAGTGACCTTGGCACTCAGTGCTCTCTCATTTCATGGTTATGATGGAAGATGTTTGCCCTGTGTTTTTACTGTTTCTGTGGCACTCTGTCCTGCCACTCACTGTCATTTTCATTTCCTCTGCATGAAAAACTTCAGTGCGGATTAACTCACCGATACAAACCAGACAAACCCTTTGATATCTTTTTATTTTGTAATGCCCCATCCTTAAGGTGGCTGTATGGGGCAAACAATAATCCAACACTGACCCAACCCAACCACTTAAAAACAACTTTAAAACAAGGCTGAGCGGCAGAAAAATCAGCAGTCCCAATTTAAAAAGCCTCTCCATTCTGATGCTGGCACAGGAGCTTTTAAAGACCTCTTTCCTAGGCCAGGTGGACTTCATTCAGCAATCAGTTGAAGCACACCAAGGGCAGAACTAGAAGATCGAACAGGGGAACACATATAGCTGTATCAATTTAAATGAATGAGAATTGGTGGAAGGACTCAAAGTGAATATTTGCATTTTATACCAGGTAAAATGGGATTAAATAAATCAAAAAACAACCAGCAAAGTATTTACTTTTTTAGCATGAAACTCATATCAAACTCTCATCAAATCATAGTACAGCTGATGGAAGTATTACAGACGAGGGCCCATTGGGGGTGCTGCTGGTCTGATTCAACCATCACATCCAGATATCCAGGAGGCAGTAACTTTACAAAGCACAGTGGCGTGTTACATGACATCCACTTGATTGGTAGCTCGATAGCCTACACTGCACTAGCAATACAAGTAATTTTGTAATTTTTATTTTTCACATTGCCAAAGATAAGGAAACACAATCAATGCATACTGTTTGGGCTGGCATGATGTGCTAATAGTTACAGAGGCCACAATTTCAGTTATGACAGCTATTAAGAACATTGTACAAATATTACCTTTAACAAGATGCACACCACTGTCTCATCGTTTAGTCACTCTAAGGAAGGGAATGACCACTGTAAGTGTCAAAATACTGAAGCGTAAAGTAAGTGAAAATCATAAAATAAATATGGTGTAGATTGTAATGGTCCCTGAGCATTTGTCCACAATGATACCACAGTACTTTACCTTGTTTTCATGTAGAACAGCTACAGCAGTACAATACAGTGGGCTGCTGATGTGTGTAATAGAGTTCTTGTGTGGCAAGTGTTCAATTTTTAACCATCCTGAAGCTAACTGAGTACACTTCAGTCAAGCATGAAGATATCATTATTATATATTATTATTACATGCAATAACATAACGCCACATAACATATAACAAGATAATGCATGCTGCATAAATATACGGGGCAATGGCCATCATCTCTGGAAGTTAAAGACAGTGTTGATGATGAGTGGCAAAGGTTCAGTGTGACTTTGTTTCATTGCACCCCACTAAGAAATAAAATAAATCCCATTGCAAATCTCTCGGATTTGCAATGGGATGAGAATTCTACATAAACATTACACAAACAAGACAGAGGTGAACATGGAGACAGATTTAAATATTGAGCCAGAAAATTAAGCTCTCACCTTCAGATTATTCCAGATATTTAGGAATGAGACATTTGAAAATGACATTTTAAAAACAATCCAAAATGTTGGAATTAAAAGAATACAGCAGCATTTGGTGTAACCACGGATTAATTACAAGCAGTAATAAAACCATAATAGGCACTTAGTGTTAATAACGGGGAAATTCAATGGTATCACAATGGAACGGTAATAAAGCAGCCATCCATCCATCCACTGTTGCTCTTCCCAACCCTCTGCCTGACTTTTCTCTGTGTCGATCTTCTCGGTCATACTGAAAACATTCTACTGTCTGCTGCTTTTATGTTGCAGAAATGTTGCCAAAGCGTTTCAGCAAGACAGACTGAACAGCAAATCCAGTCACTTCTGACTTCTTACTTCTGGATATCATGAGCATGGTGATGACTGAGCATCCTCACCAACATCTTTTAGCTTCAAAGCTTTGTTCTGTACATTTACACTATAAAGCTGCTTAACACACACACACCTCAGTCTACTACACCTCCAGCACTTGGCAGCTCCATTAGAGAAGCTGTGGAATTTCATGTCTCGCTGCACCTCACCAGACACTGATGAAGAATCGGAGAGGACAGTGGTGACCTTCTTCTATGACTAGGATATCTCATGGTGAATTACATTATAGTGAAAATAAAATAGACAAGTGTCAAAACACAGAATGATATGAATTTTGTGGCGTGGTGGTTCGAAACACACTAAAAGCTAGATCCAAACACATAATGCCTCCTTGGACTAGTGGACAAGTCCGACAAAGATGGTATCTGATGTAGGGACACTGTTAAATGTGAACCCATCTCACAAAGATATTGGTTTATTGTTGCAGTATTAATCTGCAAAGTAATGTACAGAACACAACATTTGTTCTTGACAAGGAGGCTAAAGATGTGCTGTGTCATGTTGATCCAGTTGATTTGTCACTGTGAGTGTGTGTGTTATAGGGATCTTTCAGAGAGTGCCCTGATGAAATGTTGCATTTTTTTGTGGCTATGATTAAGCTGCAAAGGTAAAGTGATGATGTAGGGAAACACATTGAGGGAGAAGGGTTTAGAACAGAGAGAAACACAGAGAGATTACACCTCCCTCACTGTGATTTGGTCTAGGCCTATAGATGGGAGGAGGGGGAGGAGGAGCATCAATAACACCCGCCTGAAGGACGCAGAACTGCGGCTCGGAACCGGGCTGAGAAACCAAATCCAGTCGGTACCGGTCGTGAGTGGAGATGTCACATCCCGGATGTGGGAAAACAGAGTCTTGTAGTTCCACGTCGGATTTCAGAAGCCGTCATATATAGGCTACATGCGTAGCCTACGTATTAGCCGATACGCACTGGCTGGACAGGCGGTGAAGAGAGGTCGCTGACGGACTGTGCGTAACGCTGAGTGGACAGCAGTATTTCTCGCTGTATATTCTAGCCTAGACGGGCTCCTGACAAGAGATTCGCACTTCTTCTGCAGTGCACTTCGTCATTATAACCAGATGCCCTCCGCCGGACCGGACCCCTTCAGTTTCATGCCGTCCAACCCGACCGGAGCCTGAGCCGAAGGATGCAGGTTAAAAACCAGATCTGCACAGAGCGGAGCAGCACCGACGACCCGGAGCAGGATGACAACCAGAAGAAGACCTCGTGTTTTTCCAACATTAAGATTTTCCTGGTGTCGGAATGTGCGCTCATGTTGGCACAGGGCACAGTGGGCGCCTATCTGGTGAGTTTCTACAGAACAGACAGCACAGACACAAGGTTGGTCTGAAGGAACGTCGTATCTCAGTAGGCTTTATCTCAGGTAACATCGGGTTAACGCAGCGCCCTTCAAACCGGCACAGACAGACAGTGAGTAACGATACGGTTAATAATCATATTATTCTGATCACATCAGAATAATCACACCCTCCAGTAACCACGGGACGCGGTGCTTTCACTGATTGATGACTTGCTGCGTATTATCCATCAGGCCTATGCACCATCTGCATGACACAAAGCGCGTCACAGCGGCCGCAGACTCCACGTTGTTGTTGGTGAATTTTATATGCGTATATGGATGGTCTGTTGGAGAGCAGGTTACGAAACACTGGTCAGGAGCTCCATCCCACCTGCCGGTTCTTCTTCATTATGCATCAGTAATGCAGGGGGCCTTTGACACTGGCGGATATAGCCTAGGCCTAGGAGATGACGTGATCGCCACAACAGAAGCGACATAGCGTAAATTTCATTATCGGAAAAGCTTCCTTTCACTTTTAACGAATTTACACTTCAATGTCACTTAAAAATAAGGTGTTATTTTATGCATTGATATCCTTAGATGGATGTCAAAGTGCTACGCTCTATTCAGTAGATGAACACATAACGGTAAAGGTAAAATGATTTTAGGAGCCAAAAGAAAATGCAACTTTTCTCTTAAATTGCAAAGATTTCAGGCACCATCACTGATGCAGAGGTGAAAGTGAAGTATCTTCCCTAACACCTAATGTATTCATATCTGTTTATGGTGTGTCTAAAGCCAACCACAGCAGTTTCTAATGTATTTGTGTGTGGTGATGTCTACCTACATTAGTCAGAGATGGCTCAACCACTTACTGTAAATCAGTATAAATATGATGCCACTTTAATCAGGTCTATTATTTGCCTAATTAAAGCCAATTCCCCTGATAGGTGTCAGCACAGTCTTGATACTATAAATAACTGCACATGCAGGTTGGGGGGAGAACAATTAACTGTCCAAGTCATCTTCATTCACAGTCATAATGTCAGTGGCTTGACTCTCATTACATGTGGCTTTTCTATTGGTGCAGCCTTGGCGTGCTGGTTCAGGTGAGAAAAACAACAAAAGGCCAAAAATTATATGGAAATAATCTGTGTAAGGACCTGAGCTAATCTCCAGAATCTAACCTGTACGTTGTCAAATAGAGATGTTGAAAAAGAGACCTTGTTCAGAAAAAGATGCTTGAACTTGCCTTAAAAAAAAACGTCTTCCACATGTGTGAAGACTGCAACTTGGCATAAAAACGAGTTGATTTTAATGGGTTTTGCACCAGTAACAAATATAAATCCATTAGTATTTACCTTGAAGACTGCAGTGGAACGTCCTTTTAACCAGCATCCCAAACCATAAGTGCACGTTTAGCAAATTCCGCTGCAGACAAAAGCACTGTGGAAGCACTGCCTATCCTCTCCTGTATAAAATGTTGTTTTTCATCATTCTTTGTTGTCTGTCTCTATAATTCAGCCACTTTCTTGGTTCACAGTGTGCCTTTATTTTCTCCTCTTTTTTTCAGTAGCACATTATTTTGTTTTACAAATAAATCACAGTGAAACTTTTGAAGAAGACAAGCTATAATGACTGAAGATCTGTCAGTACAGCAGCACTTGCATAACCGCCTTCCATAGCTTAGTATACATTCATCAGACTGAAATGGGCAGATTTTCTCTTTTCTCCATTTTCTAAAGCTCTACAACAATTTGAACTGTCTGTAAACACTGAAGTGGATTGGACTAAAATGTCTCAATACGGAATGTTAAACATGTACTATGTACATGTCCATCAGTTCTCAGTGAATGAAGCCATACATAAATCTTCTACGGCCACAAGAGTAAATCTTAACCCTGTTGTTTAGATTCTGTCACCTCTGAACTGTGTCCTCACAGCTTATAATGTCAGGGAACTGTGAATTACAACTTTGTAATAATTCTAGTAAACAGTGCACAAAGTTTTATGTAATTATTTTATTTAACCCATATTTAACCAGGTAAGACCCGTTGACATCAGTGATCTCTTTTACAAGGGAGACAGCAGCTTAAAAAAGGTTACAGATGACAACCACAAGAAACATACAAGATAGACATTTACATGTCAATATGTAACAAATTTTAAATTCAGAATCAGCTTCATTTGCCAGGGTTGTGTACACATATAAGGAATTTGACTCAGGATTGTACAGTGCTCACACTGTGCTTACTCAGACAATAATACAATAACACAATAATAAAATCGAGAAATAAAATCGAGAACACAAATATACACACTATTAACAAGCACAATATAGACAGATTGACAAATAGTGCAGTGACCAGAGTGCAAAGGATGCAGGAGTAAAATTATTACTATCATTATTATGTACATTTCGGGGTGGATGAGATATACTGGTACATATACATCCATGTACTCATGTACGCAGTGCGATGGATCATAGTGCAAAGGATGCTGGAATAAATAAGCATTATGTGCAGTTGTTATGTACTTGAGGTAGCTGGATTTGGTATATGGTATATACAATATGACAATATAACTGTATGAATAGTATAAAAAGCACTGAAATAGAGAATGATGAATAAATAATAAGTGGTAACCAGTGAACAGGTGGCTGATTAGAGACAGAGTTACTGGGTTATTGCACAGAAATTGTTCCTAACACTGTGAGTCAGAAATAAGCTGTTCATCAGAGTGATGACCTACACAAAGTAAAAAGTAACAACTGCACTTGCACTTATAAGAGTGAAGCATTACAGATAGTTCATCCTCTTTTGGAGGACAAGAACATAAGATAGACAAACAAACTATTTGTTATCAACTGTTTTGATTCATTGTTTCAACTATAAATGCTAAACATTGCTTAGTTCCAACCTCTCAATTGTTTGGATTTTAAGCTTTTGGTTGTTTTATGTGATAGTAAATTGAATATCCTCAGGGGGAATATTCAAGTTGTCATCTTTAGGATATTATGATTTTTCTCAACATTTTATACACTAAACAATTCATCAATTAATAGGCAGATTAATCATTCATGAAAATGGTCGCTGGTTGCAGCAATTTAGTGTGACAGGATAAATGGGATAAGGAATATAGAGAAAAGATGAATGGATATTATACGTGATCCATCTCATTTCACTTGCATAGTCATGGCTGCATTCTCCTTTTTATCTGGAATTGCTTCAAGAAGTCTCCAGGCTTATGCTGTACCTTTTGCTGTGGATGAATTATTAATAAAAGTTTAAAATAATACCTGGCCAACCTTTTATCGTCAGTCCTGTTGATGATCCAGCATACATTTGATGGAGCACTTCATACTTACACAGCTGCTACAATGTGTTTGTGTCAGTTTCATAATTAGAACAGCTGCATTAGGTTTATGCCTAAAGCACACACATGCACCTTTTCCCAGGATGGCATCTGGCTAGCCTCAGGGTTGTTTTGGATAAAGGAGGAGGAGTGTGGTGATGAAGATGTTGGAAGCAGCTCAACTGCTGTGTGTCGTCAACAGGTTGCTGTTGTTGATTTCTTGTGGCAGATGGCTCTTTCATACCTGCTTTTACTGAATAGCTGAAGAAATTAATCTCAGTGCCCTGCCTCATTATATTACACAATATTTTTTAAATGTATAAAATGTGTACTTCTGACAGGTTGATACAGTCTTAAGTGGCTACTAGTTGTAAAAACACTGTATAAAACTTGCTTTCTCTTTCTCCCTAATTCTCTCTCTCTCTGTCAGGTAAGTGTTCTGACCACTCTGGAGAGACGTTTCAACCTCCAGAGTGCCGATGTGGGCGTCATTGCCAGCAGCTTCGAAATTGGCAACCTGGCCCTCATCCTGTTTGTCAGCTACTTTGGCGCCAAGGCCCACAGACCCCGCCTTATTGGCTGCGGCGGGATTGTCATGGCGTTGGGGGCATTACTGTCAGCCCTGCCAGAGTTCCTGACTCATCAGTACGAGTATGAGGCCGGGGACTCGTGGCACGCTGAGGATGGCAGAGATGTCTGCTCTAACACCTCCAGGTCAGAAAACCGAGACTCTGGGTTTAAATGTGGCAACAGGGCCAACACCAACATGATGTACCTTCTGCTGATTGGAGCCCAGGTTCTGCTGGGCATTGGAGCCACACCTGTCCAGCCTCTGGGAGTGTCGTACATCGATGACCATGTTCACAGGAAGGACTCCTCGCTGTACATAGGTGAGTAGCACTGAGCACTGAGAACGAGTGAAACATATAAGCTGATAGTCAAGTCTTATCACCAGCTCCTGCACATAACTCCCTGTAAATATAGAACTCACCCAGTGAGTGACAGGTGGGTGCCTTCTCAGGTGGCTAGCTGCTAGGTGGTTCAGCAACCAGGCTTCATTTGGCCCGCCTGAGCTCCACCTCTCATTTTTGGATTAGCCAGAGTCAGACACTGCCAAGATGGCAACAGCCAGAGCCGCTAGGATCTTCCCACATTGAGCTTCACTGGCTTCTATGGCGTGGACATGAGAGTTGTATCAAATTTCTCTCGTCTAACTCTTACCCAAAATGTCAAACTATTTCTTTAATCATGTGCATTTGAACAGCAAACACTTGGACTAGCTACAAAGTGACTACAAATCCTTGAACCTACCAGAAGGAATCAGCTAAAATCAAGAAAGTGATTAATAATGATAATTTCCACATATACAATTCATTTAATGAAACCCCAAACCTGGCACTGGTAGTGGCCTGTTGTACATACCTTAGTGTTGTCCTTCCCATCTGGGATCTTTGACAGGACAACGTGACGGTTGATGTACATATTTTTGGAAGGAATGGTCTCTTTAGTTTTATGCCTGAGCCACTTATATGGTTCTAATATACTGTTACTGAAATTAGATTTGGCATGTTATCAACGGCTGTTGATGGCACTGGGTGCAAATGCCAGTGCACTCGATGACGCCAGATGTCTGTTCTTCTACACCAGAAGATGGAGTCTATGGATGGAGTGAAAGAAATGATAGATGAAAATAATATTTACAACCACAACACTGGCTCTGGCTAAGCTAAAATTTACAGCTAATAATTAATGAAGAAGATGATTTAGAGCCAGTCCCGCTGTAGCAATAAAAAGCATAAAAAACATTTCCTTGATTCCTGAACTAAACAACAACTAGCAACAGCTTGATTCTTCACGCTCTTGCATTTGGCTGTTGCAGTTAACTGGAAGTAATAAAAAACAAAGGCTTATGGCATAATAAAATCTGAACAATCATAATATCTATATCAGTATAAGTAAATGGGGTGATTATGTTGGTGCAAGTGAAACATGACCTATGACATTAATCATTCACGTGTGCACTAAATGATCAGCTCTACTATCTATGAACACCGAGGCTCATTTTAAAATGATAAGATTACCATATTACAGTAAACAAAATCTTATTACTAATACATATAATCTCCTCTGAATCATATTTAGTCATGATTAGTTAGACAAATGGTTAATGACAGGTGCACATGCAGCAAAGTAGGTTAAAGAAAGCAGTTGTTGGGAGGTAAGGCGGGTTTTAGGCTTTAGTTAATGCGCAGTGCAATGTATAGATACAGAAGGCGTCACAATCAAATCACAACAAATGGAAATAGACACCAGAGTATACAAAAGATCATTACAGAAATTGAATAAATCAAAAGTGTACAACAATAAAACAACTTCAGTTCCTATGTCAGTGTGCATGAATGCCCAGAAGGTGAAAAAAATATAAAGTAAGAATTTCTTTTGAAAATAAGGCATCTCACATTTTAGACATATACCTCTTAATGTAATAATATTGACACTGACTAAGGCTTCATGCCAGCAAGCATCTCTGCCTATGAATCTGAATCTGAATTCTGAATGCCTACCAGCTCTGAAGGTGTTGCAGTATCCTCACAGGATCAGTGTGGATTATCATCTTAATCCCAAGTAGTATAATTGATATATCTGTACTCTCTAAGCTAACTGCTGGTCTTACCACAGTCGACTTCTCATAGATCACCTGTCAACTAATTTATTTCCGTTTACTTCTAAACAAACTGAACGTTGTTTAAAAGAGGAAGGGTGACTGAAATGATGCAAAGTAACCTCCTGCCCGGTCTCATCCGGATGATGAAGTGGCTATTGTGGTCAGTAGTTTTGGTACACTGGAACCAAATAATAGAAATCTACAACTTTCTGTTTAGCCTGCCTCTCCTCTCCTCTAGCTCACATCAAGACCTACTGTATGTCATGCAGTGTCAGTGTGTGTGTGTTTGTGCATGTGTGTGTCCTTTTGCCATTGTCATGTTTAGTCAGTCTAAGTCACAGACTGAGGTTTGTTGACCCTGTAGTTTGTTCATTGTTTTCTATCCAGATGAAGGGTGTCACTTAGTGTTGAAAAGTGTTGGGGACATAGGGGGATCTGGTTGGACCTCTCACAGGAAAGTTTGATCTTTAAACACTTCTTTACCTGCATTCAGGTGAAAGTTTCTGTACCGAATTTATGGTGGAAATGCGAATTGTTAATGTTAATGAAATTTTATTTATGAAACACAAAATTAAGTTGACAGGTGACATTTCAAAATACATAAAATAATATAATATAATGCAGTGCAGCTCTCAGGCATTCTGTGATGCTTTCAGATCTGTTTCTCCTGTAGATCAACTTTTCTCATGTAATTTCATCCCTGCTGAGGCAACACATATGTAGACATGATTTAGTCTTCCCTCCTCTTTTGGCATGTTCAAAGGGGGAGAACAGAAAACTTGGCAACAAAGAAGTTTTTTTGGACAATGCACATTTGTTTCTGCCATATTTTAATGGCATTGCATGTTTTCTTAATGTGCAAATAAACCTTTCTAAAGGCATTTTCATTTGATATTTATCTGCAAGCTATATTTCAATAGAAGTATAACAAATAATACTTAATAAAAAAGTGGTGAGGACAAATCAGCCATTTCAAAAAGTGGTGGGGACATGTCCCCAGCGTCCCCAGTGTAAATGACACCTATGATAAGATAAAAATAAGAATATATTTAATAGCTAGAATAAATAAACAGGGCCCTTTGGTATCACTGCAATTAACATGTTTTGCTGACAGAAAATAAATACATTGTAACTTCAACTTCCAGTGCACACAATTGTATTTCTTGTTATTAAAAAATAGTTAAATACTCTATGCAATTTTAGGACATGAGACAGGTCCAGAAACATGTTTCTGTGATACTGCACTATGCAGTATAGACTTAGTTTTATCCTACCCAGATAATGAGTTTGGTCAGTGGATGGAAATATCCCTGACTATTGAACATGTTAGTTATGTGGAGGGGGATGCACAAGTCCATCAATACTTGTATGCTCTTCTTTTTTGAATGGTGTCATTCACTACTATGTTGCTGTGTGTAGTAGCTAATGTATGCCATATCTTATCTATTACGCAACAATAAATGAGAACCTTAATACTACATTCCTTGATTTTGTTGTAGCACCCAAATTATCTTCCATCTCACAAGTGATGTTTTGAAACAGCTAATTTGTAGAAAAGGTGCAGATTTTTGGGTCACTGTTAGATGTGAGACGTTAGAGAAGCAGTCTAGTGAACAGAAGATTGTTTTCTAACAATTTAATATCCTATATTCCCTGTATTGTCATTGACAGGGGAATGGCAGGTCTGATCCTGCCTTCTCTCACATACGTGCCCTTGAGCAATGCACTTTATTCCACACTTCAGGAAATGTTCAGTGGCCAGCAGCAGAGGACTGCAGTTATACTTGCAGCAGAAACCAAGAGATCGACATAACACACATTACAGCTTGTCTGCCAAAGTTGCCTAGGCAACAGTACAGAGACAGGCACTGAGGCTACAGTATGTGCCATTCCTGCTCTCACCGCTCAGCGACCTGCTAGCAGCAGAACTCCATCTGGGGAGATGGAGAGAATGAAACAAAGGACAAATGAAAAAAACACCCCATTATTAATAAAATAAGGAATGTATATGTAAACATTTAATTGTTGTAATTGTTTTGAGAATAGGATTTCAGACAATAATTAAATCTGATATGTGTATTTCTTACAAAAGCTGTGATTCTTCTATGAATGGAAACAGTAAAAGCAAGTAATACCATGTGACAGACTGATAGATGCTTGTCAGCATGTCAGACTGCCAAACTTTGCAAGTAACATGCAACTGTGGTGGGTTGGCTGCAGTTTATTTAGAAAGATTGCACTGACAGTGAGAAAGTACACTGGTCAATCTAAAAATCTATCCTATATTGTGCTATTCACATTTTTGCAAATGCAAGAATAATGGTAATGGTATTGAATCAATAATTATCAGTTCATGTTATCGACCCAGAAATTGCATATCCCTGCATCTCTACTTATTGGGATATTTTACAGCTGGATATGACATTCAGTTATTATATGGTAATATATACTAAATCACCATCACATTAAACCTTACAGAGCTGATGTAGCAATAAGCCAAAGCACAACTGTTGTTTATGTTATTCTGTAAAAGTTCTTGTGCTGAAGTTCCTCTTCTTGTGGATTCATCAGTTTGCCCTTATGGGATAAATAAAAGGCACTAAAGGAAAATAAAAAATACAGTATTGTTGGCTACCATGTGGCTAGTTGCTCCTCTTTACAGGCTTCTCTTCTTGTCTTTGGCTAGTTGCGTTGTCCCTGCTTGCGTTTCAGTGCAGACCTGCAGGGTGAGAAGGCCTGCGGTTTGTTCTGAGCATGCTTTGATCTGTACAGTCTCTGCCAGCAGTACTCAGAGTGGAGGAGGTGGGAGGCGGGGGCAAACAAGGCTAGCACAGCACCCAACAACCCACCCTACCCCTGCTTGGCTAGAGGCCAAGTCATGCCAGATGTCTGATGTAAGACACTACACTTTATATTTTTTTGCTATAATTTTAGAAGATTTTAAAGTGTTCTCTGCACTTTACTGAATTTAATGCGCTAGTCCAACATTGCCCCGTTATAATGTGTGATATGTGTTAAACCATCAGCACAACAACATCAGCATACTAATATGCTCACAGTGATAATGCTAACATGCTGGTGTTTAGCACGTATATTGTTTAGCCTACCATGTTCACCACCTTAGTTTAGTATGTAAGCATGCTCATATTTGTGAACTAGCATCAACCAACAACAATGCAGGTATTCAGTCAATTAGTACTGGACTAATTGAAAATTAAAGTAAGTGGATCTCCAAAGTTACTAAAATTCATCCCGAGGGGAACATGTACACCTGAACAAATTTTAATGGCAACCCATGCAACAGTTGTCACCCTCACTGAGATAAATCGATCCCCAAACTCTGGAGGATTCGTCATGCCAATTCATCAAATTGTGACTGACCGACGTTGCCAAATATTTACAATTTTAAAGTACTGTGGCATGATTTTCACAACAAAAGAGCATGACTAATTGTGATTTCAGTCGGACTTCTAAGAGTCAGAACTGCCTGTAAGCATGAATCTGATTGTGTTTGTCTGTTCATGTTAGCTCTGTGACAGAGTGGATCTGACAGTCCAGACAGGCAACCAAGGACGTCTCTTAACAGCAATCCAGCAATTATTTGTTGCTCTTTTCCCATTCTTCATTCGTCAGTTAGTTTAGAATTTTCTATACATTGTGTTTTGGTCACAAATATTGACTCTGATTTATCATGGTCACTGTTTTATGTCTTAGTCTATAAGGTACAGTGTTCTTTGTAACATCCCCCAAGCTTCTTCCTTTGACACGCAAAAGAACGCAAGAGAAAAGAATAATGGATCTATTAACAATCTCGCATTTTTTGACAATCCAGGCATAGTGATTGCATTGGTTACCTCCAACAGTGTGACTGCTGCGTTGTCTGTTGTGGCTCAGTAATTGCATTTAGCCCGCTCTTTTATACAGCGCGTATGTGTTGTGTGCTGCTTATCTGCTGCTTCCTTTTCAAGGCGGTGGCGTTGTTCGACAAGCTTGACGTGTGAAGACACAGTAACATTGTAAGAAAACCCCTGAATAATGGATCGTGACAGAGAAGCAGTTAGGAGTTGTTTAGCAAACATCTAACCAAGTGATTAAATATTAAAGCAGCAGCTCTCCACAGGCTCGCAAACAAACCTGATGATGGAAGGAGAGGCTGCTCTGTTGTGGCCACATCTTCACCCCATATGGATCAATACTGCCTGAAAAAGAGATTTAGTACACTGGGGAAACTCAAGACAAAACCAGGAAACACTTCCCAGTTGTCATGGCACAACTCCCCCAGCATGCACCTCTCCTGTAGTTACTGTTTTTCCACTTAGCTGGCCTTCAGATCAGTGTGCCTTCTGGCAGATGAGAGGAGAACAAAAACAGATTCAAAATTTGGAGTAATGCAGCAGTGATACACTGCAGCACAAGCAATAAAGAGTGGGATCTGTGTGATGAAAAGTGTCCAGAGTCCAGACATCTAGGCTGGAGTCTCTTTGTGAGGCTTTAACCAGGCACAGCAGCGGTTTCTCCTTTGAGCAAAAATGCTAAAGTCAGCATGTTAACATAAGCACAATGACAATGTTACCTTGCAGATATTGTGTTTATGCTGTTAAACATCTTAGTTTAGCATGATAGCATGCACATAGTGTGTGTGTGTGTGTGTGTGTGTGTGTGTGTGTGTCTGTGTGTGTGTGTGTGTGTGTGTGTGTGTGCATACAGTAGCCTATATATCCACATTAAAGTTACAGTATGTCTAGGTCTATTTAATATTTCTTGACCCGTGGCTTATATTATCAGCTGTGATACATTCCTGATCGGATAAGAAGATGGTTTCCGACAGAAAGACTAACCCGCTCCTGTGCTCTGTTGACTACAGTATGATGTCCGAGCTGGACTGTAATTGGATTATTGATTGCTGTCTGCTGCTTGACTGATACCCTAGGGCGAAGGCAACTAACCCTCCTATCTACTGTATTGCTCACAGACCCTCTAACAGAAAAGCAGCTATTCAATTAGAGTATTCATGCTCTGGGCTTTTTACAATAATGTAGCCCCAAATAGTTTCTGCTTTACGTCCTAATGAGGTTCAGTATGTGGTGCTGTGTAAATGTTTGTATCTTGCTAATGGAATATGTAAATCTTATTTTGAAATATAGTATGCAGTAAGGTCAATGTGAGCACCACTACAGTGTATAGAGTCAGTAAGGTACTCAGATGACTCCAGTTTCCATGCATTCCCATTTTTCTGTTTAAAATCAGTCTTTACAAAAAAACACTAATGTTTAGCAGCATGCCGCAAGGGATGGCCTGTCAGTCAGTCCACCTCTTTGGTCCCGATTGCCATGACAGAATCCTATTGTTTATGGCAATCCTGACTTTTCCCCTTGCACCACTATGAGCTTTACATTTGTATTTTTGAGTCAAGAGTTCAACAACTGTTAGACTGCTTTGACATTTGGTGGACACATTCAAGTTCCCCTCGGGATAAACTGTTGATAACTTTGGTGATGTCTTTGGAGAACTTTTCCACCAAGGTCATCTTCAGGTTTATTTTGTGCAATGCTTTATTTTAAGACCAACACCAACAGGAATGTTTTAGGTCTGTATCAGAGTGCTAAATGGCAGCAACAATACAGCATAGTACAGTAAAGGAGAGTAAGTAAGTACAGTAACCGATAGAACAGAACAGTGCAGTAAAGTAAAAGAGCCATCAGAGCCCGAGTGATCCAGCTCTGCAGCCGCTGGCTCAGCTTCTCTCTTCCTGCCTCATATCTTAGCTTCTATTCATTGCTGTAATGCGTGTAATGAAGCGCTGTGATGCTGCAAGTTGAGAGTCCACTGCAGCAAAATGTTTTTACTCCAGTAGAGTTATTACTCTTCCACTGTAGGACAGAAGAGGAAGGAATGGATGCTGACTTAGCACACACTGTCTGCTCAGACGGGCCCAGGTTGTTTTATATGTGCACCTTTCAGGGGTACCTTTGCCAAGTTACAAAGTGCCAGTGATTGAACTGTGCCATAATGTGAGTCTGAGTGAGAAATTATTCATGCGCTGGCAGTGTGACCAGGTATAGGATCCCCGTCTCATACAGTGTGACCTTGCCTCTGCTACATTCATTACAGCTGGGTGCAGGACACCGGTGATTACCTGCATGTTTGGCTGATTTTTATCACTTTTGTTTTTATTCGACCAAATGTAACAATATTAACAATAAAAATGACCAGGTGACCACTGATAATTTATATTCTCATTTCAAATGAACACTATACAAACCAGTTTGGTACTGCTTGTTGTAGTAAAAGTGGGTAACTGAACTTCCCTTTATTACATTCCTGGTTTTATATCTATGCGAGTCTTCAGTAGATTAGAACTCTATAATAATTTGCAATCAGGGCTGTAGGTACCAACTGATGACACAGATGTCATGTCCTCAGTATTTCTTCAATGAATTTGAGGGTTTTAGCTCCCTGGGGAGAGATTACTGTACGTTCTATAATTTAAAACATATACATGGTTGTGTTTTATAGGCCGTATTTATAGACTCTTGTATATTTAAATCTAGTACTTTTAGGTCAATGAATAAATTAGGTAAGAAAAGATGAAACTTCATTGATCCCGAGGGGGAAAATTGAGCAAATTAGAAAATAAGTAAATGAAGAATTGGCATGATTATCTTTCAGACAGCGAGAAGAAGGTTCCTTCATGCTTCATTTCAACAACTATAACATTAAACGCTTCTGAAATACATTACCTACCCTAACTTAAATGTCCCTGACAACATTTGTAGTCTCATTTAGCCACTTGTTTGCAACTAAATGCTCCAAAATTCATAAGGTTTTTACTGACACATTTTATGTTGTAGCATACAACGTGAACATCTCTTAACCTCGTGCCACAGACCTTATTTCAGGCATCTAACCAAAAATGTATGATGTGACCTGTCACAGTGGACTCCCCACAAAGCTGACCCACCATTTTAAACCGTGTTAAAAGTTCTCCCTGGCATTATTCACATCTCATTAACTCCATAAAAGACTATCCAATGAGTCAGCATAGTTTGATATCTAGCAAGCAGTTGGCTTGACATATTTTTTTACTTTAAAAGTAATACATTCAGTACATTTAATGTTTAACAGTAATACTAGTGTTATAGAAAAAAAGTTGCAGACCTAATGCATGTATGTAGTCAAATCCTCTAAAAGCTCTAAGCTTAAGTGGAGTGTCTCTACCTGCCATTTCCAGTTGGCTGGGTCAGATAAGCTGCCAGAGTTTTACAAGAATATCTAAGTAATCTATAAATCTCTTACATGTCCTAAAGTGTCTGTACTTTAATAAATAAACCTGTGAAATATATATTTCTCTTACAGTTAGTTTCAGTCATCTAGGTTTATGTGACACAAAGTTATAAGTGTGAAAGAAACAAGTGTATATGGAAATATTTTATAGTGCAAAGCATCCCCTGGGCAAAGCATGTACTGCTACAACAGCCTACAGTGTGTTTTTGAGGTGGGTGTCAGAATTAATTCCCCATCATTAACCAACAGTTTTCTCTCCCCATTTTTCTTGTATTATGTTGGCTATGATGATTTTAGCTAAAAATCATTGTGGGAAAAAAAAGTACAGGTTTTAAAAAACTAAAATTAATCAAAATCTATTTAATTTGCAACAGCACAAACATTCAAATTCCACACATGCTAAAAATAAGATCACAACTGTTTGGAGAAACAATTCATTTTGAAACTGACTGATAGCACTATGTTTTAACTGATGGAGGTAGTTTAGAAACATATGGGAGTCAATTCCTTGAATAAATTTTACAGACTAAACAAGAGTTATTTAATGATGAACTTAATGTAATCATGTTTATTTTTTCCAAAATGCAAACTGTAGTTGATACTGTTTTAGAGATATTCAGGCATACTATTCCCAACTTTCTGCATGTGTGTTGCTATTTTTCTACCTAAGTGGGAGTAAATAAGCTTTTTCAGGATCTCACACAAAGGCTAGTTTTAAAGTTGCGACCATTTCCCTGTGCCTTATTCTGCTGATTGCATGTTCCGAAGATATGTGCTGCTGCGCTGTAACTCAACTGAAGACACCACTGAAAGCATCTGCAGCTTTCGTCCCCATACGCTGAGGCAGAACTGGAATCATTGCAAAGTCAATAACTCCAGAAGGATTTACATTCTGCCTCTAATGAGCAATCAAAAAGGATTAAACCAATCCTTTGAAAATTAACCTCAGACGCATTGATTTTTATAATTAATGTATTTAGAAATGCATGCACATCATAATTCCGAAATTGTTGCAGTGGTTTTCTGCTTTGTCAAACTACAATGCAGCAACTTTTATTTCAACAGTCCCCCCATCCAAATCAATCTTTCTTTCAGCAAAAATACATTTTACAAGATTCAGATACTGTATATTGTTGTTACTATGCAGTAGCCAAAGGTTGTACCATATGGTTAAAGCACCAGTACCTCCCTACACACATTCCTTTACTGCTATGAGCCTCTAAAGCCCTCTCCAAGGAATGGGCTTTAGATCTACTGTAGATCTACTGTTGAGTCCAAACAACAGACTGGCATCAGTCTTGAATGCTTCTCCTGATGGGAGTCTAGCAGCTGTTGCTATAGGATTATGAGCTCACTGTCTTTTCTCATGGTATAGCAAAGCTTTACAGTAATGCTCCGTCATCGTGCTTATTGCTGCTGTTCTCATCAGCTGTTTCACTTTGAAGGCCACTCCAGGCTCTTATCTTTTTGTTATGTATACTGGACACAATAAAGCTGTGTGTTCCCACAGTGGTCTTTAGAGAATGTGGAGCTTTTATGTATTGTGGAAAGACTGGCTGGGATCCAACATTTTCCGCAGGTTCACTGCCGTTTTCATTTGTGTGTGTGTATTTGCCAGCCTCCCTGCATCACATACATTATAGATTAGTTGTGTTGTCCTGTGTTTGATCCTAGTGGAAGGCAGATTTGGAGATGGGAGGTTGTTCATTGGTTGGAGATGGCCCTGGTGTAACCCCAGACCTCCTCTATCACCTGAATTCAGCCCAGCTGGCATCAGTGACTGTGCTGAAATGAACATAATGTATCTAGCTGACAGAGAAAGTCAGACAAAGGCAGAGAGATAGGTCCGAGTGTACCACATTCATTTGTCACAGTTAGTGTATGTTAGTACAGCAAAGCTTAATGGGAATGAAATGTTTTTTTTAAATAATAATGCTTTTTTAAAGATTTGTATTTTTGCCCTGCTCTGTATGGTTTGTGTTTGTATCTACTACTGATATTCTGTGAGAACACCATTGTCCTGAACTCAGTACCAATGATTAAAGTACTCTGTTTTAAATTATATTACGTTCACGCTAAACAACAAAAAACACTGAGTCACACTCTTACCTTACACTTGCCAAGGTTTTTAATTGTGGTCTTTTTCAGATTTAGTCATATTAGGCTACTCAATTACGAGATGTACATACTATACCTTTTTAGCCATGCCAAGTAGCGGTGGGGCTTTGGTGGTAGTATCTCAAAAACCATTGGATAAATATCCAAATTTAGTAAAGATCATTAATTTTCCCCCAGAGGATAAATTGCGATAACAATCACCATTATCATGTCAGTTTTTTTTATTTGTCTCATTCTTTGTTTTATGGCCAAATACCTGCAAAACGAGATCAATGTCATTCCCATCAGCTTCAGCTGTACTTTGTGTTAAGTGCTAATTGGCCGCTAGCGTGTCTCTGTTTTATTGAAAAACACCAGTGAAAACTAGACAATATGGTATCTGGTTTTGTACTAGTGATTTTTAGTCCTAATTGATAACGTGAAATCTTTACAAAACTGTAATTCACCTTTCCAACATTCACCTTTGAAAACGAATATAAACTGTGTACCCACTAAATTAGAATTTAAAAATACCCCAGAGTGCTTTAAACATGATCCTTAATAAAACATTTGTGCTGAAACAAGTTTTCAAATGGCGACCAGAAATCAAAAAGGCTGGCTGAAATAAGTTTTCTTTCTGCCATTCTGCTCTCAGATTTATCACAGGCGATAACCACAGCACTAATCATTACTTACATCACAGAAAAATTGACTGGCCATCTCGTTCTATCTGTAGGGAGCAGCCTCCTCTGCTCTGGGCTCTGCTCTTAGCAGTCACGCCTATTGTTCCACTTGCCACCAGCATGGATAACTGTGTTCCACTGCCACACACAGTCTGCCGCTGCTTACTGGAAACCTCTCAACCAAAGCAGCAAGCAGGGCAGCTGTGAGCAAATCTAAGAGCAAATCAACCAGTGCTAATGCATCAGTGGTTCCCCACTGGTTAAACATTAAGAACCCATTTCCTGCTTGATTATTTATGACCCCCCTGGATAGACTAGATATAGTCTTGGTTTAATTATGCTGTGCAACCTATGAGCTGCATATCACAGTGACAGTGAATAAATCTGTCATTGGGAGACACCTGAAGAAATTTAGTCCCTTGGCATTAATTCAATACTTAATCTTTCCTTGAATAGAATACAGTTTGCTCTCAGTATTACAGTTGGTTTAACAACAGGAGGGTTCTCTGCGGTAGGAAGCTCCATGTTACCACATAATTAATAAAAGGGGCAGCCACTTTACAGTCTTGATACAATGCTGCCCTCTGCTGAAAGATGAAGTGAAATTCACTTACTGTATTCATTCTTTTGCTTATTTGTTTCTAGATTGTAGTTGATTGACAGTGGGTGGATTTTTCATTTTGTTTTTTTAAATTATCTTATCACAGTATCGGCTAAGCTAACCTAAAATTAACTCAGTACTGTCAAAATGTGCTTATATTGGGTTCTTTGCTTTAGTATATTTATTATTTATATGTATTATTCACACCATTGATGTTTTCTGTATTACATTCCATGTCACTGCGTGAATATAAATGTATGTACATTTTTAATGCATATGTGATAACCTTAGTGAACAGATGTACATGTGTTTTGCAGCATCAATACATTATTTCAGTTATTTGCTTTTCATGTGTGATGGCTCCTCCATAATGAATGTAAAAAGGGGAAAAAAGGCAATCCAATAAAAATTTGGTCACAAAAAAAACATACTACATTATAACTGGCTGGCTCTTTAATGCTGTCTATTCTCTCTTTCTCTCTGTCTTGCAGGTATTTTATTTTCAACGTTAGTGTTTGGCCCAGCCTGTGGCTTCATCTTAGGTTCTGTCTGTACCAAAGTCTATGTTGATGCTGTTTTCATCGACACCAGTGAGTTGGCATTTGCATTTCTTCAGATTCTGCCTTGAATATTGTTCATTTGTTCAATGCAATAGTTACATTTGTATTTACCTTACTGCACAATAGAGGAATACCACAATACTATACTATACTATACTATAATTATATAAAAATTATTAACAGGTGCAATTTACTTTTACTAAAATCCAATTCATGTGGCAACATCAATTCAACATCCACCCTACCTCCTGTCCAGGTAAGCTGGACATCACCCCAGATGACCCTCGCTGGATCGGGGCGTGGTGGGGCGGCTTCCTCCTCTGCAGTGCCTTACTCTTCGTGTCGTCCCTCTTCATGTTTGGCTTCCC
This sequence comes from Micropterus salmoides, assembly GCF_014851395.1. Lineage (NCBI taxonomy): Eukaryota > Metazoa > Chordata > Actinopteri > Centrarchiformes > Centrarchidae > Micropterus > Micropterus salmoides. The sequence continues at coordinate 33,756,951 of NW_024044348.1, forward strand.
CCAGGCGCTGGATGAGCAGGACATGGACAGTGGGGGGGAGAGTGAGCAGGCCATGCTGCCTTCTTCCCTGAACCTGGAGTACCAGGGCTCTAAACCCAACGGGGCCATTCACGGGTTTGATATAAATAGCGGACTCACAGTTTGTGAGCATCTGAGAGGTAAGGAGGAGCAAAAAAGAGTTGAAGAGAAAAAAGATTTGGTAAATGCTAAAGCTCAGAAATTATCATGATTTTCTTTTTCTCTGTCCTTCCTAACCCTTCTCTTTGTTCTTTTCTCTCTCTCTACCTGTTCTACCACTAATCATATCCTCTTTGTCTCCATTTTCTTCTCCATTGACCCAGTAATCCCCCGGGTAACCAGGCACCTTCTCTCTAATCCGGTGTTCAGCTGCATCACGCTGGCAGCCTGCATGGAGATCGCTGTGGTTGCTGGCTTTGCTGCCTTCCTGGGAAAATACCTGGAGCAGCAGTTCAACCTTACCACCTCCTCAGCTAATCAGCTGCTAGGTAGGTGTCCCATAATCTTGTCTGAGTAGAGGGCAAACCTTTTTTGTTCCCAAAGTGTTTTACCATTAAACCATCAGGCAGGCTGTTAAAGTTATAACAAACCAAAATAAGTAAGAAGCATAATGACAACACTTGTGCAGTGCAAACCTCTACTAAGAAAAAGGTCCGTAGATTTTTGGAAACATTGTGCATCCTTGTGTTTTCCTCCCCAGGTATGACGGCCATCCCCTGTGCCTGTCTGGGTATCTTCCTTGGCGGGCTGCTGGTGAAGAAGCTGAACCTGTCAGCCCTGGGCGCTGTCCGCATGGCCATGCTTGTCAACCTGGTGTCCACCGCCTGCTACGTCTCTTTTCTCTTCTTGGGCTGTGACACCGGACCTGTCGCCGGGGTTACAGTCGCCTACAGCAACGAGTAAGCAGAGAAACCTATTGATGAGGAGTCTTTTCAAGGATTTCAAGGACCAAAGTACTATACGGGTCTTGTTGTTGATAGTTATGCATGGCTTACACTTCATACCTGCTAAATAGAAAAAATATGCAACAAAAAAAAGCAACTGCTCTCACGTGGTTAAAAAAGAAAATGCACAAACAATACAATGTATTGCAAGTGTGTTGTTTTGTTTGCATTAATATTTCATTCAGCATTCAAGTTAGCCAAAAAAGACCACTCTTGTCACTATGGAAGACAAGATGTCAAGCAGGGAGGTTTTTGTTGCTGATTTATTGAGCTTCACCATAATTGTGCATTAACAGTAAAATATCAGCAATTCTTCATATCTTTAATATGATGTCTCAAATTACAGATAACAAGCCCACAGGGGAGAAAATTGCTTAAGTGCTGTACTCTATGGGTTGAAACTTTACATAATAATTTACTGATTACATTGTGCCATTAGTGTACAACGGTTAAATATTCTGCCCATAGAGTTCAATATGTAATCAATTGCTGATTTATTCTTTAAAAATGTATCTATAAATTAATGTCCATGCAGCATCAAAATTATACAAAAGTGAGACAATTGTTGTTGTGTTTATTTCCATTTGATGTGAACACCATACATATACTACCTAACATGACTTTTGACCTCCTCCATAGGACGTTGCTGTCCTGGCAGCGACCTGAGTCAGCGTGCATCAATAACTGTAACTGCTACACAGCATCAGTGAGCCCTGTCTGTGGTTCCAATGGAGTCACCTACCTCTCAGCCTGCTTTGCAGGCTGCACCAAACCAGTGAGTGAAGAAGTTAACACTGAAACAAGATGTATCATGACTAACCTTGGACACTGGAGAAAACTAAATGACAGGGACAAAAAACATACTTACTTACTTGTTTGAATAAGAAGAGGCTTTACCGTCTCCAGTCTATTTAGAACTCTTCTAATTCACATTAGCAAAAGAGTGCACACTACACCTGTTGTAGCTTCCAGTCCAGTTTACAATTCATTTTAAAATACTGCTCCTTACTTTCAGAGCCTTGCACAGACAAGCTCCTCTTTACATCTCTGACTTGATACAGCTTCATACTCCCATCTTAGGTCATCAGGTCAGAGGCTATTAGTGGTTCCCGACACTCATTTTAAGACCAAAGGCAATTGATCATTTCAAGCAGTGGCACCTTGGCTGTGAAATGCATTGCCTCCCTTTCTGTGTGTTTAAATTCTGTTGATTCTATAATAAAAAGCAACTGAAGACTATATGTTATTCAAACAGGCTTCTAGTTAGACAAGAGTTTTATGGCTATCTAATTTATGTTTTTACTATTTTTTTCAGATTTTAATAAATTGTATCTCACCTTATTGTGAAGCACAGTTATTACCTGTGAAAGGTGCTATATAAATACATCTTACTGACTTACTTACTTACATACAGTGCAGCGGTCATGCTTTAGATCTACATATTCAAAGTGGGATAACAACATTTTGATTCAATTTCTCGTCTTTGTGTCAGAACCTGACCAGCTGTACGTGTATATCCAGCACCAGTGAAGATGCGGTGGCTTTACCAGGAAAGTGTCCCAGTCCAGGCTGTCAGCAGGCCTTTCTCACCTTTCTGTGTGTTATCTGCGTGTGCAGTATGATCGGAGCTATGGCCCAGACACCCTCTGTCATCATCCTTATCAGGTAAGGAGACCTGTTGCTATACGTAGACTGCCCACAAGAGGGAGCTCTTGACACTTATGGCTAATCAAAGGCAAAATGATGAAATCAGAGTCACTTCAGTCATCTGTGGTACAGAGAAAGATAATACTGACACACAGGGTAACATTATGTTGCGTACCCTGTCAAAGAACATTGTAGGGTACAGAGCTGCAGGTGATCACATGAATATGAATACCACTCTACACAGATATAGTAAATAATGCCTATCTTTCTACATATTAAAGAATGCTTCAGGTTTATTACTTATTCTAATATTAGTGGCCACATTTAAATAGAAGTACATTATTATTACAGATTGAAAAGCATTGCACTAACCAAGTTAACTGCTGTGATCTGGGAACATGGCAACATTGCTAAAAAGAAGGCAGCAGGGAATTGAACACGGGCAGTCAGAGGATTATTCAGATTTTTAGAAAAACATTTTGGGAAATAATCTTAATTGCTTCCTTGCCAAGAGTTAGATTTGAAGGTCAGTACTGTCATGTCTGTCCAATAAATACAAGCTTCAGTCAGCTGCTGGTTAGCTTAGCTTAGCATAAGACTGGAAACAGGTTGAAACAGCTAGCCTGGCTCTGTCCAAAAATAACTAAATCCACCTACCAGGACCTCTAAAGCTTAACAATTAACACTTTATATTTTGTTTGTGAAATTTGAGCAAACAAAGAAGTGTAAAAACGACATGTTTACGTGGGAGTTATGTGCAAGAGTATTTGTTGGCAGGGCACCAAGTCTCGTCGTCACAGTTAGTTTGCAAGGACACTGGAAAACTCTAGCTTTGTATTAATTGTGCAGATATGAAAGTGATGTCTATAATAATGATGGTTTCATCCACTGTAACTCTCGTTGTGTTTGATTTCAACCTTGTTTGGTGCATTGTCGACATGTTCTCAGATAACAGCAACTACTTGTGGTGTGAACAATGTTAATCATAACTGAAAGAAATGTAGGCCAAAGCTGCAGAAATCAGACCTAGGTTTTGATAAATCTGAATTATCCTTTAACCACAGGGTCTACCACTTGTTTGACCTCACTGGGAATGAAACTCAGTATTGAGCTCACCAGTACACACCACTTCTGTCTTTTTTTCAGAACTGTAAGTCCAGAGCTTAAATCCTATGCCCTTGGAGTCCTGTTCTTGCTCCTGAGACTGATAGGTAAGGAATTGAACATATTCACTTTTATACTTTACTGTCATGCAAGGGCGTAAGTTTCATTTCAATATTGGAGGGGACACAGGTCCTGGGGGTTAAGGTCATTTCCTGCATTCTGGTGAGTTGTTCTGGAGAAATTTATAGTAGAAGTGTCTTCATTTATGTAAAGGGAAACAGACAATTCAAGAGGCAGGTGACTCTTTATTGGTCTGTCTGTGTGTATATAAAGGAAACCTGAACTCAAAGTGGGATTCTTTTTGACCTGACCTGCTGTCTGTCCACATTCCCCTCCTGCTCCAGGCTTCATCCCTCCCCCTCTAATCTTCGGCATGGGTATCGACTCCACGTGTCTGTTCTGGAGCACTGTCTGCGGTGAGAAGGGAGCCTGTATGCTGTACGACAATGTGGCCTACAGGCATCTGTACGTCAGCATCGCCATTGTCCTCAAGTCTTCAGCCTTCATCCTGTACACCACCACGTGGCAGTGTTTGAGAAAGAACTACAAGAAATACATCAAGAACAGCGAGGGTTATCTCACACCCACCGAACTCTTTGCCTCTAATGTGACTCTAGACAATCTGGGCAAGGAGATCACCCAGAACCCAGCCAACAGGACAAAGTTCATATACAACCTGGAGGACCACGAGCTGTGTGACAACATGGAGTCTGTATTATAGTGGTGGTCTGCACTGGGACTATAGACTGGAGCTGAGGCTGTTAAATTCCAACTGATTTGATGTGCGATGTTCCGTTGGTGTCATATCAGTTTAGAAGAACGTTCTCAGTAAAAGTCTTATCTTCTTGGCAAACAAAACATCAGATATAACGAAAAAAACAAAGAGTTTCCCAAAAACTCTATATCCACATTGCACTCATTTTTGTACATTTCTTTCAGTTGTTTTGGGGCAGTTTTTCCTAAATTTGACAGCAGAATATAAATTGACAGCAAACACGGGGAAAGAAAGGAGGAATGACATGCAACAAATGTCCCCTGCCACCGCAGATAATGCATCATACCACTAATCCACCAGAATGCCCCTGAAAGGATCTTTTTTAGTTCAACATTTCAATTAAAATTGCAAATTTAGATATGTTACGAGACCAGAACTCATTGACAAGCAGAAATTTTGGTTATTCATAAGCTTTATTAGACAGTTTATTTTCCTTTAGAAGGAAGTACTTCTCAGGTCCGGATGTCAGATAGAAAGAATGACAGCATGGTTGTTCATCATTAGATGATGCATATATATTGGCTCATGGTTGGAGCACTTTTCCAGACATACAGAACATACAGTCATAACTACTACGCAACCCTACAGACTTACAAACTGACTGATGTGTTCCCTCAAGTTTAATATAACAAACACGGGAAACGATACATTGGAGAGAGATGCATTGACAACAGGGGCCCTAGTAGGCACATCACTCAAGGAAAACCAACAAATCAGCAACAGCAAGAAATAAGAGTACAGCCCCTTGAATAGGTGTAATCCCTCTATTTGAGAATAATAGAAGGGTTAGACAAGACACACATGAGGATAATTCAGTGTCTGAACGTGTAACATTTCAGTTACACAAATCTCTCTAACCAGTGATTTGACCGAACCACCATTATAACTCTGCCAGGTAGACTCATGTCAATGGCAAGTGGAGACAGAAATACAGTTTGACTTGGTGGTGTAATTCTACTCTTGGGGACGCCCCCTGCAGCAGTAATGCATGGAATACATAGCAACATGATAAATAACAAGCTGGGAACATAGCAAATAAAACTCTCCAGAGTTCATGTATGTAGTAGTGCCAAAGCAGGCTGAGGCTGTGGGGGAGGAGGCCTTCACTAATAGAATCAGTAACAGCAGCAAAGCTCACAGGAGCGTACATGCTGAGAGTGTGAAGGCATTTAAGTAGAGCGCCAAGTCAAGGAAGTGAGACATGATGATCGTGGTGGGCTAGCTGTCAGGAGACACAGCATAGCATGACGCACAGTGTCCAGCCAGAATTAGTTCATTTAAAAGCATGTTGGTAATGCATGCAGTAATTAAAAAAGAAATATTCAGTATGTCACTAAGATGCACAGACTCCGTGGTTTTGTGGCCATGATAATGGTTAAATACATATTTAACTCGAATGGCTTCCAAATTATATTTTAGACCACGGAAAAGCTTTATAATGCATACTGCATTGTGATGTTGACCACTTTTAGCAAACCTCAGCTGACTCATAATCACTCACACTGCAGTGATTGTCTAAACATAGTTTTTTTCAAATTGGTTTTTATTTTTTTAGGAATTCTATAGGATTCTGATTTTTGACATATCCAGTTGATATAGAGAATATATTCTTTTTTTCTGGCTTACTTTGTAAGTATTTAATATGTTTTGCATCAAAAATGTGGACCTTTATTGAGCTACTTACCTTTACCATAGATTTTATTTCCAAAATGTATAATCCCTTTGATGTTGGGTGTTAAAGGAGTAGTTGTACATTTTGTGAAATATGTGTATTCTCTTTCTTGTCGAGCCATTTAGCTTAGCTTAGCGTAAAGACTGGAAATAGGGGGAAACAGCTGCCATGGATCTGTCCAAAAGTTAAACAATCCACCTATCAAGACCTGTAAAGCTCAGTTAATAACATGTTTTATTTCGTTTGTGTAATCCACACAAAAACCAAAGTGTAAAAAGCAACAGATGGGGGGTTACTCCAGGAAGTCACTGTGCACCGCCAAGATATGGTCCTGTGCACCCCCCCCCCCCCCCCCAAAAAAAACAAGATATATAAGTTGTTAATATGTTAGCTTTAGAGGTGCTCGTAAGTGGATTTTGTTACCGGATAGCTGTTTTTGTTTTCCATCTTTGTGCTAAATTAAGCTAACCAGCTGCTGATTGTAGCGTCATATATCCAAACATGAGCATATTGTCAATCTTCTTATCTAACTCTTGGCAAGAAAGCAAGTAAGTATATTTCCTAAAATGTTATTTTAAGTTAGTTAAAGCCACTTAAAACCCTTCCATGATTCAGTTTCTTTTAATGCTGCCACTCATGTTTTATGAGTACTTTTTTGTGGTGGACATGGTTTTGGATCCACACTTAATGTATAATGATGATTTATTTAGTTTAGCACTTCAATGAACTAACAGTATTAGATTTAAACTATACATTGATGGTGCTTCGGCATCATAAATAATAAAGAGAATATTATATCAAATGGGGAGAACAGATGAGTTGTTAGAGGATGTTGGAGATCTACTAAGGACCTACATTCAACACAGAGCCATGCCAAACCGAGTTTAAGCACTGCGGTGTGACTTAAATTCCTAAAATGGTAGAATTTTTGGGGCACTGATTAGGACGTGTTTGAAACTGTTTCCCTCCTTGATGGGAGGACTGGCTCCTGGCAGGACATTCAGGACAGCCAGACATTATGCTAAGATGTACAAACAATTAAAAAAGGAAGCTTCTATCAGAGAGGAGGGTGTTCACTAAGATTACCAGCTGGCCGGCATCTCCTCCTCAGCAACCCCCAATAGGCGGTGCTGTCTTTGATAACTGTAACGTCCCGTGTGTCATAGTGCTGACTCCTGTGTATATAATAGTGCCATACAAGTGCCAAAGTGACACCATAGAAGTGTTTTGTAATGTCCTGCAGAGAACTTTGTCTCAACACGCTGGAGCTCAGAGCAGATCCTCCAGCTGTATGTAGCCTTTCTGTGATATCCCTCCACTTACTTTTACCATATCATACAAAAGTGTCCCAAAAACATATTGCCTATAAAATATTGTATATGGGTCTAGAAAACAGTATTATTTAGGATGTAATAACTGTTAATATGTAGGACTTTTCTACTAGTGAAGGTATTGTCTAATTTAGATTAATCTCTCTTTCCATCAATGGCAAAGCTGATAACTGTTTGTTGCTTTGGTCCAAATAAAAACAATACTTTGCTTGAAATAAGTGGCACCAATGTTAAGCTATTGCCTGACATTGTACAGTAGATAAGGTTGACTGTAGAAAATGTCACTGATAGCAGTCCTGCACCTGTGCCTGGATATTAAGCTCTACTCTGAGACTTTCTGATGGGAGCCTATGTTGTGCCATATCAACCTGTGCACTGTAAAATTCAACACTTGCGAAGAAGAAGCCAACTTATTCTAGGTCTGTCTAACGTGCTGGCAAGTGTGACAGCGCTTGCTTGACCTTGTATTCACCTGCGGCGACAGGACTGTTTTGCCTTGTGATGAGAAAATAACTTTGGAGCATAAATGTTTTTTTACATCCTATTTTTCTCATTATCCTCTTTTGACGACCTTGCCTTGTGGTAACAGAAGGTTGACTTTTATAGCGGATTTTTAGTGACAGACATATTGCCATATGAAGAGTTTACTGCCGAAATACAACATTTCTGGGCAAAATAGTCCTAATGTTTATCATTCAAGAGACATTTTGGCATCAGTGGAGATTTGTCCTGTAAATAGGCCCATAATTTGTTTTTGTTGCTGTTAAGTATTTGTTACAGATGTTTTGTAAATGATGGATGTTATTTTGGAAGCAAACTCTTCGTATGCAGATAGTTAATCCTTTGGTTTGAGCCTTTAGGCAGCATGTTGCCTTTGATTAAAGTGAAACCATGTGCTAACCATGTTAGTGACGGTTTTAGAGTGATGCGTTATGTGCTTATGTTGTGGGTGGTATTCAATGTGTGAATTTCATGGCTCTTTGCAGGGGTACCTTTGAAAAGAAAAGGGCATTGAAATAAGAAAATATCACCTATATTTTCAAAGCATCACTAAAGATTTTTGGATATGCTCAATTGCTTCTTTGGGTTTGTTTTATTTTTCTTTAAATTATATGAATTTATATTTAAAAGCTTTATGTTCTGTATATTTCTTGGAAAGGATTACATGATTGTATGTTTATTGTAAATACATTAAATATACTATTTTTGTTTTTAATATGACCTTTTCTGCCTGACTATTATCAACAAACCTATGATGATTTCCTGGTTAATCAGATCTCATTGTCATTGTAAGATGTTTTTCACACCACTGAATTATCAGTTTTCATATTCAGTATGCCAGAATCACATCAACTCATCAATCAAATACCTGCGCCACAGCCAGAAATATTTTTCACCAAATGTCAAAATGATTAGTTCTGCAGAACAAGACTATGGCTGTGTTCAAAATCGCATACTAACATACTGTTTACTACTTACTCAATCAGTATGTATTGCATATTGTCTACTAAATGAACCATTAAGTATACTATTACCAGCATAATATCGTGTGACTGCATCACATGTTCATTATTGCACAGTCTGAAGAGACGTAATGCATTTTGGGGCAGTTGAGTATGTCCGGTAAGCTCAAACAAAATCTACATACTAAGCAGTTGGAACACAGTACATACTCAATTTGATGTCATAATTAGTATAAATAGTATTTTAATATACAGTTCTGAATGCAGCCTAAGAGTCTGCAGCCATGCTAGCAGCTCTTTGAGGCTTTCAGCCAAACCCTAACATCTGCATGCTAACATGCTCACAGTGACATGCTGATGTTAAGCAGGTAATGTTTACCATGTTCACCACCATAGTTTAGTGTGTTAGCATGGTAACATTTGCTAATTAGCGTTAAGCACAAATTAGGCCTCAGCTGAGGCTGATGGTAATGTCATTAGTTTACAAAATAGTAGACAAATTCAAATGTGCACCAAATGATGGTACCAGATGGAAAGCTAAGGGTTTACCAAAATTATTGCAATTCATCCTGCATGAATTTTTGAGCAAAATTTCATGACAATCCATTCAATATTTGTTGAGAAATCTGGCTGAAAACCACAAATGTCAACTTCATCTGCAATAGGAAAAAAAAGTAATGGGATCGCCAAAGTCAGTAGGATTCATCTTCTGGTAAATGTACAAATGTTCAAAATTAAATGGCTATCCCAAAAGATTGCATTACTTACATTAGATTAATGCATCCACTGCATTAGATGATGATATGAAGAATACAAGATCCTTAATTTTATTAGTTTAGATATTGTCATGCACAGACAATATGATGTGGTTTGCTGTATGACATTGAGCCAGGCTTGTGATAAAGGACTGTTGGTCTGTGCTTGATCAGATAGGGTGAAAGGTCACATTTCTTTTCCCGCCTAAACGCACTGACAGAAGAAGATAAATCCTGACATCAGTTTAATCGAAATGTGCTTGTGCTTTGCCATGATCTAATTTCCTGTCATCCAAGCCCTCTGGTTATCCCCAGGCCTCCCTGCCGCGCTACAACAGACAGTGGAGATAATAGCCGGGGTTATGGATTGACCGGTGGATCACCTTGTACTGCTGCTTCGAGGGAGCGATGTACGTGTTCGGGGCCAGGTTGCGGCGTTGCTTTTATGCGAGAGCTGGGGCTGAGACCTCTCCTGTTTCTCGAGTGCAGACGGGGTCTTGCCGGGGCCATGGTGCAGTGAAATGGAAAGCATGCCATTCCCTGTTCCGCTTGATGCCGAGTGACTGTGAGAGGTTGTGTCATGTTCCTTGGCTATTGACTCAATGACTTGGGACTTCACGACAAAAGCCTGAGCCCGTGCGGCCTCTCTGCGTGCTGACAGAGAAATGTGTCTTCCACTTGTCTTCACATTGACCCGAGGACTCTGCTGGACTGACGTGTCCACATCCCCAAAGTCTCACCTCCTGGACCCAGGAATAACCTTTCCACGACCTTGCCTGTCTTTCACGCTCTGTTAGCTGTGGGTCTGGCTGCTATCGAAACAATTCACTGAACTTGTGATGTTTTTTTTTTACCTTTATAGCTATGGATTACCTGTCTGTGGCAGCCAACCTATTCAGCTTCTGCTACATGGATGACATGGCTGAGGATTCATCCTTATGTGCCGCATATTATTCACTGTCACAGCGGGTTGAAAAGTCAAGGCATAGAGTAAGCACGGGCCATTAGCTAGTACTGAAATGACAACACAAAAAGCCAGACCTTCATGGCTGCCTCTGCCCTGAGGTTCATCTAGCAGACAATATCACCATATGCCCTTCATTTGCTGGAAAAATTTAGAAATCTGGACTTTCCTCACTTCAAATAAATGATGATGTACTCCTCTTTACATTGTATGCAAAATGATTATTTTGCATATTTGACAAATGCCTTGTCTTGTGACGTGGCTCTGACAGCTGATTTATTGCAAGGTTCCCCGCATTGTTAAAAAAAACAATCTCTGACTCAGTGACAACGGCCCAATTATCCCTTTCATGTAGAAAAGGTCCATATACAGAAGAGGCTGTGAATTGCAATTCGAGTTGCTGGCTGTCCTTGCTCTCCTCTAATCTAATAATGTGATCCATCATTTCAGCAGTGGCGGCTCCCTACCCCAGGCATGGAAAAGTATCCCATAGAGGATTAGTAAGAAGATGTTTGCATATCCATATATGCAGTCCTGTGAGGCTGTGTATAAAAAAAACATATTTATAATGATTTGTCACATCATTCCAATACCTTTCCATTGTTCAGACCTTAAAAAAGACCTTCTTGATTACATTTTTCCAGAATAAACTGTTATTGGTTGTCAGTAACCTTCCAAACATGCACTTCTTGACATCCATAACCAGCATAGATGCCTTCAGGAACATAAGAAGTACTGTTTCAGACAGAAAAGAAACTGTAAAGCTCAGTAGTGGTGCTTTGGTTGAGGGATGGTCCAGTTGCAGAATCATCCATTACCCTGATGAGCTCGCAGCCCCTGAGCTACGACAGCACAGCCACACGATGAGCAAGACAGGCGACTGCCACTATTTGTTCCGCTAAAGCATTCATCACACTAATTACCCATGGTGCCAAGCAGCTCCTGTAGCCCAGTTAAGCTTTGGCTGCTCGTTTGGAGCTGAGGTGAGGTAGGGAAACCTCAGATGAGTCTTAACAGGTTGTCTCTGTTGTGGCTCTCCCGCACATAATTAACTCAGCACCCCAGCAACTTGACAAATTGGAATGATGAATCTGGCCTCTATGAATAGATACAAATACATGATCAATCAAAATACCGTACAGTGTTCTCAGTCTGAGGAAATGTGCTGCTGTGAAGGACAAAAGAAGGGCCTTTGCTTTGAATGACATTTGGTCCTGTGGTAGAAAACTGAGAAGGTTTGGGTTTGTTTTTGCCTTCGAAAATGTAGAACCAAGTTAATGCTAAGAGGGTGGTCCAGAGATCAGTGGCTGTAAAATCTCACCATTTCATCACTTAAACACCAAAATAAAACCATTTATGCTGTCTCCAATTGTCCATGCATAATTTCTAATGCTTTAAAAGGACTACACATGCAACCTGCCTCCCATCCTCTTAGAAAACTACAACAGTTACCCAAAAGCAGACAGATGCAAAGGGACAGTCTCTCTGAATTAGAGTCTTTCATGCCATTTGACCTTGAAAAGCACCAAGACAGACTGTATGTTTTTGAGTTTCTGTGTCATTCAGACAAGCCTCCAACTGTCCATGTCCCTTCTGGCCTTCACACAGCCGTCTGAACCAATGTAACATCCAGTACATCACAACTTCCCAGCATCACCTCCCTGCAGTGGCCACAGATCAAGGACATGGAAACTTCCTTGAAACACCAGATCCTGCCCTCTTTACAGTCATGCTTTAACCGAACAAGAAAAAACACTTGACATAGCAGATGTTGAAACACTCCATTAACCCTAAATACATAGATCATTGGAATCTCCATTCTTCAGTAGGTGGGTCAAAAATGACTCGTATTAGAAAATTAGTTTGTGTTAAAAAATACTTCAAATAACTTCATAATCTTGCTCTAAATAATTATTTTAATTCCACACCAACATTATTTAACGTTTGTAATGTTTACCTAATTTTATCTTCAAATTATCAATCAAATATCAGAGCTCTGAGTCTCTCTAAGTGACACGTCTTAGCTACAAAGCTAGCTAAACTAAGCTACTAAACCACTTAGTTATGGTAACAGTTTATCCAAGTCTGGAGTAATATACGTTGGCAAGTTAATATTAGCTAGCTGTAAAGCAAGGTAATTTGAATTTACTGTATATAAAAGTAAAAAGTAAAAAAGGTGTGTTTTCCTTCTTCTTTTTTTTAAAGCTGCTTTCCCCACGTTATAGTGGCAATTATACACACACACACAAACTGTCTTATTCCACTGTAAAGATTGTGTCTCCAGTCAAGGCTGAGCTGTATGTATTTTGATCATTTACTCAGCTATGTTAATCTTGGGCCAGATAATGAGTTCTAGTCTGTCAGGTCAAAGGCTAAGAAGGGCTCTGCACAAGTCCTAATGAGGATCCCTATACTCTGCCAGGTTGGCTCTGTTCACAACTGGAAAGATCATTGGTGGTGCGTTATCACTGCGCAATGATCTATAGCACAATGTGTCTCTCAAGCATGACATTTTTCTCATGGTGAATGCCACAGCAGCCCTGAAGGAGTCAAAGGTCAGCGGTCTTGGGTTAATTAAAGGTGAGAGGTGGTCCAGCAGTCACAAGTGAAGCAGGGGCTGAAGTACACTAACCTAACTGATGAGTTATTGTTGCCCTCTGCTCAGGATTTGGCCATGCTTAGCAGCCTAAGAGATTCCAGCTTTGTTTGAATTGCTACCAAGGTTAACGTTCATTTAAAAACGTGATTCAAAACATGATCTTCGTAGCAGTATCTTCACCTTTACTTAATCATAGTTTAACTTTGAATATAAAACATAACATTTTTTAACATAAAACTACAACTTTCAGAATTACTTGTAGTCTTAAAGGCCCTAGTCCGCCAAAGTGGACGCAAACAGGTGTTTTCACTTACAATGAACAAAATGATAAACGCAGCACTTTTGTTTTTGACCCAATTCATCATGAGCTCAAAGATCGAAGACTTTCTCTATGTAAACAAAGGTCAATTTCTCTCAAATATTATTCACAAATCTGTCAAAATCTGTGTTAGTGAGCACTTCTCCTTTTCCGAGATAATCCATCCACCTCACAGGTGTGGCATATCAAGATGCTGATCAGACAGCATGGGTATTGCACAGGTGTGTCTTAGGCTAAGGAGAAGTGCTCACTAACAGGTTTTTACAGATTTGTGAACAATATTTGAGAGAAATATGCCTTTTGTGTACATAAAGAAAGTCTTAGATCTTTGAGTTCAGCTCATGATAAATGGGGGCAAAAACAAAAGTGTTGCGTTTATAATTCTGTTCATTGTATGCTGCCTGGTTAGGCCTCCCTCAGGACTGCGTGGGCATGTACCAATGGCAGCTGATTGACGTCTTCCTCAGTCTCGTGTTAGTTTTAGAACATTTGCATGCCAGTAATGTAATGTAACCATACATTTATCATTCTTATTAGGTCATAGAGTTTAGTGACATAAAGTAATTTCCAGCATAGCTCCATCCAACATCCACCTGACTAGAGGTGTAGTCAGCTTGCGTGGGTGTCACATTTATATCCTCTTAGCCCATAATAATAATAATAATAATTATGTACTGCATGTAGTGTAAATCACAATTACTTAATCTGGGTTGTAAAGCATTTTGATGTGAATGTGGATTCCAGTGTTGCACCTGCATGCTGCAATTTAACATGGCCAATTATTATTTGATCTTCATGAGCTTAACCTACATAGGTTATGTGGTTTCCCCTCCTTCTTTCAAGGTGGGTGACAGCCCCCTGGTTCTGCTCAGCCTGTTGGTAGTGTAGTGCTCAGGTTGTGTGCTTGTGTGTTTGTCTTCCCTTTAGGTCCTGTTAGGCAAAGTGTGTGATTGTGCTACTGGCTGCACCTGGTCTCCCAGCATGCATTTAAGATCAGCCATCCCCGAGCTTTCTCTCTCTCTCACATGTGCTACACCTTTGTTCTGCTGGGTTTGGTTTGATTCTGGTTATTTGTTTTACACCACATGACACAATGCATTCACACATGCACTTCTGTGTAACTTACAATAAATAACCATTAGAGTAGTAAATGCTGTTGTTTGATTTTCCGGTACAACCATGTGTTTCCTTTACCTAGATGTGGTCTACAGGTCAGGGTTGTGGCATTCCTGGATCTGCAGGCTCACTGAGGCTTTGCCAAACCACTAGAAGGACATTGCAGTGTACTTTTACAACCAATAATCTCATTAGCATAATGAGCTTACACCACGCCCATTAACTCTAAATTCCAAGAATAGTGGTGCATTTTCCTAGAAGACCATAAAATACACAATTCTAAAAGCACACTCTCTAATACTTTCATTCTGAAGTGTTGTTTTCTCCTGTATGTGTGTTTCCTCTTTAAGTTTCCTCCAGTGAATGAGCACAGAGGCTGTCATTGCCCCATCTCTCTCACCTTGAGCAGACCTGTGGTATTTTTACGGTATCTGTCCAAATATTAAACACTTGGTGGATTTAACAGATAACCATATGGTACCACTGGTTGGTTAGAGGGGATAAAGAGCTTAGCGAGGAGCTGTAATTCAACGATATATGCTTATGGAGCCACCTTGAAGCCTAAAAAAATGCTGCAGATCACTGAGCAGCAAGCCAGCGCTGCCTCTCACTGTGCTGTAAACAGTCACATCCTGGTGGTCTTGCACACACAGCAGGTCTCTGCTGGCCATACTCTGCCACACTTTGTCTCCAATTAGCTAGCTTTTAGCTCCTCATATGTGATAAGTCTTAAAGGGCACCAGATCGCCAAAATCAGGGGGGATTTATTATCTTTAAACTCCCAAATCTGTGATTAATGTTAACTGGACTTGTCATTGGATGAATTAAAGTGTGGAGGAATGCATAATCGCCATCCAGTGTGGTAAACACTTTAGCCTTGACCTTCCACTGTTGATTGGTCTTGGACGTCAGCCGTGTGTTTTGTTAGCAGGCAGAGCAGAGCTCGTTTTGTGTGTAAGCAGTCATTGGATGACTGCAAAGCTGGCCGTCTGGAAGAACATGACGGTACACTCAGCCTCAGGACTCATGGAGCATGAGTCAACAGTGAAATGGCCATGCAGACATTTTCATGTGCTGATGACTTTCTACCAAGAGTCTCCATGAACATCAAGATAATTTCATCATTGAATTAAAAAAAATGGACAGGAATTAGAGTCATTGACGCCGGTGCAGAAACACATCAGGAGCTAAAACTAAAACTGTATTTGGAGGGACAGGGACAAGAGGACAACACAGTGCATGCGATCTTATAAGTGCAAAGAAGTGTTTAATTTCTACAGATCTACAATCAGAGCAACTAGTAGCACAAATACACACATTAGATCTTAAACAGGAAAAATACAAAGTGTGCGCTGAATCATTCCAGTGTATCTCTGTGTCACTGTAGGAATGGCAGTGCCTTTAATTTTAGCTACTAATATATTTTAGTAGTGGTGGTAGATAAGATTAGCCTAATACATTTCATATTGATTTTAAACACATGACACCTGGCTGTGCAAAAATTGTTTTTCTTTGTATTTGACCTGACTTATTATTTTTAAAATATTCAATTAAAGCAAGGGAAATTTTGAACTATGGTAGGGTTAGAGATGAAAAGCAGTAACACAGTATCCTAGAAGTTTTCTCTCCTTGGTCAAATTGAAATTAAGTAGATGTAAAAATGTATTAACAAATATTATGGAAACCCCATAAAATTATTGACATATGAAAAACATGGAGAAAAGTACATTCATGCAAACTTACAGTCAGGCTTCTGCCACAGAGGTATCAGGGGAGAATTTAATCAAACATACTTCCATGTATGTCTGATGAACACTTTAAATAACATGCAGGTTGAGGACAATTCATTACAAATGTAGTGGGCTACATGTATCTCCTCAAGCCAGTTTTCCTAAGTCTATGCTATAAGGTAATTTTCTGTGTAATTTACTGATGACACTAGGTGGCATCAAATTACTGCAGTTGGATCCGCTTCATGCACTCCTCATGTGTGACTAATAAAGTGTGAGCCGAAGTATGTCTTCTCCTTAAATGTAGGCTATATTTGACACAGACAATAGCCTGACAGAATCACTGTGCAATACACACACACACACACACACAAACAGAGAGAGAAGGCAAACGGAAACGATCAGGGGAAGATACGTGCTGTCTCCACACTCAGCAATGTGTATCAGTAGAAATCCAACTGGAGCCCCACGCCGCTGCTCCGGGAGCTTGTAAACCCCGCCCCAAACGCAGACGTCACCGAGTCACAGCCCGTGACGTGTGGACGCACCACTCTCCTCCTCCGTCCCGGAGCAAAGCATCATCAAAATCACCATCCATTACTCTCTCTCTCTCTCCCTCTCTCTCCCTCTCTCTCTCTCTCTCTTCTGTTGTCTTTAATGTAACTTCTGACTGATCGGGAGAACAGGGAGCGTCTGGAAAGCCTGGTCCGGTGACAACATCTCTGATGAAGGATCTGCTCGCATGGTATTCTGTTTAAAGCTGGACATACAGGACAGAAAGGATCAGATTGTATATTTTGGGATAACGTTGCTTTCCTCAGTGGATTTTGGCTCCGGGTTATGTGTCTTTATTTCCCCCTCCTGTGGATGTTAAAGTGCATATTCTCGGCCTGACTGACGCTTTCTTTTTGGATTTCCAACGCGCCGAAGCTGTTTGTGGGTGACAGACTGGGGGACATTCCTTACTTGTGAAGTGGAGCGTTAGAATTATTTTGCCGTTATCTTACCGGCTCTATTTGAGTCGTAACCTGTAGGCTATTTAATTTTGTAGTCAAACAATGCAGCGGTTTCCTTGAACGTGTATTGGTAATTCATGCAGAAAAATCGTGTGGGTTAATTAAAGCTTAAAAAGAGGAAAGTTGGGCGCGCAAAGTTTTGGAGACGGTCGATATGGCTATGGTGGCGTGGAGAAACGCCGAGGGGGTCGGGGACACTCAGGGGACCCTCTCCTCCTCGGTGTCCCAGGTTGCACCTCTGTCTCTGCCCGGGGAGCTGGCGGGACACATGAACCCGGCATCATCTCTGGAAATACCCCCAGCAGCACCCCAGGGCGCACCGCCGCCCAATCCATCCAGCACCACCACCGCGACAACCACCAACAATAACAACAACACGTCCTCTTCCTCCTCCTCCTCCTCCTCCATGGACAAACACCAGAGCCAGCAAATCGAGTGCATCGTGTGCGGGGATAAATCCAGCGGGAAGCACTACGGACAATTCACGTGTGAGGGATGTAAGAGCTTCTTTAAACGCAGCGTCAGGAGGAACCTGTCCTACACCTGCAGGGCCAACAGGAACTGTCCCGTAGACCAGCACCACCGCAACCAGTGCCAGTACTGTCGCCTCAAGAAATGCCTCAAAGTCGGGATGAGGAGGGAAGGTACGGGCTGGCGTCCTCCTGTTGTTGCTATCGGTATTATCACATCATATTATCCAGTACTACAAGGTTCAGGACACGGTTTAGTTTCACATAGGCAAATGCTCCCAAATTATCGACATTATTTTCTTTGACATTTCACATGTCTGTCCAGTAAACTGCTATATATTCAGTGCGTGCGACATTTGTATTGCTAATGTCTACAAAATTTCCTCCTGGACACGGCCATTTGTGTTGCCTTTGTCTAGTCCGTGATATTGAAGAGATGTGTTTTTCCGCCTATTCATATATTCATATTGGACAATTTGTCTCGGATAGTCTCTATTCCTGCCTGGCCTGTGATCTCACAGAGATTAGTGTGTTCCAGCTAGCATCTCGTAGCATGTTTAGTTACTGTTGCTATTCGCCCGATTTATGTCCGTCGTGGCTATTGTGTGACTGAAGAAGCACGCAGCTGCTTTAAATGTCACATGTCCAAAGTCGAATGTCATTTTGCTACATTTTAGTCTAATGCCGATGCTTTTTTTCCCCTTTAAATTGAAGCTTTCAAAAGAGTGACGTTTTTGGTAGATAATGTGTTTGCGCATGTGGACTGAGTGTGAGTGTGTCTGCTCGAAGGCAATTCATCACGCATGCTGGTCTTACAGGCCCAACGTAACCTACTGTAGCCTACGATTACCTCTTCGGGAATAACTGCTATTTAAGAACAGTTCTATAAGCTAGAAAAATGTGAATGAAGTTGGATAGCCTACAGATTCCAACACCAAAACATAAAAACTGAGTAGGCTACAAATGAAGTTACTCGCCATAAATAGCTAGGTTAGAAGCAATGACTCAAGGGTACAAATGCGACAGTTTTGGCCTCGACTTTAAACAATTTGAAATAATTTAAGACCCTTAAAAGACCCACAAAAAATCTCGTGCGCCATTATCTGCAGGTCGTGGCCTAGAAACAGATTCCCGAGCAATCGAGCTTATTTCCATGAGCTGTCTAAAACAGTTAGGCCTTTTCGTGTCCATTTCTGAAGAACTAGTCCACCATATGCCACAATTAGCCTTAGAAATGAACTCTAATGTAAGTGTGTGTGTGTGTGTGTGTGTGTGTGTGTTTTAGATGTTCTATTGTTTTAAATGACATCTCTGTTACTTTACAAGACATCTCCTGCGTTTAACTGCTTTTCTTTAAATGTCATCTGGGCTGTATTAATCCCCTTGTAGCGCTATCTGACATTTCTGCTGTTTCGTTGCAGCTGTCCAGAGAGGCAGACTTCCTACCCAGTCTTATCACGGCCAGTTTGCGCTGACAAACGGAGACCCTCTACAGTGCCATTCCTATCTATCGGGATACATCTCTCTCCTGCTGCGGGCCGAGCCCTACCCGACCTCCAGGTTCGGCTCTCAGTGCCTGCAGGGCAACAACATTATGGGGATAGAGAACATCTGTGAGCTAGCGGCTCGGATGCTCTTCAGCGCCGTGGAGTGGGCCCGCAACATCCCTTTCTTCCCGGACCTGCAGGTGACGGACCAGGTGGCCCTGCTCCGCCTCACCTGGAGCGAACTGTTCGTCCTGAACGCCGCCCAGTGCTCCATGCCCGTCCACGTCGCCCCGCTGCTGGCCGCCGCCGGCCTGCATGCGTCCCCGATGTCCGCGGACCGGGTGGTGGCCTTCATGGACCACATCGGGTATTCCAGGACCAGGTGGAGAAGCTCAAGGTGCTGCACGTGGATTCAGCAGAGTACAGCTGCATCAAAGCCATCGTGCTGTTCACCACAGGTAAACTGTCTTTCGCTTGTCCGAACATGGACGCCGGGGTGGCTTTTTCGCAAATGCTTCTCTCCGTACACTGACGTGTGGACAGTGGTGTGATAGTGAAGAAAATGATCCTGTCAAACCACCACCAGGCATACGAACTAAATAAGGATATTTTAAATAAAACATCACTATGAAAATAAAACGTCAACTATGAACATTTTTATTGTCAAGAAAAGCGTTTAAAAAGACCAAAACGGAAAAACAATAAATTATGCTTTAAATAATAAATATTTTCAGAAAACGACTGTTTAATGATGACGGTCTGAATATTGGTGGGAAATAAAAAGCTGGTTTAAACCCCAAAAAAGCTTTTCACAGAAATGTGTCCCTTTCTAGGAAAACCACAAATGCGTTTCAGAACTTATGTAGGCATAACATATGTATTTAAGCCTACTTAAATGTATATTTCCGCGAAATGCGCATATTTGGTGTTATGGGTCCGTAAAAAAAAAATAGTAAAAAGCATTATTTGATGCAAAACGTATTTTCCTGCAAATTTCAATTTGACCAAAACTCTGACTTCCAAATCATTATGAAGCCATTTTAAAAGCCTAAAAAGAAAGAGAAGAAAAAAAACATTTTAACAGAACATTTTTTCTAGGCTCCACCGTGCATGTAAATGACTTCATACAGTTTGCCAGCCCTTAAAGAAGTATTATGAAGTTTATTATTATAACATATAAGAGGCTGTGAGTGAGTTTGGTGGGTTTACAAACTGCATCAAACTCCTGCTGCCCCCAAATATGAAACACTGCATGAATCATGCAGTAGCCCTCGAAAAAAAACAAACAGGGCTGGATATCTAACGTTTAAGGCCATGTAATATTTTATAAAAAAATTTAAAAACTTTACTGTTTTATCAGTTTATTTGAACAGAAAGCAGTTTAATTAACTGAAGTTAATTTGCAGGCTTTAAATTTTGCATCTATTTATTTATTAAATAATTAAATAGGAGAAATGTAAATTTTTTATAACAAATTCTTACCATTGCTTTAAACACAAATTACCAAAGATATAAATACAAATAGATATATTTATTTTTGTGATATCTTTAAATTGTTAGACCTTTGAATTTGGCTTACAACTAATTATTTCAAAAAGACCTTTACTGAAGTGAAATTGTGGATTGCAAAATGCATTAGTTATTCCAGAGCCTTTGAATAAGTGTCAGAATGATGCTTGACAGCTGTATCATGAACAGGACCAAAAGGATGAGTAGCAGCATAGTAAAAAAAAAAAGGTCTCTTATGTAGGTCTATTTCAGTCCCCATGAGCACATCAGAGCACGTGTCTTTAAACTGGGACACGGAGACCGTTCTTTAACCCCTGCTGCCATCCAGCCTGCAGCATTACAGTACAAACTGAGGGGTCTCCTAGAAATACTGAACATACAGTAGGTAAAGGTCTTATACAGTAAAGCACTTGACACTCTGAGTGTGCTCTGACACATTGATACTGTTTCTTTATTTCTTGTTCTGAACACCATTTTTTAGATTTGATGGTAAAATAGCACCATCTTTGATACCTGATGCCATGAGATTGATGAGATATCATTTTATCTCAACAACAGGGCAACTATAGTGATTATTTTTCCATCATGCAGAGGTTTGTCTGATTTATGTATTACATTTTGACACCTTTGTGCTTATCCATTGTTGCCTGACCATGTCTCGCTGACATATATTAATTTATTGTTAAAAATTGGTGACGGTGGGTGTTATATGTACCTGCTTTATGTTACTATATCACCCAGACTTACTCAGATCAGCTTATTATAAATGATAAACTTTTTGAAGCCAGTCATAAATGCTTTAATGCCTTAATCAGTGATATAGGCTAGTAAGTAAATTATTTCAAGTTTAAAAAATACATTCAAATCTGCTATAATGCACTTTGGGTTCTTAGGCCTGATGTTTTTTTGCCTTGTGATGATCATAGTTGACTTACAACACTTCATCAACCACTGACCGGTCCTGTCCTCCCTACGTTGCTGTGTATTGTAGTCACTCTGTGTTAACCTAGTTAATGAAATAACTGCAACATTAAACTATCCCTCATTTAGCTGACCGTCCTTCCGATGCTTGGTTGACCCACTGGTCTTGACTGCTTTTTCTCCTGGTTCTTTTTTGTCTCGCTGTCGTTCTCTCTGTCTGTAGATGCTTGTGGTCTGTCGGACATGGCCCATGTCGAGGGTCTGCAGGAGAAATCCCAGTGTGCTTTAGAGGAGTATGTGAGGAGCCAGTATCCCAACCAGCCTAACAGGTTTGGGAAGCTGCTGCTCCGCTTGCCTTCCCTCCGCACCGTCTCTTCCTCTGTCATAGAGCAGCTTTTCTTCGTTCGTCTGGTGGGGAAAACCCCCATAGAAACTCTGATAAGGGACATGTTGCTGTCCGGAAGCAGCTTCAACTGGCCTTACATGCCGATTCAATAGAGGAAAAAGCTACAGTGATGCTACCAAGGTCAGGACAGGTCCCACACCTCAAATGGAGTCATTTCAGTGCGGCATAAAATCTGTTGTTTTGAACAAGAAAAAACACTGCCAGCATAATGAGATAATTACAGGCACATGCAATGTAAAAACAATTATGTCTTTTCATCATTTTTCTTAATGTCAGCAACCATTTTCTTGATACCAGAGGAGCGAGCTGCCTTACTCTGCATGTGTCTAGAAAGGTTACTGAAATAAATTTACCATTTGGCCAATGCTCAATGATTTGATCCTACTGGCAGATTTTTTTACCTGTTCAAAGAGAAACAATGTTTCATGAGATGAAATGACGATGGACAATTTTTGCAGTGGGTCGACCACTCACAGATTTTTGGGATAACAAACAATATTTATTGGACCCCGTGTGTATATTTATCGTGCTTGTAAATTATGTTTTGGCTCCTTTTTTAAATGTTTTACGTATTTTTGCCCCGGCCAGTGAGAAAACTGCAGGGATTGTCTTGTGTCGATATGTTTTTGTTTTTGTTTCATACCTTCCAGACATGGCACTTTGGTCTAAAGGAACATTTCAGTAAGATTTAACACAAAATTTGACCTATTTGCTCAATTGTGTACAGAGGTGAGATTAATGCTCTGTTTCAGTTACGGACAGTTAAGAACAAGAGCAAAAAATGTTTGTAATGCACTTCATATGATCCGTGTATGTTGCGCCAAGTAAGGTATTACTCCTTTCATAGGTAAAATCATTACTTTCTATTACACTACATTAATATTACCTTAAATATGTTAGTTAATACAGATGTGATTTTTCCCTCTTGCCATAATTTAAAAACTTTTTTTCCATTTGAAGAATCAGAAACTTGTCAACATCATGTTTATTTCTTATCAAATTACTGAATTTTAGCACTCAGAGAAATTAAACTTTTCACATCTAAACTGAGAGATGACGACAAGGCTAATGGCAAAAACAGATAAGGGGAAGGAGGTTGAATGTTAGATAGCTGTACGTTAATCTGATATTTTTATATTTCGAATCAAAATTTTACTCTTTTGGTGGCTAACATGTTATGGGGAAAAGTAATGACATTAATGGAGTAATGATGAATGCATTATCAAACACTTCTAAATCATGTACGTTTCCAGGTTTTTACGCTGACCGTCTAAGAGAGATTTTAAGAGCACTGGGCCTGATGTATACTGTAAATACAGTTTCTCAATGGGATAAATTAACTGTACACAACCTCCCAGGTCAAGTAACAAATGTATTTCATTATAATTCATGCATATATGAGCCCAGGCCACATTAATGGCACAACAGGCCACTGCAGGGTATTGCTGAACTGAAAGCGTGTGTGTGTATGTATGTGTGTGTGTGTGTGTGTGTGTGTTTTGAGAGAGCATGTATTTGTGTTTACTTCTTTTTGACAACCTCTCTGATGTACTGTGAAAGCATATTGGTTAACATATTGGTACCGTATTAAATTATAACTCAAGATTTATAAATAAAGTGTATTTGTTTGTTTATTTTGCCATTTCAGTTCTGTGTTGTTTATGACTGCCTCCACTTGCAAAAGAAGAAACAATGTGCGTGTGTGTGTGTGCCTGTGTGTGTGCTGTTTGTGTATGTGTGTGTGTGATGCCTGTGTGTGTGTCTGTGTGTGTGTGTGTGTGAGCGAGCACGAGTTGATGTACTGAAACTATGAAAGGAAGTGAAAGCAGAGCTGTCTGGTGTTCTCGAGCCAGTTTCTGACTATATACTATTGTTACTAATCAGATATTTTAACCACACTAATTGCTTCCCATTGACAGACCTTATGCGTGTGTCAAGATTTATTTGAATTTGCCTTATTTGAAGACCTGCTGCAGGGAAACATGTAGCTTTTCTCCCGCAGTTATGCTACGCTGGGCTTCATGAGACAGTTAACCAATGGAAACATATTTAAAGTGTTGACAAAACGCTCAACAACCAGCACACACACACTGTTGACCCTGCATGCCAGATGTGTTTATTTTAATTTTAAAGCAGATTCAGGTTTTGGATTTTGTGTGTGAATTTTACTCTTTAAACAATTATTGGACCAACTTAATTTTTTGTATATTAATCACCCTTGTAAAGACTGAAACAACAACCAAAACACAAAAATGGATTATTGTTCTACAGGGAATAGACCAGGGAGAAATACACAAATTGACCCCTAACTTAACACCTCTTTACAAACATGCTTTTTTGCTAATAAGGATTAATTCATAAAGGTAGTCTGAAAGTCTGCAAAAGACAAGAAAGCAGAATGGAATTATAATCGCATTTGTGTTGCCAGATTGAGGAGGACAGACAGGATTAAAGCACCTTCTTTGCTTCTTAGTGGAGAGAGAGCTAATGAGAGGCCCCTGAGTGCTCTGTCACAACAGTTTACCCTGAGGAGGACGAAGCAGGGCGCTCGACGGCCCCTGGGTGTTCTGGCCAAAGGGCCAGCAAAAAACAATGGAGCACTTTCCCACACACACATACAGGTCCAACAGAAGAAAATGCCAAGGAGTGTGAGGAGGAGATTCGTTGGAGGCTAAGATCTGCAAGCAAGAGAATTACCAGCACTCTTGCACAAATTGATTTCCATTTGCTTCCGTATTTACGTCAGTTTTCTAAGATTGGTTCAAGTCACAAGCAATGTGCCTCTGCTGTTTGTGGGGAATACAGTCATTACAGCAGCACGGTTTGGACTTATAGCCAATCAGCTTTCAGGAATGAAAGCGTGTAGCCAATCAGATCACTCTTGAGTATTTTTTTTTAATATTTATATTCAGCATGTCATGTGAGGACTAACTATAACCTGGAGGCTCAGGCCCACAGGAAGCTTTAATATCACGATGTTTACAGATTTCAAGAAGGCTTAATAGAATACACTTAATGGCAAATAATATGCAGGCCTGGCTTATACAATTAAATATTTATCTGATAATGTTCCACCCAAATATTCTTCTTAAAGGTTTTTTGTGGGATGATGAAATGTACCTTGTTTATGATGCAAGTTAACCTTCTGAACCAATACAGTAGTCGCTAATATTGAATATAAAATCATTTGAACCAGGGACGTGCACAGGGGGGTTGCTCTGGTTGCCCGGGCAACTGCCCGTTTGCCTTTCCTGACTCAAGTTGCCCTTCCGAGAAAAAAAAATAAAATAACAAAAATAATCGCGATCGCAAAGCCTCATTCACTTCCATTCGGGCACCGAAAGTGAAAGTCAGTAGGGGAAGGGCAAACTCTGTTTAAGTGGCTGCACTGCTGCAGCGCTGCCTGCACGTCAGTCGATTCTGTTCCCTACCGGAATTCCTGTTTCCTTCCTTTATGCAATCATACTACAACAAATCATGCGTAGTTTTGCCCAGTTACCATACGTGATACGTACCAACAGAAGTGAATACGAGCTAGAAGCGCAACTGAATGTACGGGAAGCCAAAAGGTTAAAAAAGGATTGTATTTTTTTCCGAAATCTAAGCGTTTTTTTATTTAATATTTTATTAGAAGCGAGTTTTCCCCATCTGTCAATTCAATCTAGATTATTTATTTTCAAATAAAAAAAAAAAGGAAAAAAAATAAAAAATAATGTTTAAAAAAAACGATAAACAATAATATAAGGAACTCTTTTTTCATGACTCGAGTCATGTTTTTCTGTTTTGTTATTAATAGTAGTTTAGGTTATTGAGTGCTGTATTTAAGTGTTTTTACTTTTTGTATATTTTTTAATATTTCAGGTCAGAGCAACTGCCCTTCAAAATTCCTGTGCACGTCCCTGATTTGAACCTTTTTTAGGATGTAGACGCTTCTGAAAAATACTGAGAACGATTGAACAGCATTGAACAAGAAATTATATAACGTCAAATGTAAAGCTATTGTTAGGCAACTGCCATTAGTTTTGTAAACACAGCCGCACGCTTCCCAGCTGTTCCGTGTTAATGTAGCCAGGGACTGAATAGGAGCCACGTACACAAGTCTGTGCAATATAGGCCTATTTTAAGCTTATTTTTCTACAGCAGAGTGGTAAAATAAATAAATCATTCAATGTAATTATGAGAATTACAACGGAATGTTAATAAATGAAATGGTTACTAGGACGTGGTCATCCAACTCCAGTTTTATTTGTGATGTGAAATAACTGCTGACTGCAGCTTTTGAAGCCTTTCAATGACATGCTCTAAACCCATAATTATCACTCTCAAATCTATAATGATGTCGAACTGGTTCATAATCCCCGACAAATTTAATTTCAACCCCATTACGTTGCCTTGATATAGGCTACGTTTATAAATTACTTTACTGTATTTTAAAAATCCAGAAGATTTTCAAAGAGGTTTGGGATCATTCTTGGGTTGAAATGAAATCGGGCAACATAAAGCGACTTCGTTTTCCTCCTGTTTCCAGTCCAGTCCATCCTTAGAGAGAGAAAAAGAAACAGAACAAAAACGTCACTTTCATCATCTCCTTCTTTAGCACACAAAGATATCGTTGCCTCTCGTAGAGCGGAGATACAGCTTTAAAGTTGTGAAAAGAGGAAAAGGGGGAAAATATCCCGAATATCGCCTGTTGTTGCTGTTTGACTTTTCTTTGAAACGCACTCGATAGACGATGGAAATCTACATTGTCAGTTCTTCTTTTTCTCTTGTTTTCCTGTTATTTTTAAAACACTGGTTTGTTTGAGTTAAATGGTTTAATGTTTTATGTCTGTTAATGAATCTAACTGGAAACGTACAAACACAAAGTGCTGGCAATTATTTCAGAGAATCACCTGCTCCTAAATAAACTGTTAAATACTTGTGATGAGAGTTGTGGCTTGAAATATAGGCCTAGTCTAATATTTGGTATCTCAGAGCCATCGGATAGTTTATATATTAATTTTGCGCCATTGACTGAATCACGTCTTGATTATTACATTTGTTTTCAAGAATTCAGCGGAAAACATAATAAATATCCAGTTCTGATATTTGAAACAGCTCTGTTGTAATTGTTTGTCATCCAAAAAGCCTACATTTCTCATTTCCTCCCCTCTTTTTCTTTAATTTAAAGATATTTTGTTAGGCAATTTTTTTTTCTAGATTTTTTCTAGGCCTATAAATAATTTTGACATGCTTTTCTCACATTTCTACTGTGAAAAGCAAGTCTTGGGTGAAAAAAAGTTATCCTATTTTCAAAATGAAACAAGCTAGTTGCAATAAAAAGAACAAAATAATTGAGGTTAGATTAACAGATGGAAAACAAGAAATAGGCCTATTCCTACAGTGACCCCGGGTGTATTTGAGCGTTTGGGCCGACAGAAGAAAGCGCAATATCACTTTACGGTAGGCCTATTTTACCGCCATAAATCCTTTGACATAGGCAACATAGCCAATTAATTTTAATGTGTCCTATCAAGTCTAATTTTATTGTACACGATCCTGGATCTCCTCACATGAACGTATTTATTTACTGACGGACTTACTTAAGGCTATTTGTTTCTTATTTTGCGCTTTTATGTGATGAAAGTAAAGACTGTAAAACTGTGTCCTATTCGGGAAATAGGTGTACACAGTGGTACCTACTGTACAGGGGCTTAACTTAACGCTTTTAATCAGATGTACCGACTGAAGCTAAAACGACCAGAATCCTCTTTCTCAAAAACACATCAGGTCACAGAGAGGTTTCCACTCGTCTTACAGCCGCACACACGCATACAGAACAACCACATTAATCATCTATAAAAGTTTACATATGCAGTTGCTCTGGTGTCCCTGTGGGGCTTCATTGATTTGGAAGTGGTGTTATTTGTGAGATAACTAATTAAAATCACTTTCATTACTGAATTGAAGCTCCATCTGTCTGGAAGCTGGCAATACACGGACCTGCAGGCTAAAGCATCTGAGAACCAATTTCACATTTTGTGTGGAAAGCCTGTTTGAAGAGCATTAAATCTACATTCAACATGGGCAACAACATAATGTCAGATCAAAGATAAATCATCTTTAAGTCTTTACAGGCAATTAATAGTTCCACTTGACAATTACTAAATTCACTTTTGTCATTTAATTGTTGGAAATGCGTTGCGCCGTGTCAATTACAATTATCCAGACTTCATCCATCATGTGTTTTCCAGTCCAGTCTGTGAACATCCTTCTATCCACCTCCATATTTATCTATCTATCTATCTATCTATCTATGGGCAAATCCAAGCTGCTGGGGAAAGAGAACAAGGTCTTTCCTTCTTCCTTTAGTTCTCTTCCTTGTCCCTGAATTGCCCTTTTAATCCTGTTCTGTGTCTGACTGACATCAAGCCACTCTGGCTCCCTGCTCTGATGTCTTCAAGCTGACGTTGTGAATCAAGAGGTTCCCCTAGCTCCTTGCAGTGACCTTTGACCCCGGGCTGCCCTTTCCCTGACACTGGCTCGGATAGAGGTGAGATGCTCAGGGGATGATGAGCTGGAGCATCAAACCACCAAACTCTGACACAGTCACTTGATTTAATGTCATTTCTCAAAACTTCCAAACAGTAGGTCTGAAAATGTGATTATTAATTAAAGAACAATCATCTTTAAAGAAACACTGATCTGAAATGCTCACTGAAAAGATTGCGTTTTTGTTTTGTTTCAAATGTGTCATTTTCTCCTCACTTGAATAATGCACATTTACACTTAGAGAAGGCGAAGCTACGGCGAGTGCCGCGCCTCAGCGAGCCCATCTGATGCTCATGGAAACAAATTCTTAAAAGCAGTGAATATGGGAGGAATCCTGTCTGCCGAGGTGCCCCCTCGCAAAACACTTCAGAGACCAAGAAGGGAAAAAAATATGCACCAATCAACTCAAGGACTGTACAAAGAGTGGTCTGCCGTTGCTAAGAGACAGATGCAGAATAACCTCCATGAGAAACCTGACCATGACCCTTCCTCCTCCTCCTTCCCCTCCCAAACAGTCTCTCCCTCTCGTACCCAATTACTACTGAACATTAAAGCCCACCTCTGTCACATTAAAGCTGAAAGGCAGGGAGGTGGAGGGGACAGGGTTTGTCCCAGAGTGGCAAGAGGCTGCACAGAAGATTTAGAATTATTCCTTAAAGCAAAAACAAATCAATTTTCATATTTTTTTCACATGACAGAATGAATCTTGTTTTGATGGTTGATGTTGGTGCGTTTTATGCAGGCTGGTGGATGGGCGGAGTTTGGGATGGATGGAAAGCGGGCGGGGGGTGGGTAGAGGAAATCTGTCAGTGGAATGAGAAGATGAAGATTTGACAGAGAGGTGACAGAGAGTTCAGCTTATATGAGGCCTGTCGATTAGTGCATTTGTGGCTGACAGGTGGAATCCCAGGGGCTCGTCTGTCACCGCGTCTGCTGCCAGGCTGGGCTGCACCACCACAGGAGACACCCATGGGCGTGGATATGATACCGACACAGAGGCACCTCATTGGCCAGGCCCGGCAGCCCGTCCTCCCAGTCAGAGCCGAGATTAAAGCTTTGTTGTGCACAGAAATTCATGTTAATCCCCCACTAATGCATCACTATCAGTGATCTGTTTCAGCAACACAATCGAAACAAGTTTCCTGGAATGGGTAGTAATCTGACATGTGAAATAGTATTTTTTGTTTGTTTGTTTGTTAATGCATACTGTCGCATGTGTTTATGAAAAGCACAGTGCGGAGAGGGCCTCTGCTGTTGCTAAGATCTATTAAGATGCAAATCTTCCTTTTTGAAAAGTTTGGGGGGGGGGTTGTTTTGTTTTTTACTGAAAAGGCAACTGGGGCAAAAGGAAAAATCATACTGGGATGATGAAAATCTTGCCAACACTTAAATCACACATTATGGCAAAGTCAGATCAGACCGGAGACATCTGTAGATGTAGTAAATATCAAAGTATAAAATTAAATGTCAGTTTCTCATAATGTCCAAGATGCAGTCAGATTGTAACATTTAAAGTGATCAATGTTGTTTCATACAGGAAGCTCGCTGATTAGAAACAAATTGACAGGAATATTAGTATCACTGGATGGCTTTGTTGCTGATACTTTCTTACAGTGGTGAAAAGTAACTAAGTGCATGTATTCAAGTACCATACTTCAGTACAAGGTAAGTTTCAGGGACTTGTATTTTAGTTCTATGTT
Source organism: Micropterus salmoides (assembly GCF_014851395.1). Lineage (NCBI taxonomy): Eukaryota > Metazoa > Chordata > Actinopteri > Centrarchiformes > Centrarchidae > Micropterus > Micropterus salmoides. The sequence continues at coordinate 33,787,488 of NW_024044348.1, forward strand.
ATTTCACAGACACTTCAGACGGAAATATTGTATTTTTACTCCACTACATTTTCCTGACAGCTATGGTCCTTAGTTGCTTTTCAAATAAAGATTTTACATAAAAATATATATAATAAGCTTCTTCTTTCTTGCAATACTCATCTCACTCAGATTTATCTTGGGACCCATTGGAAGGGACCTAAAAGGAACCACCGGACTAAACTGCCTAACTGTATACGCATATTAAAGCTGGATTCAGTGTTAAAATCATTTTCATTTTCTGCAGAATGGAGATTGCGACTGGGCTGAGAGGTTTGGGGTTGGAGAAATGATCTGTATTACAGCATGATACAATAGTCACTCAGCATATACCTGTGTGGTACCTGTATATTTAAGTTGTCACCCACAGACTAAAACCTAACTCTTACACTTAAACTTAACTTAAAACTGCCTTATCAAAAAATACATATACAGCCAGGTCATGTTACTTTGCACAGAAGTCTAATCTAAAGTGAGGTTGGTCTCATAGTGGCTACTATTTCTAATGGCACTATATTAAAAGCTCAAAAAGTCTCTACATTTCTGAGAGGACGTTGGCGACATGAGGTTTGCTAACTGCTACCCAGTGGCAGTAAATTTTGAAGTGATAAGACAATCGCTTCAAAATTACCTGTAGATCCTCAGTGTTACTGTTTATAACGTTCACCAAAGATCGCCACAGAGAAGTTGAAATTAAGAACAGCAACCCATTAAGTCTTCAACAAGTTATAGTGAACATTAAAAAAAAACTGAGACCCAGCTGGCTGTACAAGTTTTTAACCTTTGCTGGTGACAAAGTTATTTATAAGTATACCCAGCTAAAACCAACAGAGTCTAATACAACAGCCCTGCAATAAATCCTCTCTTCATGAACATTTGTATTACTGAGGGCTGTCTTTATTTTATATCTTTAATATCTTTCAGTATAACATTACAATTCAACAACAGTGCAAACGACATTCTCAAAAATGACCTATTGATTAAATAAATAAATGTTCTTTTTCTACTGCTTTACCCATCCATTGTGCTTTCTTGCAGCTTCTTGCAGCTTGAATGATTCCTTCCTTCCTTTATGTCTCTTCTTTTTCTTCTTTTGTGTGCTTTAATTATAATATTATTTTAAACAGTCAAGAAAAACTAGGTGTTTTTATCTCAGGGGCCTGTGAAAACAGACAGAAGTCAATTGATGTTATGAAAAACTTAAACATTTTAGATGTCTGGGGGGAATGTTGAACATGAAACTATGAAATTAACATCTTAGAGGGGACAGGGGACAATGACAGATGTAGACATTCGTTGGCAAATATATAAAGTAGCCCAAAGAGACATTTCTGTGCACACAGAGGATTCCCAGTCTGGGTTTGCATTTGCCTCTAGCGTAGCATTGTTCCTAACAAAGACAGAAGGACTTTTATTTCCTTCTTAGCACTTCTTAATCATTAGTGATCATTCATGGGTCAAAGGAATATTGTCTGTGTGCTGTGACCCTTGACCTCTTGAACTCCTGAATACTGGCTGTTTGTAATCTTGCTGATCCGGGATATTAGATGACAGTGGATCAGAGAATCATTGAAATTCCTCAAGCCTAACATGTTTTAACTCAAAAGTTGTCACTTCCCTTTTTTATTTTTCTCTCTTCTTAAGGACTATAAGGCTATGGGTCTGAGATGTGTGGGGTGGGCGTTGGGGCTCTGGGTCCATACGGCCTCAAGCAGCAAGCTTAAAATGTGTTAGTGATAAAGAAAAAGGTAATATAGTGCTATATTCAGCTTTAACAGCCTAAAACCGCAGGAAAGAGATACAGCTTAAATTTTCTTAAATTTTACTAAGTTTGGAACAGTAAACTGCCGTAGCTTCGGCTGGTCGGACGCTTTTAAAAAACAAAAGAAGGAGCACTAATGAGTCCAAAGTTTTGATCATAAAGGATTCCAACGGTTCTGTTTTGAGTTTGAGTCAGTGGTTTAGATAGTCCTTCTGCTTTACATTTTTCCTGACAAGCAGTCAGCATCGTCAGGATATCAACATATCACGACTCATTCCTCCATAAACAGGAAGACGGCTGCACCTATTCATTCTCATAGAGCGTGAATCTTTCAAAAAGGTCCATCACAGAGAATGAAGCCCTCATTTGGTTTAGTCAAACGTCCCAGTTTTTCTCATTATTTCAAGATCTCAAGACTCAGTTTGGTCTGGAAAATGCAAAACTTTTTTTTTTTTTTATCAATCACAGACATTGTTTAACATCTAACTCCTCTGTCACATCCATGTCTTTTTATAAAGGCGTCAGCATGGACAGCAGTCAAATTTCAAACTAGGTCTGTCACCATATTTTTACATTTTGTGAATTATTTTTATTAAAAAAGCAATGTGAAATGTAATGACATGCACATACCTTTTATAAACAATTTAGAACTTATTCACCAAATGTAATAAGAAGCAAATTAGCCAAAACAGCCTCTCTGATGCTGGTTCTCTCCTCTAAATCATCATTTGACATCAAGAGAGGTTTCACCACTAGTGTACACACTGATAGCGGACTGTTATTTGTTTTATTGGAGATGGGACTCTCCTTGCAGCTACTTCTTCATGGATTTGCACAGGAAAGAGCTAAATCTGCTCAAAACGCATCTCAATGAGTGCAAACTCAGGCATTACTCTATTGAGCTGAAGTGTAATTACATTGGTTTACATACATTGCATTAGATTTTATTTAGAGTGCTGTCAGGGTAACAGCATTAACAATATGTATTTTACAAAAGCTTTCCTTTTACATTTTAAAAAGCGGAAAAGCCAATAGAGGTCAGGACTATTTTCTGTCTGTCTTTCACCTGGATTTTGAGTTTCTGTGTGACCATGTCACACTTTCTATCTTTAGGTAATATCATTTAACAGAATATTTGCAGTGTTTCTTTTGATAGTGTAAAATATATATTCTTAATATTGTCAAAAAGTTCCACTTTTAAGTCCACGATGTCAAAGAAATGGAGGAAATAAAATCTTAATCCAAAAACTAGCATCAGTTTTGCTGTAAGAGAAACTCCCCATTTAGATGTGTTATATAACAGGAAGCTCTAATCTGTTATATAATAATAAGTGAAATGTCCTGTACTTAAATTGGTGGGTTCCAGAGTTTGTTTTAATCTGACAGCCAAAATTGTTTGTCCTCTTAAGTAAGTAAGTTCCAAAAATTAAAATTAAAATTAATTATCTGTACGGGAATCTGTAAGCAGGATAAGCGGTTGACAATGGATGGATGGATGGATGGATGGAAGGATGAATTATTGCTTACACAGTGTTTAATTAAACCTTTTAGCTGCCATAGCAATAGCAGATCATGCTGTGAGATATGGGACACAATGCTTGTACTTTGAACACAAGGAGTTCCTTTGGTTACAGGCATTTTTTCGGACATTCACGTCGTCACACGCCTCATTTGCCGCGTTACTTTAAGGGGAGTAAAGGAACCGTCAAGCTTTATCTTCTTTACTGAATAAATCTTCATAACATCTCTAAACAGCCACGGAGATCCAGACATCATCCTCCGTCGGATAGTTCAGGCGTTCTCCCTCTAATGCTAACAGAGTGCCACCAAGAATGACCCGACCCCACTGTGTCACAAGAATATTAGTTCCGCTATAAAATAAGTTGCATGTCTCTTTAGACATACTTTGTTGTCACGTGTATGTCCTCACATATATATAGCACATATATATATTCAGCTTACCAAATAAAATATGTGTTTTCAACAGAAATGATTCATATATTAAATTGACATTAAACTGTATAACCAGCTGATGACAGCTACACCCACCAAATCACTGGTGATTTCTCTAATTAACTTAAATGTAGGATTTAACTAAGAATATTTACAAGACCCGGTTCAAGGAAAGGTAAAGACAGCAAGGCTGTAATTACTCAGCTTCAAGCAGGGTCTTGTGGGTGAGTCGCTTTTCTTGGTTGTCTGAGTCACAGATCAACAATTACAGCCTCCTCACACATCCATCTTCACCAGGGTACACCTCCGTAACCTTGGCAAGCTTCCATTTATTTCATGGTGCAGTAACTCATTTTTGGGATAAACTAACATTAACTTTACTCTGATGGGGGCTGCAACCAAAGGCTATTTTCATTGTTAATTCATCATTCAAATTTTGATTAACCGTTTAGTCAATAAAATGTCAGGGAACAGTGAAAAATCAAAACCCGGAGTTCAAGGTGACATCTTCATATTGATTTGTCTGACCAAAAGACCAAAACCAATTACATCAATTATATAAACATGTTACATTAATCACTTAAGAGTTATTCCAGCATATTTGCACTAAGAGCATTGCACTATTATTGTATTCTTGTTTACCGAAACAGTCTGACTTGTATATAGACACTGTATGTATGTTCTGCAGTCCTTGTTTTTAGCTGTATGTTTATTTCTGTTACACCGAGAGCAACAAAAACAACAGTTAAGTACATTGCACAGTCAAAGTCCTGTGTACATATACTTGGCCAATAAAGCTGATTCTGATAAGTTAATTAATGGATTCTCAAAATTGTTCATTAATTTTTCTTTGTATTCTGATACCACACACAACTTTTCAAGCAAATTGAAAACATTTTTTTTGTATAACGTTTAGTTAGTTTGAAAAATGAAGATGAAGATGAGTCATGGTTTTGTGTCCACAACAGGAGAAAAAGGAGGTGAGAGGAGAAGGAAGGGAAGATCTCACACTGCAGATGGTCTGTCAGCTCCATTCAAACAACAAAATACAAACCTGTGCTTTTCTTTTACCTGCATGTTGCTCTGATGATGACATTTCGACTTCATCAAGAGAAACTTTATGAATAAATATTTCTTCTCACACTGAGTCAGTGGGGAGAGGTCATTTCATCCTCCTCAGATTGAATCACATTCTGTCAGAAATGGTTTGAACTGCTCGGTGTACTAGCTATTTCTCTCTGCTGAGGATATTTTTGGCTCTCCAACATGGCAAACACAGAGATGCACAGAGAAAGGGAGAGAGAGAGAGAGAGAGAGAGTGATGGCTGTCAGAGGGAGAGAGAAAACTCCCCCGACAGGCAGTGTGTGAGATCTGGGGCCCTGGGGCCCTTTGGATGGCTCACTCTGAATGGGTGCCCTGGCGAGGTGACCAGGCTCATTGAGAACAGGTTACGAGGGGAAGGGAATGCTTTTGCTCTGCGTTTGGCCCCCTGACCCACTGTCCAACGTCTGCCTTGGCAGATTTGAAACCCAACATATTTATTTGCAACGCTCTGAAGAGAGAGGGCGGAGCGGCTGTCAGAATAAAGTCATCGTCCTGCTGACAGCTTCATCTGCTGTTGAAGGGCATCTATGACAGGCGCACAATGTCGCTGCAGCGGCCAGCCCTGGGCAAAGGACTGTCATATGTGGACATGCTGGGAATCTAGCAACCATCTCCCCTCCCTCCCGAATCCCAAGCTCCCTTGATACTCCAGGATCATTTAGTTGGCCCTGCTAGAAATGTTTTTCATCTCAGTGTACAAAGATTTCAACTGGGAAACATGTGGGAACTCTCCATTGCTTAGTAATGATGAGTCCATGTTTGCTTTTGTTGTTTTTATGATTGTGTGAGAAAGAACAGATTAAGCTGAAATGTATAACTAAGCCAAATCTAAAAATACATACAAATATATATCAATAAATATAAAAGACATGTATACAATATATCCCTTGTTCCCCTTAGTCTTGTTTTCTTCCACTCTACCTACATTTAAGTAGTAGTAGAGAGTGCTAAGTATTCTATTGGTGCCAGAGTCATACAACAAAATTACACCGTCAATGTAATTTTGTATTTTAAAGGACTCCCCCAGAATAATCAGGCTACTTTGTGGCTTGACTAAACTAGCCAAACTACTGCATGGCAAGATTAAGATGTATAAACGAATATGAAATGACAGCAGCGCACCCTCTGTGTACAGGCCCCGTACATGTAATTGCATTAGCAATGCTCTGGGTGGAGAAGCAGCAATACTGCGACAAGCTGGTGTCATGCTAATATTCACAGGGCACACAGAATCCTTTCCTATCAATAAGTCATTATATGAGCCATGCCACTGACGGGCATCCTGCAGCCCTCTCTGCAGCTCAGACAAAGAGGATGGAGCAAGTTTCAGCACTGGAATGTTGGAATGAAGGTATGAAGTGTTATTCACGCCACAGAGAAGCAGGAACACCGTTGCCACCATAAGATGGTGTTTTAACTAAAATTAGCTCTGTTTTATTTTATTTTTTAAAAAGTGTAATTACTACTTGGGATTAAATACTGATGCACTCATATAAACTGCTGTCAATAATTACTGTGGCATCACCTCAAAAGCTTTACGAGTGTTTTGTGGATTGTCTTTTGCCCCAGATTTTGTCTCTCTGGCTTCCCTGTATTATAAATTATAAAAATAATTTGTCAATATTTTAAACAGTTAATATTCTTCTCAATATTCACTGCAAGGTAGTGCAGTAAATGACAATGCTCTGTGTTGTAAAGATAAAAATACAACATTATTTAGTTAGTATTATTAAGTGTAGCAACTTTATTTAAAAAATTTCACAAAGGAATTAGCATTCAATATTATTAATTTATTTTTGTTTAACAACCTCTGAATTCATTGCTTCCCTTCCCGTTTCTGAAACCAAACAGATGCCCTTGATCCATGAAGCCCAGTCTGTTTAATACATCCATGAGTTTGAAGGGTTATCAGACACTAAAACACCTTTTCAGTATTTTTATCCTCCCTCTGTACGATCACTAGGTAAACAATAAAATTGCCCTGTTGACTGGCCAATGCAGTGTGTTACTGGATGACACTGTATTGCTTTGTGCTAAGGGTTCCCACTCTTTTCCCAGATTATGTCAGGACTGTTGCGGGATGCTGTCAGTGATGATCTAGCTCGTGTGACAAACAGGCAATCATACACTAAGTTATCTATGAAATCATCTATTACATGGGTAGATATAATGACAAATTGATCTTGCCTTGTTTTAATGCTATGTTTTAATGTTGTTATTATTTTTTATAGTATTGCCATTGTATTTTTTTGTTTCTTTTGGAAGGCCTTTGTGTTGTGTACTAGGCAAGTGCTTTTCTTATGAATTATGTTTTAACCACTGCTGCCTGAACACCAATAACTGAACAAATAATTGCAGAATTTTGTGACTAACAAATCCCAGCATTCTGCTGAACCTTAGCTTAAAGTACTAACTTGTCAATAATACAAAAAAAGTTTTCTGAAGCGCGTCAACCTTTTTTTAATGTCCCGCCTGATCAAGGCTGATTGGTCAGTTCACGAAAAGTGACTTTGACAAGCAACTTTATGCACACAGCTGCATAAAAGGCACTGAGCTTCTCCCTGTTCTGTCTCTGCAATATACAGAGATTAGCAGGCAGGCGAGAAAGGGAACAGGTGAGCATTGCGTAGTGCCCACAGAAGCTGATATGGAGAGGGCAGGGCAGGAAAGAGAACCGGCAGCTTGTGAAAAGTCCAGGTACGCAAGAAAATGTCCCAGTATGCAAAAGAGTAAAATGTAGCACAAGCAAAAATGGCTTTTATATTGTGAGAAATCACAGGGAGTCATCTCTCCTATTAGCACTAGCTTCGTAGCAGAGCGTTTAAGTGCAGTCAAACCAACGCAGTTTCTAAAGCCGGCGCCAGTACATACAGTGGCTGTGCATGAGAGGAGAGGTGACTGCTGGAAGTCAAAGATGTCGTATTTAGGTTTATGTTCTGCTTGCTCAAAACTTGTATGATTAATTGCTAATAAAACACTTTCAGGGAGGATTTGAAATGCTCAAACCTCTTTGCCACAACCTGTCAGGCCACACCTGAACTGATAAAAGGCCTGATGAGGCCCTGCTCAGCCCTTTCCATTTGTTTGCTGCAGCATGTGGGTTAGCATGAAGCCTCGCTAATCCTTCCCAGTTGACTGTGTACTGGATGCATTACTGTTTAATCATCTGTCAGTCAACTGTTGAAGTGGGAAACTAAGGACAATAAACTGTTGAACGGCTCTCATCTCTGGTATACTTTAACTGGTGTGCCAGTGCAGAAGCTCTATACATATTCCAGCTTCCACAACCGCAAGTTTCTACAACTATTGTCAACTGTTTTCCAGGACGTTTGGGAACTTCTTTGCAGGCCAACTCTGTGTATTGTCGACAGTGTCCTCTACACTCCTGTGCCAATGCGGTTGTGTCATTGAAATAAATAAGAAACTCCTATACTGACATATTGCTATCGGTCTGGTGTTAGAGAGGAAGAACATATATAGTGTTGCTGCACTCCACATGCTGCCACTAAAAAGCTGAATTAAAGAAGAATTTTTAAAAACTGACATAAAGACTCAGAGTCAACAGTGTCCAACTTCTTTGTGGCATTAATCGCCCCACATATACCCCACAACATCACCACTAAATCTCTCAGCTCCCTTTCCACCATCAGCTCAAATTACCGTCCACCTCTAATTGATATGAACAATAAAAGAAGAAAGCTTGTTAATGGTGAACATAATTGTCCCAGACAAAAGGCCAAACACAGCAAATCACACTTTACAGCAGGAGTGAGCAGAAGGCGACGTCTGGGCTGCAGCCAGTGAGCAGGGAGAGATATTTCACTGCAGATATCCATCTACCACCTGAATCACATTTCATTACAGGGTCACCCATTAAACAGAACGGCAGACACTCAAAGCTCCACTTTTACAGCCTAATACAGAAAATGACATTGTTTCTGTTGGTAGAATTAATGTTTATGAAAGCACATGACATAGGCAATGTAGTGACTGTGTGTGTGTGTGTGTGTGTGTGTGTGTGTGTGTGTATTAGGAAAGCAAGGCATTGTGTATAAGCATCTGTAGAGGGATGCTGTATAAAAACTATTAATTTAATGAAATATTTTCAAATTCGTGGTATAGATATTAAGCAAGCCAAAAGTCAGAAAGGCAGTATCCAAGAAAGGTCAAAGCCATTTTTAATAATTTTTAAGGATCTCCAGTGAAGTCCCTATCAATGTGTGTACTAGTGTTTTTCATTAGGTACATTGCATTTGGCACAACAAGAAACAACTCCAGCCTGCTGGAGATGTTAAATGAGGTAGACAAGGCTTAAATCCTCCACTGCGCTGATAACTGGCTCACCACTCACTCTCTTTCTAACACACTGCTGAGAGGAGGGGGGTTAACTATCAGCTATAATGTGTAACTGAAGATCAGCTTCCCCCTCCGGCTTCGCTCCTCACACCCCTCCACCCCCACCCCACCCCTCCCACCGCACCCTCCAACCCCATCCCAGCCCTCCCTCACCTCTCAGCACCCCCTGCTGCTGTTGTTGGGGTGGTCTTTGCTTCTGCTGTCACCAAGCCGCTGGTCTTTCAGCCGTCCTGTTCCCTCCCTTTTTTCCCCCTGCCGCTCTCTTAGGCGTCACAAGATTACTGAAGCAGTGCTGACATCTCTATCAGTCTGACCTAATACTCTGCCCTTTTCCTCCCTCCCTCCATCTCCTCTCCTCCTCCCACACTCCAGGATCCATCACACTCAGGCCTGAGCTGCTCACCACTACACATAAAAAATTAAATGGAGAAAACTACAGCAGCAACTATAACAACAACAAGTACAGAAAGAAAAATACAACTGTTTTTCCTCTCCAGCAGGCAGCACATGAAATAAACTCTTACTGCCTTCAGCACTTGACAGTAAATTAGATAAGACTGCTCTAAGTTTCTCTTTCTCAACTCAGAGAGACATTTCCAGGAGGTATTTCCAGGGTGTCCCAATGGTTTGGTTTTTGTTTATGATCTATGTATGATCTACTATGTAGCTGTGATGTTTGTAAATCTAGACCTGTAACTCCAACGTGGCATCACGGGATTGTGTTTAAATAGCACGCCGGACATTCGCGTGTCATGTATATGCACTTCAAGCTTTTCATCGATAGCTCATTTAATGAGTTTTGGACACGCAGGAAAGGATGAAGTGAGCTGACCTTTGTCAGGTCTTTGTCATCATGGTAGGTTTGGTTAGGTTTAGGCACCAAACTACTCGGTTAGGATTGGGAAAAGATCTTGGTTTGGTTTAAAGTAAGTATGCTGACTTACGTCCGTAGGTTGGCTTCACACCCCTCATGGGTGAAAGTCCTGCAATGTTCTTAACACATTCATGGTCCCCAGAGGATGAATCCTACTGACTTTGGTGATACCCTGATTTTTCCTCCAGTGTCATAGGTTGATGTATGTGATTTTTGTTTAAAATCTCTCATTAATTATTTAATGGATTGCAATGAAATATGGGCAAACACACATTCCCCACACTTGCCCCATTCAGGATTAATTGTTATAACTTGCTGATCCACTGACTTTTCATCTTGCGCCATTATCAAGTTTAGTAAAAATGAGCAAACGTAAGCATGCTAACACGTTAAACTCTGATGGTCAACGTGATAAAGGTTACACTTGCTAAACACCAGCAGCCTGTTGCACAAACTTAGCCTAATTATAACGCAATTTTTTACACATTACTGAAATAAAAGCCTTTGCACCACGGAGATAAGTCACATCATAAAGTGTCACAGATTTATCGGCTACTCACTAATGGTCATTTTCTGCCCACAGCATAATTTTTTCATTAATTGCATGTCATTTTGCACCATAGTAATCCCGTAGAGACCTAATTTATTGATATGATGATGAACCTCTATCTTTGATTGTTGATTGGCCACTTGCCTCAGCTATGACTCTATGTCTAAATGACTTAGGTTATGCCCCAAGTAATCATGGTGCGACCAATTTTAGTAACCCACTGCAGAACATTAAGATAGTCATTGCAAGCATGTTAGCATGCTGCATTTGCATTTTGCTCAGAGCACGTCTGTGCCAAAATACAGATTCTGTACACTCCGGCTGTACACTCAAAGCAAAGTTTTGTGCACATGTGCTTTGTACCATATAATAGTGATTCATTTCAATAAAATCTACATTTAGCCCCTTTAAAAAACTTTGATCATTTTGACCAGTATGATCCCAGTAAAGTAGTTTCCATTTTTGTCTTTTAGAGTGCTTTATAATCCACTAGTGGCTTACTTTTCCAAGGCAACTGGACTTGCTTGAGGATACATGGATCTCATCCATCAGTTCAGAAACCGGAACTGGAACCAGTTCCAGAACTGAAGAACCCTCTTGAATGCAAGTCCAGTTGCCCTTCACAGACATGGCTTACTTTTAGACCACCGGTGTGACTAAGTGAAATAGATACAGGAACAAATGTATAATTGTTTGGAAAAGATTTTCTGCTCAGAGTAAAGACATGGAGGACAATCAAAGAGCACGTCTTGTAATTTACAAACCAAGTAAATGTTTCTGTAAAAGACAGACATATAGCTTTATTACTGATGAGTATCCACAAACATTATATATTGGGGATGCTGATTGCAAAACCTATGGCTGTTTTCTGCTTCATTGAGATTTTGGCTATACAGAAATGATGCCGCATATTGAACCTGCCCTCATCTGTGAAGAGATTTGGGCACCAGTGGCAGAACAATCTTGCTGTTGCCTCTCCAGTGCACCTGTTGTCACTTTCATTTGCACCAAAACAAGTGATAATGATTCATAATTGCTTATTCTTCCTAACTGCAGTTTAGTTGACATGATGTTATACTGTGATAATTACGTGTTCCCTTTTTTATAGCAATGCGTATAGTATACACTGGGACAGCTTGTACGTCATCCCTATGGAAACCTAGAGCATCTGCCAAAGAGATGATGGCTATGTGGAATGAACATGCAATTGAGTAATAGCTGTAGTATGAAGAGTCTTTTCTTCATGATGTCTTACATTGTCCTGCACCTTGTATGTCAGCATGTATGGCGCTATTATTAACTGTCAGTATGTCTCTGCTCTGGTTTAAGAAAAACAAATGCCTGTGATTTTATTGTTCCAGCTGAATTAAGTGATTCTAATTCTGGTCTTTTCAGACACATGACCAGTTTCTCTTTATATAAGTTATATTGAATTTCCCTCTCTGAATGCTGTCTTTGCTCGCCGCCTGCATTCATACAATCACCCCCCAGTGTTAGCTTTTGAGATTTGTGAGGGGAATGATTTTCATCTGCAAACAAACTGCTGTTCTTGATAGAATTCCTCAGCTGGTCCAGTCCGAGTGTTGTTATTAAGCAACCCTAAAATGACACAGTCTGCAGGGGGGCCTGCCAGTGGAAAGATGCTGTCCATTAGCTGTCAACAATGACCACTGGGTCTACCCTCCCATGGGACTGGCAAGCAAGGCATCGTCTCATCCTGAATCTGGCTGAGAGATCACACAGGCTCCATTGTTTCAAGCAGCCTGGGGTCTTATTGTAGCTGCATCTCTGGGAAAGGACGAGCCTTCACGTCTGTGGTCCATTAAAGAATGGGCTTTCTCCAAGCTAATGCCATGAAAACTGTAAGGGATGAATCTAGGGGAACACAGAGAGGCTACGGAGTAGATTTGGAATAGGGGCACCCCTCCTTAGACGAGTTTGGAGTCCCCATCCAGACCTCCCTCTCCCAGTGCTGACCTCCCTTCTCCACCTCTGTTTAATAATGCCTGGGCCTTGGTCATTATTTTGGGCAGATGGAGACGGGGGCAGGCAGTGAAAGGAGCTGGTGTCACTCCTGAGGAGAGGATGGTAGGGATGACAGAGAAGAAAAAGCGAATCAGAGAAAAGATCAAAAGCAGAAGCTCGCCTTTCACTCGCCTGAAAGCGCTAAAGAGGATAAGGAACGATCGGGCCTGGGGTCTCCTGTCCTCTCTGGCAATTAGACTCAGCTGATGGAGAGAAAGGCATGAATGGCAGGGTTCAAGGCCCTCTCTAGGACTCACACAACGGGAAGGAGTTTTTTCCCTGACGCCTCCTTTATCTTCCTCTCCTTTCAGAGTGTCAGAAATGCAGCTGAAATATCTCTCCAAAAAGACAGCACAATCACCAATGCCAAACCTTAATCACGGTGCCTGATGAGATTGGGGGGCGGCGGGGGGGTTGAGAGAAAACACACATTCTTTTCACAATTCATCTTTACACTTTATATGAGTCCAGGATTCAAGAGAGGTGTAGTAGGTTTATGTGTTATAATTAAATTGAACAAATTGGAGTCGATATTTTCATGAGACAAGAGAACACACATCACATATTGGGTACACAGTTAAACCAATATATGACAATGTCTCATTGTTTTAAACTATATTATAGAATGAGCTGTTTTCAAGAGCTGGGCGTATTGCACATTCATTTTTTAAATGAAGAAAACATAAAGGAAAAAAAGTACACTTGAAAGAAATTAAGGTGCTAAAGTTGCATCAAACTAATAGAATACAAATTCAATGAAAATACATAATATTTTAGCATGCATCAGTAAACAAATGTTACTGGTATACCCTCTGAGTGTCCCTGATGGACAGGCAGCCATGATGATTGTACAATAGCTTGGACTGTTTCATAAAATTTAGTATTCATTTTTTGACTAGAGAGCTGTCTTGGGCACAGCCAAAGCAACATGTCCCACAGGAACCTATTAACATCCTCTACATATGCAAGAGTTTCAATAGGCCGTCTATCATCCTCACAGAGGGACACGCTGCTTTGCCACAACTTTAACAGCTTGTCATAAAAGACACACAGGGGATTTCAATTACGCAGGTCATCAGAGAGTGAAGAAACTGTATTTGGGTCACATGTAATTTTAACATATATACTTTGGTAAAGGTTGCATAAAAACCATTTGTAACAGAAAGAAAACAATAAATAAAACCATTTAAGCTTAGTATAGCTAAGAAGCAACGTGGCACATGTGCATAAAGAAGACAAAATGGATAAAGAAACGTTTGGGGGATTAGATTCTAGGTCTAAAAACTAGGTTTGTCTGTGTCTTCACAGCAGCTCTTCACAGAACCTCCACAGCCTCCAGACCAACCCTGAAGATAACTCCAAGGCAAAACCTGCGTTTGCTTTGTCCCCATCAGAATGAGACTGTCTACATCAGCATCGAGAACCAAGCTTCATGTTTGTCCTCTTTTGGCAGAGTGGGAGGTGCACAGGTGCTATTTCTCAACTGCCAAGGCTGCCTCTACTATGGCGTCATCCAGCACGAGACACGCTCTGGGTTTCCTGCACAAACATACCAGGACCGACCGCGACTCCTACGTCAGGATCAGCTGGGAGAATATCGACCCACAGAGGGCCTACAACTTCAGCATGCAGGCCACCAACAACCTGAACACTCTCTACGACTATCCTCCTTTAAGCATTATGGAAAAACAGCCTTCTCCATGAATGGGAAAGACCACCATCACCAACATCCTCAACCCCAACTTCCCAAACGGCCAGATTAATGGCCTGTCTAACTGGGACATCATCAGGATCAACATGTTTTACAGCTGCTTATAACAATGCAGATCAAAGTTATCATTAAGTAAACAAGTTTCTGTTATGACATACCTATTTAATAAGTAGACAGAAGAAACTAAGTCAATTTCATCTGTGAAACCTTTAAAACTGTGTGTAATAAAAATAAGTTTGTCATTTATCTATTTCTACGTATAAAACACACCTGTAGGAGATTATAATGTAATACAATAATTGTAATGCATGAATAACATGTGGTATAATTATTATTGGTTATGGTATTTTAGTAATTTTTATTTATAGTTTCTGTTTGGCAGGCCCACACTATAGGCTACGTTCATTAGAAGAAGGTAGTGAATGGTTGAAACAGTTAGCTAAAGTGGTTAAATAGTCAAACATAATGGATAAAATGGTTAAATGGTTAACTAAATGTAATGGATAAGTGGTTAAATAGTTAGGTAAATATAATGGATAAATGGTTAAATAGTTAACTAAACATAGTGGATAAATGTTAAATAGTTAACTCAAAGTAATGGCTAAATGCCTAATAGCTAAACATAATATAAAATTGTAAAATTGTTAGCTAAAAGTAATGGATAAATGGTTAAATAGTTAGCTAAATGTAAAGCAAGCTAAACATAATGGATAAATGGTTAAGTAGTTAGCTAAATATAATTGATAAATTGTTAAAAGTAATGTGATCATATTTTGACTTTGAAAATAGAGGACTGTGGGGGCAGGAGGCAGACGGACACCTGCAGTTGGTGGAAGGTTGGGACTGATGGGGATTCAAGTCATTTGTGGTACAGTGGAAATGTGTATGTGGTTAATAGGGTGGGAGTGACCATGCAACTACAGTATGTTATTGAACTTTAATAGGGCCTACATGTGGGGTCATTTATTTGACACTGACACGTACGAACCAATTTTGCAGGTCATGAATTCTGCTTCACACAGATTCATTAAATGGTCTACATGGTGGTCTAATTTGTTAATGCTAAGTGCTAACTTGTCAATAATCAAAACCATTCATGCAGAACGAGTTCAACATTTCAAAAGCTTGCTGTAGCAGGCCAACCTTTATATAATTTCCCTCATATGCAGGCTGAGATTGGTCGGTTCACAAGAAGTGACACTGATGAGCAACTTTATGCCCACGCTTGGATAAAAAAGCACCTGATCTCCCCACTCTGTCTCTGGCGTGGGAGAGGGCAGAGAAGAGTAGCAGGAGTTTAGGAGAAGTGTCAGTATATAAGGATTGATAATGATTGAGATGCAGTTTGACCAATGTACGTGAAGGATGTGCAGGACTACATGACTGACAAACAGTGGCATGCGAGAAGGCGGGACCTAAAGAGAAAATGCACAAAATGAATGCCGATTGTAGAAAGCAAAAGCCGTATTTTGGATATCTTGGGCGATTTAGAAATTTAGAAAAAACGCATTTTTTAGGTCCCAAAGAGAGGACAGTTCTGGGAAAAAGAGTACAAATGGCCACCCTAGCTAAAAGTAATAGATAAGTGGTTAAATAGTTGAACGTTATGGATAAATGGTAAAAAGTATTTAGGTAAAAGCACCCAATCTTCTCCATATTCCATCTCCACCGGTGGAGCAGCTAGGAAAGAGTAATGGCAGCTTGTGAGAAGTGCCGGTAAGCAAGAAAAAGTCCTGGTGTGCCAAGGAGTAAAATGTAGAAGTGCTGGTACTGCGTACTGGTGCGTATCGGTCCACTGCAAGCACTGTGTTTTAGTATTTTTCACTGATGAGGCGCAATATGGCGGGACCTAAAGAGAAAGGTCAAAGCACTGCAAAAATGCATGCAATGAATGCTGACTGAGGACACATGGTTACCCTAGCTAAACATAATGGATAAGTGGTTAAATAGTCAGCTAAATGTAATAGTAGATAAATGGTTAAACAGCTAAATGTTATGGATAAATGGGTAAGTAGTTTACTAAAAGTACATGGATACATGTTAGCTAAACATGGATAAATGGTTAAATAGTATCTCACAGAAGTGAGTACACCCATCACATTTTTGTAAATATATGATTATATCTTTTCATGTGACAACACTGAAAGAAATGACACTTTGCTACAATGTAAAGTAGTGAGTGTACAGCTTGTATAACAGTTTAAATTGGCTGTCCACTCAAAATAACACATCACACAGCCATTAATATCTAGACTGCTGCCAACAAAAGTGAGTACAACCCTAAATGAAAACGTTCACATTGGGCCCAACGTGTCAATATTTTGTGGGGCCACCATTATTTTCCAGCACTGACTTAACCCTCTTGGGCATGGAGTTCACCAGAGCTTCATAGGTTGCCACTGGAGTCCTCTTCCACTCCTCCTCTCCTCCATGACAGTGTCAACAGTGTCCATTTTAGATATCCAGTTTATATTTAAATGAACACCTTTGGAACACGGTAGGTAGCGTCTGGTAGCATAGATAAAGGTGTACTTGAGTTCATCTGATAGGACTACATTAGGATCAAATGCGTATTTATCCACAGCTAAAAATACTCCCCAACAAATGTGTTATATTTACTCCTGTTTGTATAATTTTTACTACAAACTACAGTGCCCAGCTCTTTTAGGATTTTTTTAAAACTGAAAGTGTGCTTTTAAGATTTTGCTAAATGTACATCTTCAGTAGGAACAAATGTGTTTGAGACTGAGAGCCAATGACAATACAAAAGTATTGTGAGTGGGCTTTGATATTTTCAGGGATTTGTGGATAATAACCAAAATATATATTTTTGCCAGTCTTGTCCTTAAAGATAAAACAACAAAACATTTTATTTAGCTTTTCTATAAGTCCTACAACATTCTAATGCAGATACAGAAAGTAAAACAAAACACCAACAAAACCCAGCTTATCTTATATCAGTGTGATGGTGTCTCAGAAAATCATTCAGTATCTCCTCTGTCAGTCAGGGCTGTTTCACAGCCTCAGGCTCTTCTGGATCAAGGGCTTTGATGTTGGCCTGCGCCGGGACAACACAGTCGCCCCACAGCCTCTGGGCAGCAGCCCAGCTAGTACACACTGTGTCTGTGATTTACCTGGACCCAGACTCCCTGAAGGATTGTTAACACTATGGGGAGTGGTGGTGGTGGTGGTGGTGGTTGTGGTGGGGCACGTGAGCTGTCCACATGGTCAAAATCACGCTCATTACTTAAAGTAATGATTGTTGAACGAGGATAAAACAATTGTGGTAAGTGTTCAAAAATCTAAAATATTTTAATTAAGTTTGATTTTTAAAAGCCTACATAGTTAGTTAAATTAGCTCCGAGGGGTGTCTGTCTTCTGGTGTGATTATTTCTAGTACAGAGTAATGTTCCTGTCGTGATTTGGTTACAAAACCTTCCATTTTGTATTTATGTAGGTAAATGTTTAGTTGAAATGTATCCAGTGCTGTAGGGCTGTAGACAATAAATTTAGTTGACTAAGTTAGAAGTCTACAGACATAGTCAGACACCTTGGGAAATTATTTGCTTTCTTGCCATGGGTTAGAGGAGAAGATCATTCTCATTCCAACCCTGCAGTTGTAAAAACCCATTAGCAACTTTACAGTTGCTAATGAGAGGTCAAAAGCATGATTATGATTCTCATTATCAGTACAATTTCATAATAATTATACATCTCTTATGAGTGATAGTTTGGAAACAGAAAGACATAACCACAGATGATCCTGACATTCTGCAAGCAAGTGAATATCTTCCTTTACTGCACCCTGATCTGAACTGCGTTTTGATTGGAATCAATCAGCTTTCAGTGTGAAGGTTAACCATATCTGTGCTTTTATGCCATGCTCTATACCTTTCTTTCATGAACATTTGTATATAATCATACTTAGAATCCAGTGCTCATACAGTTTCCACCAGCAGCCAGAGTTTGAAGGTGAACTGTTATAGAAACAGAGAGACAAAGTGAGCCACCAGCTTCCTGCTGCGCTGCAGTTTGCTCACTGGCAATGATTTATGTTGGGAACCAGTTGAACACTATATGTTGCCCATTAGACCCCTCCATCCCATCTCCACACAAACACACAATGGTCCATGCTGCATGTAGTTATTAATGTGTTAATAAAGACTGTTAATGGAGAATAATGGACATTCACACCCTCTACAGAGCTTTACATGCAGTGCCTCTGACTGCACACACACACTGGGACACAGCTGAGCGTTGTCAGGTCTAATATTGAGTTATAACAAGTCTTTTGAGACCGATCAGCCGCTGTATTTGTGGCTCATCTGAATGCATGTGCCACATCACATTAGTCCCCACGTGTGAACTGGATTTTACTTGGTAATTCTGAAGCATCTCCCTGCCTATACATATTCATGCTGAGCCTATAAGTGTCAAATTGAGATGTCCTTCCAGTGTCCTTGACAGCGGGTTATTAATATTGAATACCTAAGTCAACATTATAACTAGATGAGGAGATATACAGGTCGTCGCCTGCCACATTCTCCACATCCACTGTCCTCAAGACAATTGGACAAATCACCAAATTATTTTATTTGGCGTAGCATTGTGCAGGATAGTATGTGAATAATGCACTAAGAAAGGACATTTAGTTTATTTCATGTATTTCCCAAACTATCCAGTGTTAATATAAATCAATTATACTCTGACAGTGATGATTTAATTTGTTACAGTTCAACAAATTAAATCATGAAATACATCCATATTTAATACATTTGTATAGCATTTGATACAGAAATTATGGAATTCTTAGCGTATTTCATGAGATCAGATTTTCTCTAATTTTACTCATTTCTCATTGAAGAGGCTTTTGACTGAGAGCCCACGCGCTCTGACTTAAAAGCCATAAATCCAAGGGTATTACTCTGAACGCCAACATCTTAACTATTCCAATTCTCCAATCCCTAAATTGCTACTGCTGTTGTTGTTGCTTGTGGCTGGTTTTAAAATCCTCCTCCTGCTCCTGAGCGGTGTGCAGCCTGGTACCGGAGGTTTGTCTGGCTCCTGTGCTTGATAGGATGCTGGCTGCAGGCATCTCATTGCAGCAGCTGAGAGGAGGTCGCCAAGGTCCTCCTGCTTGTGGCGACGCCCAAGGGCCATCAACACAGCGGGGAGCCCGGGTGCCGGCGAGGTCTTGCACAGCCTCGCTTCATGAAAGCCTAATGAAGAGAGGGGGCTCACAGATTGTGCTGTTAGACGCCCACAATCCTGCAGCACAGGAGCACGGAGAGGATGAATATGGCGTGCAGGAGATGTCAAGAGCTGAGGCAGAAAATATACTCAACTGTGTGATTGTGTGCATTTATTGCTGTGAGAAATGAGACACAAGGTCTTCATCAGTGAATGTCATTAATAAATAAAGCTAGGTGTGTACAGATCTGGCCCCATCCCACTCACAAGCAAAGAGTAAAATGCAACATAGAGTACAGAAAATCGTCTATGTAGGATGAGTGAAAATCTAAAACTAAATGTAGGCACTTTTCATGTAAAAATAAGTCGATATTGTCATATTGAAGTACAATTAGTCAGTGAACATTGTATGTACATACCTCTTTATCCATTTTCATCAAAGGTAAATGTAAGAAACAAAAGAATATCATGCATAATATTTGCTTCTGCCTTTTGATATGTTGCTGCACATGGAAATATAAAAGGCAAGGAATTTGGAAAAGCAATTGTTACCTGAAATGCATCATTAATAATTAAAACCACAAAGATCTTGCACTTAAAAATATCACTATTTTCTAAGAAAATGCCTTAAGACGACTCATACTTTTTAAAGCAGCCCATAATGAAATTTATTTAATTACTTAATTGTGTGCAAATATACACACACGTGTTTACATACCAAACATATACATTCAGAGTAATACAAACATATCAGCTTGTTTAAAAAGGACACAGGGCCAGGAATATAAAATAAAGCAGCTCCTGATTCATTATCTTTAAGAATAAACTGTACATACTACAAAACACCTACAATCTTTGGAAATAATATTACAAAGTGCACCAGAAACACTTAGTTAGTAAACTCTGTTACATATGTGGTAATCTCTGCAGGATCCTCGCTGGACTTCTTTGGTTGAAGGGTATTTCGGTGCTGGTCGATATGAGCGGTGCTGAACTGCGTATCACCATAGTGTATTAAGACTTAAAAGGTGTGATTCTGCAGACCTCCAACAGATCCTCTGGAAACAGTTTTTTGGTCGGAAGCCTACAAACAGCAGCATCGGGTCCCATTTACACACCATCCTCCTACATTCTACAAGATTTTCTTCTTCCTGCTGCCTCTCATCTCACTGTACTGAACCTGCAGGGAATCAGAACCAGAGTAATTTTATTCACGGAGCAACTAAAGTGTGAAGCTATTAATCTTGCAGTGCTTTTATTTAATTACTATTGCAAACTGAGGCACTGTCTGACGAAGCATTTCCACTACTGAGCAGGACGACCACAGTCTTTTATAGACAGAATATCAGTGGTCAGCGGAGAAACTACAGAGTCATCGTCGCTACACCCAGAGGCCCAAGGGCATTGAAGAAGGAGAGGGAGGAGGCAAATGGGGTCAAATAGCTTAGAGAGAGAGGGGCAGAGACAGAGAGAGTGAGGAGGAGAGACAACAGCGGGTAAAAAGAGAGAAAACAGAGAAGAGAGAGGCAATAAAGGAAGAAAAGAGGTCAGTACAGCAGAACACAAACGGAAGAGGAGAGACAGGAAAAAAGAAAGAAGGCAATAGAGTTCATGTGAAACGTTCATACTTACAAAAGGTGACATTTTGTACATAAGGAAGCCATTTTGGACAATAAATGCAAAATCTTGCAACCATGATGAAGACTTTTGTAGAGAAATGTGTGGTTATCTTTACTATTTAAGTTGTGTGAATTAATCTACAAAACCAGCTAAATTTACTAACTATTTTGGCTCTTTGAGGTTGACATTAGTTGCAGCAGATACAGTACGGATATTCTGCCCGTGCTGAGGCTGGTGAGTTCATACAGGAGACACCAACAGCAGCGTCTCCTGTCTCAGCCTGGGAACAGCCTGCGCTGCAAAGCTGCTAAGCAGCAGACCTCCACCAGGGATGTATCATGACCAAAACACAACAGAAATTATACAGGGCTACATAATTATACAGATGAAGCTAATTATACAGACAAGAGTGATGAATGCCTGGGAGTTGTTTTAGGAAAATGCAAAGCTAGCCGGCTCTGGGATTTTGGGCTTCCTGGCCGGCTGATCCAGAGGGGCTTACCTTCTGCACATCTGAAGGCACCCTTGTCAGGAAATCAAGCACTTCATTGTTGTCAATGCTGTACGGGTTCCGTAATTTCTTGGTGAATTTATTGATACCTAAAACAGAAATTCACACCAACATATCATTAACACTAGTCTCTTGTGGCAGTGCTCTTTGTTTCCACACAAACAAATACTTGCAGAGGAGACTCATGCTGTCCAAGAAATATTGCTTCCAGTACGACAGAATGTGCCCTTTTCTTGTTTTACTTTCACTTAGACAATACATTTAACAATATATTACACTTTAATTCAAACATCACTAACATTATAAGCTGCTAATATTGAAGAGATACAGGGGAAGAAGATGCAGCAGCCACAATTATATATATTATGGATAACAGGAATATGTTGAGAGAAGAAATCAAAATAAGAAGAGAGGAAGGAGATTTTTTACCATGACTGCAACTTTGAATAGTTAGTGGACAGGGATTTTATGGGGTGATGATGGCATAATAAACAGTGTTTGAGACTCACCCCATATTAAAACTATGTAGCGTACAGGGATGTAGTATGTAAGGACTGTTGCAATGACAAAGATCAGGAAAGCCAGGCTGGACAGGAACGGCACGGACCAGTTGAAAGTGCTGGCAGATCATAAACATCAGTGGGTGTCAAGGAAGAATTATTGTTCCACCTCAAGTTAATGATTGTACATAAAATAAATACAGTACTTTTAGTAATCAGGATAATGTAATTACAACATTTCATACCAAGTCATCAACACCATCAACCAAGTCCAGTTGCCCTTGATTTTAACCTTCGTTGGATAACATTTCATACTGTGATCATAATCATTTCATACACCTACAGCTGAAATACACATAAATGTTCAACTGTAGTGAGCTGTGATTTACGATGGATCTTCAATTCTTACTTTTTAATCCTCTCCCCAAAACAGGCAATCTCGTCCAGCAGGTTTTGTAGGGTGATGATGGTTTCTTGGACCATGTGGATTTTGTCTATCAGCCCTCTTCTCTCCGACTCCTAAAGCATAAAAGAAACCATTCAGGATGGACAGAAGAATCATAAGAAAGATAGAAAGAAATCCACAACAGAAAGTTCTTCTCTTACTCACTATTTAGGTATGTACTGATGGGGAGAGAAGATCATTTTCAGCAGTATATTAGTGTATTAGCAAACTAAAGTACAAATTAAACCATGTTAACCATTTTACACTGTCCTTGTAAATGGGAAAGTTTATCACAAAATACTTCCAGGTTAAAAAAACTTGTAAATAATAACCCATGTAAATAAAAAGGGTTAAGTATGATTTATTATACTGATTTATTAAAACAGAGCTATGCTGAAGTAGATGAAATGTGAATATCCTAAATATCTCCATTGTAGTCTCTACCCTAAAAGGCCCTGAAAAACTAAACTGAAAAAATCTAAAAATTTCCTGCTCAGCTACACAGCTTTTACAGCTTTATCTGGCCGGACAAGGCCACAGGGTTGATCCCTACGAGACTTAATAATAATAATAATACCTTAGTGTCTCTGAGAAAGACACCCAAACACTGAAACAGACTCATTTATCGCCGCTGTGGATAGTAGTGAAATGTGAATGTAAAGGCAGATTCTTTAAGAGCAAGTTTGAAAGTGGCTTTTTGAAGTGAAAGCTCTTCAGAATGGGACTGGACTTCACATTATGAAAGAGACAAGGTTCTCAGGCTTGTCCTGATCCCAGGAGGGAAGGATGGCTTTAAAGTAAACAGAGGAGACCAGACTCTCTGAAGATCTCTGGAGTGAGCGCCAGACTTCAGACAGAGACACAGCCACATGTTCACATCAAACAATGAAGGAGGGTTAAAGGACTACAGAGATGAGCTGGGGTCTGTGGGGATGGTCGGTGGGGTGGCAGTGGTGGTTACTGGGGAACTGTTTATTGGCCAAAGACATGGTCTTTGTCACTATGTGATCTCTGTGACATCCGTTAGTTTCTTCTCAGAAACACTGTGAGTGATTGCTGGCTCAATGCCACCCCACCCAGATGTTGGACACGAGCCTGGGAAAAGAGGGGATCAAACCTGGGATATTGCAGATGCACAGCAACAATCAATGTACTTTCACCTCTGTCAAATATCCATCAAACCTACTCACTGCACTAAACCACTTCCACTATTTCAGGATCATGTTCCTACTGGAACCAGTATGACAACCACTATATATCAGGCATCAGAAGCATCTTACTTTTAGGCAATGAAATATTTCTTCAACACAAACAATCAAAATGAGCTTTGAAAAAGCATTTCTAAGTGTTGTCATTAGTTCCATATTGATGGCATTATATGGTGTATTAAGCTCTAGGACTTTCCCAAATGCAGCTGAACCTTTTCCCCCGCCCCTCTATTAACATATGAATGTGTTGTGACATGTGGAAACGGGTTGGTGAGGTCTTCATTAAATCCAAATGTCTTTTACATTTACACCAAAACCCCCCCACACAACTGGTGGTTGGCAGGAATTAAAATGCATCAGAAGATTAGTACTGAATAAAGAGCTTAACAATGTAAAATCGTAGATCATAGGCAGATACCTATGTCAACATGTAAACATAAAGTCAACTTATTTTCTATTCAACAGCATATAGAAATACAGATGCTTAGCCAACAAAGAATTGCAAAGCAAACAGCCACCACAGGTACATACCTTCTCATCCTCCTCATCCTCATCCCCCAAATCCACACTGTCCTGGAAAGAAAACAAAACAAAATAACTGTATTATAGAGGTGAGAGTCTAGTGATTTCAAGATTTTCTACATAATACACTTAATCTCATTCAGACACTGCGACTCTGTATTAACTCCAGTGTGCTCATGAGGTTGTCAGCTGACAAAGTGCAGGGACCAGCGGTGACCCTGAGGTCAGCCTCCAAAAACTCTCTGCACACTGCAGGACGGCTGACTGACAGGCAATGTTGGCAATGCTTTTTTCAAGCCAAGGCAACTGAAAACAGAGAACCCACAGAGATTTAGCACCAGACCATCTTTCAGCTCACTGTTTTGGTTTGGGTTTGGTTGACTCTCTCCGCTCTCATAGACCCTATCCACACTACTGCGTTTTTGTTTTAAAACAGAGACCTTTTGCTGCGTTTGCACTTCCCATCCAGACTAAAGCGGCAGAAACGAAGAGCTAAAACGGAGAAGTTTGAAAATGCTGCCGAACCCGTTTTTCCTTTTCAAATTCCGGAGACGGGCAAAAATGGAGGACTTTAGAAACGATGATGCAGACGCTCATGTTTGGCTCTCTGATTAGGTCTCATAAGTTATGCAAAGCAGAAACATGATGCTACTGACTGAGTTTTTGATAGGGTATTTTTATTAAAATATTTTGTACTGTGCAAATAACACTAATAGCCTACAATTGTACTGTGTATGTCACCATATTTACTTTGTGACGCCTCCCAGTCTGTTTTCTGCCATCACAGCCTCTTTTAACTCTTGTGTTACATTCAGTAACAGTCTGAATATCTGGTGTAGTTCTTCATCTGTAGTACTTATCTTTCGCCAAATCTTTGACAATTCTGTTGAGTTGTAGTGTTTCTAGCTCCACCTTTAATTCCCCGGTCAGTGTGCTAGGTAATGAAAAAATGAGACAGAATGGACTGGTTCGATTGGTATCGTCATAATGTTTCTCAGTATCTGCTAGATGTGTAAACAGGCAACTGTTTACTGACTATTTAATTTGGTAGGTTGAAAACTTGTTGTGGTTGTTGCACTATGTAAGAAGCAAAAAAAAATGAAAGGCCCTGAAAACCTTTTTTTTAATTGGGATCCTACATGAGCACACATATGAAAAACAAAACTTTTACTTTTTGCATATTATCTGAATTTATAAACTTAAATAATAATAATAAAATAATACCTAACAACTGTTTCCCGAAACTTTAACTCTGATTCATTTGGTTATTAATATTTACTCTGTAAATCCTCACACATTAGTGTCAGTTGTATTCTCCCTTTATCCGTTAATCATGTAGAATGATTTCAGCGTCACATGACGGGGTATTGTACATCTGGATCTGTCTGTTATTTTAAATGGATTGGTGCAATATTTTCTAGTAATGGCTATACAGCATATTCAGTTAGATGGTTGAGCTGAAACGAGTCAGCTGGTTGTTTAGTTGATTAACCGCCAACTATTTTGATAATTGATCAAATCATCATTGTAAATTTAATATCTTTTGCAACTTTCAGGCATGTATTGTCTAAAAAAAATAATTGATAATATAATCGAAAGAAATAACCTTTAATTGCAGCCCTACATGGTTGTAAATCAGCACAGATTTCACAGATTTCACAATATAATCAAGTGCATTGTTGTCTGAACAGTGTTCTGTGTATGTAATTTGCTATAACCTATGGTCTGTGTTGAACTACCATTACTGTATACAGTAAATACAGCTGCTACCCCACACCGAGCACGGGCCAGATACATCCTTTTTTTTCTGTAAAACTGAGAGTGGTCACAGTAGAAAAAAAAGCACCGTGAATGGTGACCTTTTCAGAGCAGAGTGCTAAAACCTTTTTCTAATATGACCAATGGCAACAAGAGGGCAACAGACCAATTACAGGGAAGAACAGGCATGATTCAGGACAATAACTAGAAGCGGACCGGAAAAAAAGAAATGTGTTAGTAAGGGACAAGCACTGCAAATCAGCCTAGGCTATAATGATATGCTGCATTAGTCCATTCAGTGAGTTTTCTGTGCTTATGTATTATGTGTCATTTTATTATTACGTTCTATGTAGCTAGGTGCAGCTGGTTGCTATGGAAACAAACCAGCTTTTAATATACAAGAACAAAATGTGGTTGGGGGAGCTGTTCTTTATTTTACAAAATAAAGAAAGGAGTGTGAACACGAGCCAGCGGCTCATTGGGCTAAAGAGAAGAAGGAGGACAAGGCTGACGAAGCTGCACTGGACTCACCAGGTCCTGAGTGACACGACCGGAGCGGATCTGGAGGTATTTCCATGAGATGAGCAGGACCAGGAAGAAGGGCAGCATGTAAAACTCCCAGTACCACACTGTCACCACAAACACCTGCAGGCAGAGGGCCACAGAGGTCAGATATTAGTGACATTTTCAATAGTTCCTGAATCCCCGTTAGCTAAAGGTTGATCCAATCTGCTATTGATTACATAAGCACTGGTCAAGCTGATGAAGGCTACCCTGGTTCCTACGTACAGTTATTCTGTACAGGACGCCCCCTCTGCTCAGCTGGACTGACTCTCCCTCCACCCACTGCATATGCATTGACATTAACCACATAAGTCTAATTGCTCTGCCTCTCTCATCTTGTGTGCATGAAAAGCCAAAAGCTGTGCGATTCACTGCAGCCACAGGGAGCCTGTGTGTGAATATGTCATTAACACCCATAATGGCACCTGTGATGCATGTTCCACCAAAGGTAAAATGGATAAGAGGATAAAGAAATATGGCTTGTGATGTCTCAATTGCACCGCCAAATGCAACTATAAAATAATCCTGTCAGAGGGGCAGCATTGGCCAAAATGGCAGCGCGCCACAAGGCGTGGGGTTTTCAGGTTTTTATACGCTAATAAAAATAGAAGTGAACATCTGTTAAAGACATCACTCTCCTCTGAGGCACCAACTGACATAAAAGATGGCAGCCACCACCACCACCACCACCATCAGCTTTAATGTGCAAAAAGCCAAGCATGCTCTTGTCTGTGTTATCACAAGCCAAAACAGCGCCTGGGAGAGGAGATGAAACCAATTCCTCACTGAAAGGGTTATGTTTTATTAGTGAGGACTTTGTAATGACTGGGATAGCTGTGACGGGGGGAAAGCCAAGTCACGCTTAGGTGGAAATGTATACTCAGCCCATAAAGATTGCGATAATTGCAGCCCATTTCAGCTTGAGAGGCATTACACAGTCTTCAACAGCAAAAGGGGCTCTGGAAATACAATCCAGATCAGAGGGGAAGGGGGTGGGAATGAAAGGCTACCTAATGTTAGGAGAGCTACTGAACTGGAGGGATACACATTTTCAGAATGCAGCAGGATTTCCACACTAATGTTCGGGGAAGGGTTTGAGCAGCACAGCGGTAATCCAAGAGCACAGGAATCACTGACATCACTTAATGCATCCGTTGTTTTAAAGTGAGACTATGTAACCTTTGCTGATCAGCAGGTACTGTGGTCACAAGTAACAATTACTGGATAATGCTAAAATGTAGTGTAACAGTAGCACAAATGGAGAAGAGTCATAAAGTCTGCGTGCTAACATTAGCAAACATTAGCTACCATAAGCTACTAGTCATGCCAGACCAAGTAAGGCTGTAGCAGCAAAGTACACGGAATGGAGCTTTTTACTGCTTATTAATTCATCTTTTTAGATGAATTACTTTTTTTCCTAATTATTTGAAAAGTTGCACAACAGTCATATAATCTAAAATTTTACATTGTTACTACTGGATCTTCAGTAGGTTGTATAGACTGATAGATGACCTAGACATTTATGGATGACTGATGATGGGTACACTGGTACATGCACTGTGGACAGGCCCCCAAATCCATTCAATCTGGAAAAAGATTCACTGTTTCATCACATGTGCACAGTTTGTATTCTGGCAAATTATTCTCAGGATCCTCCTTTAAGGACCAGGTGAAAGAGTTCAGAAAAGTTACTACGTATGAGAGAATGTCATATAGATGTGAAAGTGGGGAATTTATATTTTTGTTTCTTTTATAAAGTGAAAGGAGGAGGTAGAAGCAGATTGATGACATTGATTTCCATGTGGGATGTTTTTGTACTTCTCAGAACTCTTTTTGTTCCTTCATCACTTTATTTCTAAGCAAGCCTCTTTTTATTTTTGTTTCTGTGTTTGGGAGGGGCTGCACCTTTTTTATGATTTACAGCACCAATTTTCTATTTCAAAATAAATACTGCAGATTACATTAAAAAAAAAGTCCCACCACCTTTTACAAAGTAAAGTGATGAGGGGCAAAAGTATGGGATCTCTTTTAGTTCAATGGGTAAAGCAAGGCCCTAACGGTGCCAGGATTGAGACTTCTAGCTGAGATAACCTGTACATTTAGAGTATACTGCGCTGACTAATTGCTCCTGTCATGTAGAGTGGAGCTTTGAATTATTACTGTCATTTGGCGGTATTAAGAAGGCAGTTATTTCTTCTCACTGAGGCTTGAAAAGGCAGGAAGCGTTAGTGTGAAAACATGACTACAGATGGTACTGTCTTTCTGACAGTGAGATGCAGTGGGAGGATGTGTGTGTATGTTTTGATCTTGTTCATGCTTGTATGATTTGTGTGCGTGTGCGTGTGTATGTAACAGTATTATCCCTAATACTTAACATCATATATGGGGGGGGGTATTCTTCAGAATTACATTATTAAGAATCTTTTGCCATAAAAAAAATGTATGGTTTAAATATTTTCACTGCAAGCAGTTAAAGCACAACTCAAAGCTAAGGAATGGCTTCTGTTCAGATAACAGCCCTGTGCTGCAGCTCCCATTTTCACAGCAAATTGAACAAACTGTACAATTGGCTTGAGTACAGTATCTCTTTACCAGTCTCAAGAAAGGATGCAGAGCAAAACTTTAGTGCCATCTACAGGACGTCAGCTGCAAAAACAAAAGGAACTTTCCATGACCTTGACTGCCTGCATAGTTAATACACAACTTGCTGTATGCCACTTCAATCGAGCAAAATCTGGGAGAGAATAATGTCAAAAGGATCAGCACCCACTCCACTCTGCAGTTTAAAGACAGGGGCTGAGAGGCTTCTCCTGTGTTTCTGTCTTCACACTTGCTTAGCACTTGTATTCAACAATGGCAGGATGGAGAACACGCCTTATCTCTGAAGAGCCTTTTAATTGGACTTCTGTCTGCATAATGGCGTCTAAATCTAACTGAGCACAGATTGGACAGAGGGTTAATGAGTTGTCAGGGAAGTAGAACAAAAATAGACTCTATCTCGGCTCCACTGGGACTCTACCAGTTCCAGCTGAGGCTTTACTCTGCATCCACAAGACAAGCAACACTGAAAGCGTCCACTCCAACACAGAGCCAGGCCAAGCCTGCGTTTCTGCTGAGCCCAATGCCGCATTGATTAAGATTCTCGCTGGGAGAGTTCAAGTAGGGGCTGGCCAGACTGCAGTCGTCTTCCGCAGCTTGGAGGGAAAACAGAGGGAAATGCAGATAGCGTGTTGATAAGCAGTTAAAGCACTTCACCAGGAAGGCTAGCAGGCTCCTCTGAACGCTCTCCCATTGGAAGCAGCTTTTGATGTACTGCAGAGTCGACATGATAGCCCTGTACAGTGTCTGAACACGCAGCACGTTACGGGCCAGAACCTGAAAGACAGATTATAAACATGCAAAACACATAAATATTTTAGTAGTTGCCACATGTTTAATATACAGATAAAAACTGTTTTCATTGTGTATAATTTTATATAAGATGTCTCTTTTTATGGGACGTTTATTTATACCAAACAGGAAATGTCCAGTCAGCTAGTGCATTAGTGGGAGTAGCTGGTATGTTTTGTTTTGGAGCCATTGTGGTCAGGGGGCAAAAGAAAATTCAGTAATATGACCTGATTTTGTCAACCAAGACTTTCAAAATTAAAACAGAAGAGAAACCTGCACGTTACGATCCGAGTCCTCCGTGTGTAAGCCAATTTTGGCTTTACTGAGCAATGTATTGTCTGACAACAATGAGTCTTTGTGGGAAGTACAGACAGTCAGGCACCCTGTCTCGCACCCTGTCTTGCATACTGTATATCAAACTAATGTAGCGGAACAGTGGACAAGAACTCAGTCACAGTTGGGGTCAATTAAAGCTCAATTCAACTAATTCAGGCAAAGGAAAGTCTTTGCTTTGTGAAAGTGAAGTGAAAATAGTTCTTATTCAGTTCAGATCTAAATCATAACAAACATGGTAACATTTGTACAACTGGCCTTCTCCCTCTCTTTCTTTCTCTTAGCTCCTATTTGTCTGCTGAAATTTCAATTATCAAGGCATCACAGGAATACTGTGAAAAGTGCAGTGACCTCTGACCCTTGCCCTCTTTACCGTTGCTCGTCATGGTTAAGTTATGGAGTTTAGGGCTGCAACCTACCTCTCGTATGTAAGCATATGCTGCTCTGGATGGATAAAGATTAACTAAACAACTATAATTAAAATCAAATAGACAATGTTTATAACAAAAAATTCACTCAGTGCAGAATGATGATTCCCCAACCCTGGAGTACATTAATCAAAGCTGGGTCAAACCTTTTTGGAAAATTTTTGATTATCCTCTATGAATCTTCTCTCCCTTGGTTGGAAGGTTCTTACACCTGCTCTGATCTGATAAGAAAAAACGAAAATGAAGCAATGAGAATCAGGCCCGTCTTTCATCGCCACCATGCACTCATGTCCTCTTTACAGGCTGAACTTTTACTTACGGGGTTAAAAATAACCTCCAGCTCCAGAGTGATGCTCCCCTTCGACAGCCCACCTAAGTCCTCTTTCTTCAGCGGGTAGGTGATCTGTTGTCTCCTGCGGATCTGTGGGACAGAAAGGGCATCAGGTGCTGATCTCAGGCATGAACCTGACCATCAGTCATGCTGGATTACATTTTAGCAAGTCTTCAAGCCACTGGAGTGTTATCGCCCTCTTCACTTTCATTTAGACACAGAGTGTAAATAGATTAGTCTCTTGTCTACATGACAGACTCTTAGTGAGGTAGTGTGTACCGAGAGCAGGGGAATGGCAACTTTTCCCAGGAAGTCTGGCGCCTTGTCTCCATCCTCATCAAAGATGGTCACCACCAGAACATCATGAATGTCTTTGACAGGGCTGCAGGGACAAACAGGGGGGTCAGATGCTTCTCACAAACCAGCACACTCAATAACATCATAACCCAGTTTTTCAGTTTGTTGTCAAAATGCATACAGCATACATGTGATTCAGACTACACACGTCATGTAGTATTACTGAGAAAATGTGGTTGGAAAAAAGACACTAAAACTGACAATGTGAAGACTTTATTCCACTCTGGGTGGAGGCTCTTGTAGATTGTGTGGGTCTGCAGTCTGTCGTTCCCCAGTTCCAACACACAGAAGGGATCGCTCTTGCCTGCAGAAGACAACAAAAAACACTTTCGCACACATACACACACTGGGCTCTCTCGATCCTTTTTAATTTGACACCAGAACAAAGAAAGAGCTTAAGTCCGAATGTGAGAAGTACCATTTAAATCAGCAGCCAGCAGATCTGCAGCCTTGATAACTTTGACTTGAAGGAAACCAACATCACGGAGGTTTTTCAGGGACCTTTTCCAACTCTGTACAAACAGTAAGCAGACGGGAAGCACGAAGGTTTGGATTCACATTAGAAAACACTCAGAGAGACTGTCATAAGATTCGTGAGCCATACTTTCTATTCATTCAAGTGAGAAAAAAATGGCAGAAATGGTCCAACTATTTCACAATGTTGAGAAATCCTTTAAAAAATTAAACGGATCAAAATATTTGCCCCAAAAATGAATCATGTCTTCCTTGGCACAAAGCGATCCATTATTAGATTTCATATTAATCAATCATAAAGAAAACATGTTCATATTTTCGTATTTACAATACCTGTGCTGTGACAAATGAAATGAGTTTTAAGGAATTACTATAAATGCTGTTAGAGCATTGAAATACATTTGTGGGAAGCTGTGACATCTGGGAATTGAAGCATGTTGTTGGAAAATTAAAAAGATACTTTGACTAGACATCAAATGGCCACTGCACATTATCTTCTTCCTTGCAAAAATTTTAATCAGAAACGAGCATTTTCATCCTTAGACCAGGTACTTAATGAAGGCATTGAGGGGTTCAGGCAATTTGCTTCATTCTGCATTAGAAAGCTTTCACTTCAATTGCAGACTCATAAATCTCACCTGTCAGTATTTTCTGCAAGAACTCAAACACACCAACAACACATAAACAGTCCATGCTTGCCATTGCGCTGCCACGCAACTAAAATCCAATTAAATCCAGTTAATCCAACTTCACCATGATGGAGTACCCATCCTAAATTTCAAGTTTCTGCAAGTTTTGTTTTCTTACTTGTCTGGCATGACCTGAAACCAGTGGTTGCAAGACAGGTACGCTATAACAGGATTTAACATCTAAAAACATGTATGCTTAGAAAAAAAAAGGTTGATGGTGAAATATGCATGCTTTTTAGTTAATAGACTAAAACATGAGGCAAATTGTAATGGGATGGTGCTATAACCGTGCCACCCAGCTGTATCTTAAAGCAACACTTACAGTCATTCTCACTACATGACCTCCTAGCCGATGGCAGGAATCATGGGAACAGATTAGACATAAATAACCTTAAACTAACTCAAGCTTCAGATTAACTAAATTTGGATTGAACGTTCACTTTATAATCACCGAGACTACCATACATTCATTTCTCTTTACTCTTGCCCTATTGTAAAGGTCTTTTACTTGACTTAATAAACAAACTTTAGACTGATCCAAAGTCCCTGCTTTATATTTCAAAATTTAGATTTCAAAAGATTTTAATGATAATCAAATAAAAGTTTCACATATATTAAGACTTCAATCAGAACATGTAGGTGGTGAAGTGATGCAACCATACACTACAGATAGAATATGTACAGCAGAACAGGTACTCACATAGTTGTCTATTTGGTTCTGATATTCATGAATTTCGTCAAGCGGCGCGGCACAGAGGTCAGAGATGGAGACGCCGCTGCATGTATTCAGCGTGAGGAGGAACACCAAGCTTCCTCTCCCATGGTCCAGTTTTTGTGTGTACAACTGCCTCTGATTAAAAGGGACCCTGGACAGGTCGACTTCACACCTGTACACACAAATGTACACAGGACACAGGCCTTCACAAACTGTATGCTCATGCAGATAAACGGTTGCAGTCATGTGTGGTCACACACATGCACAGGCATAAAATACAGGCATAAAAGCAAGTAAACACACAACCACGTTCACAAGATAAATAACATACCTGTGCGCACTTATTTCTTACAGTGCCAGCCTCCGTTTTTGATCTTTGTTGTATGGTAAGGTTCAGTGGGCATTTGCTTGGATAGCAACATTATGAAGGTTGCACAATTACTGTAACAACACTTAAGACACTAAGATTAATCGTTTTTTTTTACCTGACTGAACAAAGACTCCACTCACTAAATAAATTCAATTCCAAATTATCCAGTGTAAAATCAAGGCAGCTGTTCTGGAAATGTCCTATCTAAAAATCAAGGTTTTTTCAGTTCACAAGTTTCAGGCGTTCCGTGGCAAAGCAAATTGCTCCCCTACTGGCTTTGTTGGGTGACTTCACACACATGCAAACACTCAGGTTCTGAATGCAGACTCACATTCCCAAACACTCCTCAGTCCTTCGTCCTTCCTTGGCCCAGAGCTCCACCAAGAGGATGTTTGGACTGTCCAAGAACTGGTTAAACGTGAACCTCTCTCTCCACTGAGGGTTGGACACTTTACAGTGATTCTGAATCAGAAATGAGGTTAGAGCATGAAACGGAAAAAAGAACTTCTTCACATGGATGTGCCATTCAAATTCAGATAACAGAGTCATCAAATATTGATAACCTAATTTTCCAGTGATGTTTTAATTGTTGTTAACTTTTTCTACATGCTTCATTCAATTTTGTTTCAGTCAAATGTCTGAAAACATGAACTTTTATCACGGGTTTGTAATTATCTAGATGGACCTTAACAATTAGCCAGTTTCAGTGTGTCCAGATTGTTTTTATTTGTTTGTGAGTATGATTTTCCAACGGACTAGTGGGTGAATGTTTTGTTATTTAGCAACTTCAGAAATCTGAATCAGAAACTCCCTTTGCATAAAAAGTAATTACTGTCACTTTGAACCGGCATATAAGAAAAGAAAAGGGAAAGGAGCAATGCTGCTCATTAGCATGCAGCTTTGATGTGTAATGAATGATGTTGCAGAATAGCAAGATAATCATCAGTGACAGTAGCTGCAGAGCCA
Organism: Micropterus salmoides; assembly: GCF_014851395.1. Classification (NCBI taxonomy): domain Eukaryota; kingdom Metazoa; phylum Chordata; class Actinopteri; order Centrarchiformes; family Centrarchidae; genus Micropterus; species Micropterus salmoides. The sequence goes on from NW_024044348.1 coordinate 33,822,213, forward strand.
GCAACACGAGAAAAAGAGCATCCCTGCTACACTTCATCCAGCAGCTGCCAGGAATTTCATGTCACACAAACAAAAGATCCATTTTAACGTGTTCCATTACTTTTTCCAGCACACCCCTTTTACGTTATCTGTGATCACATCAGAGATTATAAGAGCATTAACATTTGCACTTTTAAAAAGATTACTGTAAAGTTAATTTATGTATTTAATTTAAAGTTACTCTGGACACAGCATCAATTATGGCACATGTGAATGCTAAATGAAATAAATAGTATATATGCAGAGATCTGCTGCATAAAATACATTCTGATGTATAACGTCAATCTCTAGCTAAACAAACTGTAAATCTAATAAATACACAAATCTAAATGTCTGGTTTCAACAAAACATTTCCAATATTTTATTTAAAACACCACAATCATTTTACCAGATTAGCACAATTCTACACTTGTAAAAGAGAGAGAAGAAAAGAACAGGAAAGAAAAATATGAGATTAGGGAAAAGGGTGAAATAACATAGAGAAAAGTGAAGAGAAAAGGAGCAGAGGAAGGGGAGTGCGAGGAGATGAAAAACTGAGGGGGTTTAAGAACAACAAGGACAATTCAAGAGGAGGAGGGGAGTGGAGGAGATGAAAAGCATTAGTCCAAGCATCCAGTACCTTGCTTTTGTATCTCTGCTCTCCCAGTCTGAAGCGAACAAAGAGCTGACCTCCCTGAGTGTCCAGCGGCAGCTCCTGACCCTTGACCAGAGTAACTGACACAACAGAAGTCCACAGCTGACTTTTCCTCAGTGTCTCTGACAGACAAACACTCTGAGAGGAGCCTCCCGTCTGCAGGAGAGGGGTTCGAAACAAAAGAGAGAGGGGGAAATAGGGAAAGGAGGAGGAAAAAAAGAGATTCAGAGAACAAACAGAAAACATGATTGCAACATCTGGATATCGCATACTTTAATCAAATCAAATCAAATTAATTTGACGTATTTGCAGCAAGCAGAGACCGGAAAGTAAGTCATGCTTCAAGCGACATTACAACATGCACCCTTGGAAGACAGCTGAATGAGACAGTATTACCTCTCTTCTCTGGTGAAGAGAATGAAACTGTTCCTTCATTTCACTGAGAGATAAGGCAAAGCCTGTAGCAGCTACAATGCAGAGCAGCGTCTCTCTTCCATATATAACTATAGCACTGTGGGGGGGTAACTTTAACCCAGATTCAATTAATACAGATCAAGCTGACAGTGACATCATGTCCGAATATGCTGTCCCACATGCAAAGGCAGAAAATCACATTTCAATTAACAAACAGCACTGACTGCACTTGGCACAGTACAATAAGCATCTGAAGTATCAGGGGAACATGCACTTGCTGGCCTCTTTATTAGGTATACCTGCTCAATAATGCAAACCATTTGCAAACACAGAATCATGTGGCTGCAACTCAATCTATAAACATACAGACATGGTCAAACGTTTTTGGGTTAATCCTAGGAATGAGCAAAGATGCCAGATATGGTGGTTGAAGCATTTCAGAAAGAGCTGGCACACTCAGATTCATACATTCATGCAGTACAACCATAGACTGTATATAAAAAGAGTACAACGGACAAAGTGTACAGAAACTGGCATGATAAGAAAAAAAGTGCATCCATCCAGCAGCTGCTCTGTGGGTTAAAACGCCTCATCGGTGAGAAGTCAGAACACCATGACCAGACTCATTTACTGGATAAGGCTGGCAATATTCTACTTCACTACCCCATCTGTGGCACTCTGTCCCACGCCCATGCTTTCCCACAGGCAATGTCAATCTTTAAAAAAGGATTACACATTTTTTAAAGCCGCAGTATGTAACTTTTGAAAAAAAATAACACATTCTTGTTCTTATAAACTTTTTCTGCTGACTTTGTTAAATGACACTTTATAGTATTAGATACTCAGTCTCCCTTTATAAGCTTTAAAAGGTAATTTCCTACAAAAGTATTTGCATCAGCAGGACAGTGTATGTGGGATCAATTCAAAATAGAATGTCAGAGAAAATCAGATGTATATCTGAAAATGCAGAATATCAGCAGAGAGTTGTGCATTAAGTCGGTATGGAAATTAGTGAATACTTCAAAAACTTTAGGCTGTTTTGGAGTGAAGAAGTGGTTCTACTCAGTATTAAGTAGGTCTAAAGTACACTGTTTTCTTTACAGAATGTGGTGATTTGCTGCCCTCTTGTGCAAAGAGACACAAATAATTCAGATCACCTTAAGTACAGCAGAAAATGTTGTTCAACCAGGAGACACCAGGTCGGCTTCACGGTACCTTATGGTACTAGTTTGACTACTTTGAATGGTACCGAGGGAGGTCATACTCTGAGCCTGATAGAATATAACTTCATTCATTATTCATTATTTTATACCTGAGAGGAAGTGCTACATTTCTTTTTCTATATTCCAGTATACTTTTGTTTTTATCCTTGGTGTAATGAAGTATCTCTTTTATATTTGGCAGAAATCTCTAGAATGCTAACCAAAGTGAATGTGAACGTGTGTGTTCCCTCCATCATGCCTTACCCTAACACTTCGTTTTCGTTTTTGGGGCCACCGCTGCCAGCAGGAGCATGCATGTTAGCAAAACACAAAAACACTGGTTAGTAGGAAATACATTCGGTAAAATGTGTTATAAATACAATGCACAACAAGTATCCCCCACTGCCAGATAACATGCATGCATATATATATATATATGGGAGGTTGCCATACATTGCCTCTTTTGCTGTCTCCATCTCTGAGTGACAGACTCATGTCTACCAGCACAACCCCCATGTCCTCCTCCAGGCTGTTGGGGTCGTCCAGGGGCAAAGACAGCTCATTGACCCTGAAAAAAGGGAATTTCATGTTCAATTAAAGTTAAACAGATCTGGATCAGAGATGGGCAGTCATGTGTTATCGAGGCTGCCGTGTTTACAGGCCCGAAACACAACAATATGTGGTTTCACAAATCATCGATCACACTACTGGACACTGAAAGCTGCACTCGTGCAGATGTGGCTAATGTGGTTTCTAATGTGGGCTGCGGAAGCAGGACCATCATTTTATAATTAAATATAAACTGAGCTTCAGTATGTCACACGCAATCCTGCAATAGCAATAGCCCTGCAATAAATGCTACCTTTATGTGGTTCATCGTGTTAAGTTTTGTTGACAAAGTTTCAGAGAGGTGTTATATGACTCTATGGTAATTTTTAAGGCTGCAGCTTGCAATAGAGAAGTCACCACAATGATCAAAGCGGTGAATTAAAAAAACAAAAACAGCAGATAATAAGCTTCACAAAGATAACACTGACTGCAGGGCTGTTGTATTAAACTGCATCTGTACTACAGTAACGTGATAATTCAGGAGATGGACCTGAGTGTTGGGGCTGGTTAAGAATTGAGCTGGACTTTTGGAAGGAAATGAAAAGGTGGGTTTGTTCATTTGTTGGGTAAAGTAAAATCAACTATCGAAATGACAATAAATGTGGGAAACCAGTCATAGTGTAGCCCCTAACAATTTATACAATTCTCATGTTTAGCACAAACTCAATACCAAGGTTTGCGACATGATTTTTTTAAAAATCTTGCTTTTTTGCTTGTGAAAGAATGGATAGTTTCACATCTTAACACCAAAATAAAATAATTACAATCTTTGACTAAAATGGACACTAAACATCAACATAATGCAATCTGTGACAAGGGTCAAGTTTAGTGTTAAGGGGTATCTAACCAAAAGGGTTTGGGAACCACTGCTTTAGTACATCCTAAAATTTAAATTACACTGGAACTACACTATTCATAGTTAAGGAGAAAACTTTCCTCCAAGCTATTTTCATCACTTGTACTCAAAGTAAATACTTGATCAATATACTGATATATTAGCCAACAATAGCTTATTGCAAAAATATAATTATTAGCATACTATATCTCGGCCAATAGGTAAGAAGACATTGCAGTATCAAAATGCCAAAGATATATTCCACTCACTACATATCATGGTCACAAATGATTTTAAAAAACAAAAACATACTTATCAAATGTGTTTGTTATGTGTTTATGTACTATATATCTGATATATTGTCATTAGATTTTGTTTAACTCTCAAATATTGATATCAGTCTCATCAATCCAGAAGCTACACACTCCCAACTGCTTCCAACACACTCCACATTATCGCTGAGGCACTCACTTATTAATCTCTAGATCACTGAGGGTGACACTGGCGGAGCCCATGAAGTCATCAGTCGTCAGATCACGGTCGTATACCTGTGTCATGTCAAACACCAAGAGACTGTCGATACAGAGCCCATCACAGAGACAAGTATTGCAACAGTGAGTGGCTGATTGCATGTACACCACGATCATGGTTACTGGTTACTGTGATCATGTTGTGCGCAAACTCATCAGCTGTGGATTTTGATAATAACACACATTTTCATAGTTAATTTAATTCACAGATGAAATGTCGGACGGTTTCAGCTTGAGGGGTAGGCGGTTGAAACATTTGGCTTGAAGGGAAATTCTCGGTACGAACAGTTGTTGAATATAACACTTCATTCATGTTTTGACTTATCCCATACAGCTGCGAATCAGACCTCCCTCGTGCATTGCTCTAGGATCGCACCACCTGAGGTACAATCACGGAAATCCCCCCAAAAAGCACCGTGCATTGCAAAAAACCTTATCAACCAGTGAAGCACATTGAGCATTATAAAAAAGTTCTGACACTTTACTGCAGTGCTCTTCATTCTGTATGTCTGACTAATACAAAGGCAACATGGTAAAATAATGAACGTTTTCCACAGAATAATGCATCTAATCATAAAACGTAAGTTACCTTGATGTACAGTTTCTGGTTCAGATCCTTCACAGGTAGTGAGAAGGTCTCATTCCATGTGGGGTTAAGGTCTTTATAAACCACTTTGCTTTTGTAGAACGTTTTCCCGTCCAATTTGAATTTCACATAAGGGTCACTGGTACCTAAAAAGGATATACACCAACAACAAAAAACAATGCAGTTTGGATTATTATCTATTACTTCCTGCTGGTGTTCTTTACGCTGATCAGATTGGTAGGGCGGTTTGGTGTCTTGCTAAACGACACCTCACCAGTACACATCGCTGTTGATGGAGGGGAATAAATATTAACTAACAGAGCAGCTGTTAAAGGATTTTATAAGATGAACTGATCAATCAAAAAAGATTTTAATTTATAGGCCACAAAATATCCCTTCCCAACCAAGCTGTGAAAGGACATTGGTTTAATTTCTGAAATTCATAGTTTGACAGAATTAAAGACTCCACTCCTTATCTTTTCACTCCATGCTTCAAAAGCAGGGATGGCTTGCCATTGTGACTGACTGTAATGAATACTAATGAAATTACCCTGCTTCTAATTTCCATAACTAGGTTTCTAAATAGCCTTTTACCCTTTTTTCTTAATTTATAGGGAAATGTGCTGGTTTCCAGTAAAAGGGAGGACCTGCTCATGATGTCATCTCTCATGTGTCTGTTTGGAGGATGTGGGTTTTTTTTCCTCCTCAGCCGATAGGACCACAACTTCCTGAATCAAAAGCCAATCAGATTTTAGCTTCCACTGTGAAAAGTGACAGCAGCTGCAAACTTTGTTTGTGTGTGTTATCTAGTGTCTCCTGTATCACATGTAGCTAAGACAACAGGTAGGGGTAATACACTGTCATGAAAAGTGCTTTTTTACTTTTATATCTCATATTTGTGGCTGCTCCACCAGATCATTTTCACTCTGAGGTAAAGGAAGTACAATCTGTGACCAGCTGAGGGCAGCAACACAGTTTGTGGACATCAGCTTATCCTCTGTGTCCATGTCCTGTATGATTATGCCTGGTTCTGTATGATTTTGCTGTTACATCATCAGCATATTTTACTGTTTTTGTCAGTGGAGTCTTTGATACAGTAACTGTTTCTGGTAAAACAAAAAGGTCTATCTCTGTAGGGACCTTAATGGAATCCATAATGTTGAGAGACACTTATAATGACAATTTGAGCCTGTCAGTGGCAAAGACAAGCACGTTAGTGCACATACTTTGACAGGGCAGCCCTGTTTCACAAAAATGTTGTCCCAATTATTCACACTGACACAACAACATGGGAAATAGGGTGAAAAATACCAACGTTACCCTTTAACTTTACCCAGAGCCTGATTGTGTAAACACAAAGCCAGACCAAAGAGAAAATTTAATCCAAATGCGTGCCTAGTGTGAAAGGCCTGGAGCAAAGAATGTTGGGTGTGGCTTAGACACGTTCTAATATGCTATGTGGAATCCAGCCCCGGCTGTTACAGGACCTTCACCGCTAACCTGACATTCAGCTGTCCAAGGCGTCCCTGGAGTCAATAACATAGTCTGTAAACAAACATCATTATCGAGCCAAGGCTAAACACAAACACTGTGGCCAGTGCAAGCGTGATACAGGACACAGTAAGCGCCGGTTGCAACATGTGATTGAGAACACAACAGAAAGAATAAATGAATAACAGTAGTAGTGCTTCCTCACTGCGGCCCGAAATGCACATGTATGTCAGAAATTATGACATAAATGCCAAACTGTAAAAACCATGTGTGAGAATTAATACACACGGTATATACAATTATTGTGAAAGAAAACTACTACGGAGGACGCAGCGTTTACTGCAGTTGTCAGATTATATAACACGGCAGGAATGCAACACTGGACATAGCCAATGTATCACTAGCTGTAGAGCTCATGAAATCTCTAGGTGGAGAAATCACATGGACAGAAAAAACTGGGAAGTTAAAGTGATGACGTGCTCACCAAACACTGATTTTCAGGTTTAGGAGTGTAAAGCAAAGTAGGAAAGTGAATATAACTCTACCACTACACTCTCATTTCCTTCTGTTTCCTAACGTGCTAAAGCATTATTTGCTTTGGCATCTATCCAGTTACCTTATTCTGACAATTAAGGTATCATTTTACTTCATGGTGGCTGAAGATCCAGTTGATTTAGTGTTGTTTGCATAATATCAGACTCCTAACATGTTTCAGGTTTTTCAGAATCTTACGCTCTGAGCTACAGTACAGCCACAACCACCCTCTGCATGCACGACAGTACATGAACACAAAGAGTACGATCTGCTCTAAACATTATATTGTTCATATGTAAAATGAGCTGTGTCCCTTTTTGGCACTTCCCTGTTGAAATGTCTTACCATACAGTATGTGTATGTGCAGTAGCAGAGGTAAGATGAGTTTCTTACCGCAGCGGTCCCTGATGACCAGGTTGCGTCCTCCCTTCAGGTTGATGGTGAGCAGGAAGGACCTGGTAGGATCCCTGATGTTCTCCGACACACTGAGGGTCTCGCTGGCCATCTCACACTGGATAACACACACACACACACACACACCAAAATGTTGATGAGATTGTTTTGTGTTTTTTGAAACTATCTGATCCAAAAATGCAAGATTACAAATCTGGCCTGGCATCTGATGCTGGCTTTTGGCATGTGACAGCTTTTGATAGCTGGTGCAACAGACACATTTCAGTGTGCTGCACCAACCTGTTGAATTTCCAAATTCTCTAATTTGATATGTTAAAGTTTTGATTTGATTAGAATCCGTCATACAGTCATCATTCGTCATTACGTTCTTCTCTTCTCTTTGTAAAGTCACAATAAGCTGACGTTAGGGGTTGAAGCACATGGGGCCAGTTTGCATTTTGTGCATGTTTATTATTCTTTTTAGAATAACAATAATGTCAATTTTGGGCTTTTTTCACAACTTCATAACACATGGCTAAATCTCTTCTACTTCCACTTAATCGTTTCAAAATCATACATGCTGAAACTCCATAGTTGTGAAATATATTTTACTCCTACCTTTGTATGTTTTTAGTTCTGCTATTTAGACCATGTTTTTGATACTGTTTTTGATACAAAATAAAAAAGCTCACTTTCTGGAAAGCTTTATGGAGTTGTATGATGTCTATGCTTCATGTCCATGCAATGGATTTTTTAATCACTCTTAAGCCTCTCCACCAAACTGAGCATCTTTCAGAGAATAAACCCTGGTCGCCTGGAGTCACCCAGCTCAGCCTCCCAACCCTGAACGGCCACAAAAGCGAGGAGGACACACACTAAATGCTGAAACACACACCGCCTACTGTCCCATCATGTCCTGAACACAACACAATAATCTGCAGTTAAACTATGACACAGCTGCTAGACAGAAACAGTCCAAAACAGAGTAGAGTCATTTTAACCACAGGATAAAACCACCTACACTCACATTTTGAGCATGATGATATTATTAGCGAGATAATAGTATTAGTATACATCATAGTAAATAGTGTTAAAATGACATCAGTTCAAGAACAAAGTGGATAACAACACTTACATTTTGGTAGTCCCCGTCTTTTAACGTGTGATCTTCATGATTATCATACTGCAGAGACAAAGATAATAAACATTTAAAAAATCTATGCTTTCATCTACTGAAGAGGAAAGTCCCACATAATAAAAAGAGGGAAGTTTGAGAGCTGATCAGTTGAAAGGCTCAGGAGCTGATCTCTCTTTGGCATTTCTACCACCAGCACAAATCCTCTGTGCATTTATTAAAAATTCCTGTATCCTGGGGACTGAACAGCATTAAATGAAAGAATGATAGTCTGCCTTGTTGTTCAGTTCATAGTAACTAAAAGGCTGAGCCTTTACCTCCCTGTAGACCTTAAACCATGAGGAACTGAACATTTTCATTTTGTTTTTGAAAAAGTAGTGCTGAATATTTAATATAAGTAATATATAAATATATATATATATAATATGCATATCCAATATATTATTCACTATTTGTTATAGGGACCTAATGTCCTACTATGTACTGGTCACATAACCAGGAGAAAGTGCATCTGTTTAATAGCCTCCATCTGCAAAAAGACAGCATTTCAGGAATTAAGGCAAGGATAGGGATTTTCCTGTTGTAGCCAAAGACTTCAATCCAGTGCACAGACTTCAAAGACTGAGGCCGGATCAACTAGCTCTTGGGCCCCGGAAAAAATGTTTTTTCTTCACACTGTGTACTCTATAAGTCTATTGTGTAAAGTAAGCAAAGTCAAGTCAATTATATTTGACTTGCTTTCCTCCAGTATTCCTATACTGTAACAGCACTGACTGTAGTAAATTGTGAAAGACAACGTAAGTTATGGAATACACACCCTGTAAGTACTGTCTTAACTAAAATAATGACCGTCTTAAAATAAATTTTGACAAGACTAAAAAGTCTCAAGAGTCGCTAAGCTAGAGTAATGCTAACATCAGCATGCTAACATGTTCACAATCACAGTGATAACATGCTGATGTTTAACAGGTATAATGTTCACCATATTCACCATCTTAGTTTGGCATGTTAGCATGTTAACATATGCAAAATTGCATGAAACAGAAAGGACAGCTAAGGCTGATGGGAATTTTAAAGGTATTTGGTCATAAACCAAAGTATTGACAAAAAATGGATGAAAAGTTTCACATGATGAAAGATGAAAAGTTAACTGATCATCAAAGTAATTACATTTCATTCTGAGGGGGGCATCAATGTCTGTTGCTGAGATATTATTATTATTATTTACAATGTTATGACCAAAAAAGAGAATTCACACTGGCAAATTACCTGAGCACAATAAAATGCCCTAAACTGAGAAAAGTTCTGACAACATACAGATTGAGTGAACACGGCCTGGGCGTAGAAAAGGGTTGCCACAGACAGAGGTGGCTACCACAAGAGGAGAGACTCTGCTCCCAGTGAGACAGGGGACAGGTAGAGACAGAGCTGCACTTTCTAACCTCATGTATTTCACATTTTATACTTGATTGCTTTTTTTCTTTGATGCTGATTATTTTATTATTTATTGATCCTAAACACAAAATTACTTCTATATACGACTGTTCTATGGCGCCCACACACACATTATGAATTGAATTGTTCTTTTGTAGCTTTGGCAATATTGTTCTTTTGACATTCATGTCAATAAAGCAAACTGAAAATTGAAATTGATATTTCCCTAAAACCTGGTCCATCTGGTAGATGTTATCATAAACACTCGATAAGTGATGCTATTTGAGGTTTTTTTTAAGGTTTCAAAAGTGGAGGTTTTGTGTTGACATAACTTCTAAATGCAATGTTATCACAGTAAGACTATCGAGGGTGTGGTGCAAAGTCATCAAACATTCACTATTTGCTGTCCTTATTCAGCAACACATGGGGCGGCTGTGGCTCAGGAGGTAGAGCAGGCGCTATACAAATACGGAGCATTTACATGGTTCAGTCATAGTCATCATTTAAGGTAAGCTACTGTGATACTGAAAGACTGCCAACTTACAGAACGGACCCGAAATCCTGCTTCAGAAAGTAAGGCACTGCTAAAGGTTTAGAATCGTCTTTACATTACCTAAAAAGTCATTATATTATAATGCCAAATTATTCCTATATAAACCTTTTGCAAACAGTTCACTCCTTAAATTCCTACCTTTGCATTGGTACTGTAGTGGACATGCACTACCCAGATCATCATAATCATTAATGTTTACATGACAAAAAAAAAGACATGGGTAAAAGTCAGTCTTTGTTTTTATAGTGTGAAGCACTTTGTGTTTTGTAGAAAGATTGATTGACAACAACAGTCTTTTGGCAATAAACTGTTGGCCACCTATTTGAAAGTATGTTCTACCTCAGGGTCTCAGACATAAATTGGGTACAACATTGCATCATTCTCTTTACAAAACAAATGTAATGAACACATCTTGCACTAAAGGCAGTTTTTGTCCTTGATGCATTTCTGTCATCTGTTTAGTGATGTCTGTGGTTGTCTCTGATGCTGTGTTCTTTCTAAGCATGTGCTTTGTTTATGTCTGGCTATGTTTGGTTTTCTTTCTGCTGTAGTCACGTCTCTAGAAAATACATTTCAGGAAATAAATGTTCAAGTCCTCATTGTAACACCCCTAAAGACTTATTATTTTTAAATCCAGTACACCACTATTAAAGAGCAAAAAAAAATATATGAAACATAGGTTTACATAAGTATAAGGAAACATAAGTTTAATATAGTTAATGTAACCGCCCAGTGATTCAACGTTTTTAGAATAAGGCTAAAATCAGAGATATTTACAAATTCCTGACAGCTACAGAAATTAGCAAGCCCAGTATATTTAAGTACTGTCAAAAACTACTATAATACGAATTGACTTTCATGGAGCCAAAACAACCTGCAAGGCACTGACCCACCAAGACTCCATGGCCATTCAGCATATTTTCTAGATGAAACTGAAACAGTTTATGAATGTACTTCATTCATTTGAGTCTGATGTAATGGTACAAAAGAACTAGTAGGCTACCAGACATGCAGATTCAGCTAATTGCTTTATTAATTTACTACTCAGTAGTAAGTAGCCTGTCTGCCGCCTATTGTCCATGAGGGGGCAAGGCAACATCTACAGAAATAAATAGACAGAGAGGGAACTCAAAAAAACACTAATTGTTCAAGTTTCTCTGGAGCAAGGTGGAAAATGCTGGTGTTAGAAGTATATCTAATCTTACAGGAAATTTTATGTCATACACAATTACAATGCCAAGTGGGACCATGCTCAAATCCTGCTGCTAAAGGTGTCACAATGGTGCAAAGACAAGCGTCACTAAATCTCATGCCTTGGCTGTATGAAAACACACAGCCAGAGTTTGCCCAGTGCTGCTGTAGACTATTGATTTTGGAAAGGATCTCCCATTTCAACTTGATCCACCTCCTCCAAGTTAAACTTTGTACATCCCATGTAAATACACCTGACACCTCACACACGCCAATGTACAATAAACCAATTCACTAGAGATGCGTTATCTCTTTACCTGTAAGGAAAAGAACAAAATACAACACTATACGAGTGTATTCTACTGTCATGCTCACTGTATATGATTCTACAAAAGCATTAAAATGGAAACATTAATCCGAAGTAAGTTAGTTGTCCAAATATTAAATTAATCGGTAACTATTTTGATAAGCAGTGAATCGTTTTATGTAATTTTTTAAGATAAAAAAGTCAAAATTCTGTGATTCCTGCTTCTTGAATGTGAATCTTTTCTGGTTGTTTCACTCCTCTATGACAGTAAATGAAAAATCTTTGGGCTGGGGACAAAACAACAGACTTAAGGACATCATTTTCTGACATTTTATAGACCGAACAACGAGAAAATAATTGACAGATTAATTGACCATGAATATAATCTGTAAAGTTAAAACTTTATTACAGTTTATGTAAAGACCTTTGCTTATGTTTTGAGTACTGATCTGTTCTTTTCTATACTGACTCAACATTTCAAATGCATGTGTCTGTACCTGTGAGCAATCCTGGGACACCTCCACAGTGGGAAGGTCTGGGCTGTAGACAGTCATCATTTCAGGCAAGGCCAGCTCCTCAGGCTCCATACCCCTGGCAGGTCTGAAGCTTTTCTCCTCCTCACAGAGAATGTTGATTGACTCTTGGGAGGAAGCCCAGTCTGTGCAGTCCACGGGCACACTTAGTGTGTGTTCACTCCACCCAGCTCCACCGCTACCTACTTCCATCTTTAGGCCACTCCCACCACTCCTCAGGCCACTCGCAGGCTGGATAAGCGGTGTGGAGGGGTTGCTGTAGCTGGGTAAGTTGGACTGCTGGAACTGTGTCCTGGAGGAGACGCACTCCTGCCTCATGTCCCTCATGTCGGGAACGGAGGAGCTCATCCGATGGTCCATGCTGTGTTCCAGCTGGATGACGGACTTGCTTGGGCTCGCCTTGCCTCGCCGGAGGTGCGGCAGCATCTTTTGGCGGAGATGCTGCAGCATGCCCGGCTTCTTGGCGTCCATGATGGGAGGGAAGTTTGGTCTGTTTCTAAGATCTGGACATCACTGACAGCTATAGTGTAAAAAAAAGAGACAGGGATGAGTCAGTCACTGTGACATATCTACAGCTAAGACCGACATTAATCTGTCTGTCTCACGTTCTTACAATTCCAGACAGCCACAACTGGCTGGATGATTGCATTTATGTGAAAATCAAAAAATGTTTATCTTTAATGTCCCATAAATGTGATATGATTTGACCTTAAATTCCCCACAAACATGACACGCACTAAGACTACATTCAGACTGCTGGCCTTCCAATTTTCTTTCTAGATCTGCCTCCGGTTAGCTCCGGTTAGCTCATACTTGCTAACCCTCCCAATTTTCAGGGAGTTTCCGTATTTCAAGAGAGCCACATGTTTAATTTTGGCTTTTCTGAAGCTTTTTTGTTCACCGCGTCTCCATCTGGCGGGGGAACAGCTGCTCTAGAGTGACGTCAAAGTCACATCAATTCCGACTGAGTACCCAGACTCAGGTCGCATTAAAAAAGATCCAATCTGTATCGGATTTGGACCACATATGAAACCAGAAAAGATCAGATTCCATGTGACTTGGCGTGTTCACACTGTCATAAAAAGATCAGATCTGAGTCACATATGAGCACTTTGGCCTGCAGTCTGAACGTAGCCTAAGTGACTTTCATTTCAAAACGTGTGGTCATTGTTTAATGTGTAATACCCTTTATGCATGGGTGTCATTTATACTGGGGCCGCTGGGGACATGACCCCACCACATTTTGAAACGGCTGATTTTATCTCCATCATTTTTGGAAAGCATTTGTTTAAAAAAAAATTAACTAACAAATGAAAGTGCTTTGAGAACATTTTTTTTGCACAATAAGAAAACATGCAGTGCAATTTAAATATAGGAGAAACAAATGTGCATTGTCCATAAAAAATGAATTCTAAAATGACCCCAAAACATGCTTGTGCCTATTAGCAACTTTAACAGATTCTTGTTTTCCATCCTGTTCCTGTGAACATGACAAACAGCTGTTGAGCCAGGTTAGTGACATCTTGTTTCTCTAACGTTAAAAAAGCATGCCACATCGAAACAACAAGGCAGTTTAACTTAACATCTAAAAATGAATTATCTTTAGCTAACTTTGTTAATGTTATTACTTAAGTTGTGTCATATTTTAGAGCAGTGATATTGGACATGCCTTATATGCGCTGGTGCTTTCTATACAGATGTGATGTATGTATGTAGATGTGGTTCTGGTGTTTTGTTCGATCAACATGGTGTTGTAGGCGTGTATGTGATGGATGACTTACTTGTGCAGTCAACATTGTGGTGCGTTTTATGCTCATTATTGTGTGTTGTCGACTCTGTAGTAGCCTACACTATGTCCTTTTGATGCATCATTATGCAATATTTTTCTTGACCTGCTGTAATGTGTAATTATCTACTCCGACCTCATAGTGATCCCCACCGCTTTTCAACGCCCTTGCCGTTATGAATGTTTTGGGATGAGCTTACTTTCAGCTGTCAGGGCGTAGTTACAGAAAACTAATGACAAATGCTTGAACAATGTGATATCTAAGGTAAAGTCAGAATTCACTTCATATTTAGAGTAGATATCAGAAGATGCAGAATCAAAAATAACAGATATAACACTTAGCAAGCAACACAAAACAATATATTTTTCATAAAACACCACGCTTATTCAGGATACAGTACTATAACTGCAGTGCAGACCAATATGCAAACACACGAGATAGAAATAGCCCCATCTCCAATCCATAAACATGAGATGACACTTATAAAAAGGTACTGTAATTATGTAGAAACTGCAAGGCGAACATGAAAAGGAGTGTGTGTGTATAATACAATAACACTACTAATTGTTTAGTTTTTCTCACACATCCCCTCATTTCTGACCTTTGGTTAAATACTAAGCTCCTACAATCTTTCAACTGCATCACGTGGTCTTTGAAGAAGACCATGAGATGTGGTTGAGATTAGATTATTTTGTTACCCAAATTTCACACTTGATTTGTTAAAAGGTATTTACACTAATGCTGCACATTGAGCTGACTTGTTTATGCAGTAAAGCCTGTGTTTTAAAGCAGCCATGTACACTGGGAACACTAATGAAATGATAAAACTTTTAGAAAAACTAGACACTCCTGCTCTTCATTTTGCACTGTCAGCACAGTGCACGAAAAACATACGAATTACAACGCTTATAAGCACGCATACTCTGCTTTCTTCATTTAACCACATGAGAACATTTCCCACTAGGCATTAGACTCACCCCAGAATTACACAGGTTAGAGAAACAGGTTGAGTTAACATTACATTAAGTGCTCCTGTGAGATATACATGTACAGCACACAGGTTATTTTTATCAAAGAATATATTGCATACAAATAAAAACCAACAATAAGAAACAGTATGTCCAGAAAATGTTGCATACATTTGAATCAGACCTCAAATATATATTCCACTGAACTGCTAGCTCATGGATTATACTATACGTGTATTCTGTTTAATGTGATCACCAGAAAAAACTGGTGAAACTGAGATCTAATCTTGTTTTTGGAACGCAGCCACTATAACATTTTTAATGGCTTGTGTGTGTGTGTGTGTGTGTGTGTGTGTGTGTGTGTGTGTGTGTGTGTGTGTGTGTGTGTGTGTGTGTGGTTGTGTGCATTTGGCTGAGTCACCTATCATTCATTCACAGTTTACCCAATGCAAATTCTGTATAATAAGATCTCTATTCCAAAAATGAACAAACAGCAGGTAGACAAAGCAGTCAGCCTAAGCGCATATAGTGGTGCGTCATTAATGCTTTAAGCTTTCATTCATCTCTCTGAATGATCTCTACATTACACACAGCAGCAGTAACTGCGCAGACCTGCCCCTGCTGTCGCTGCGGCTGCTGCTGATTTTTGTAAAGCACCCGCAACATTAACATCTTACTGGTCTCATACTTTGTATTGTCACTGACCCCGACAAATGACCTGCCCTGTTATCAGCTGGCAACAGGAAGTGGAGGAAGACAGTGGGGAGGAGACTGATCAAGGAAGAAGACAAGAACCAGTGTTTACCAAACCCACAGAGATGTCGACAGAGCCAAACTGAAAATGCAGTTTGGGATTGAGAGTCTAAGCATTTTACAAATTAACTATTCTCAGCCACACTGATAAATAAGAGCAACATGCTTACAACAGTTTATACAAATTTGCTGATGTAGTTTTCCTAGGAATTAGTAAGTATACAACCACGTATCTCTATAACTAGTTTGGGGGAAAAGACTAAACTAATAACTTTGATATCTGTAGCCTAGATTCAGAATTATCTAACCTGACCCAAATACAAGGATTATATGGTGGATCACTGAAAGGGTGAGTGAGAGACAGCAGGCAAAGGAAAAGGACCCACTGGCCTGACAGCAACCTGACTGCGGATCAGGGTGGGTGTTATTCACTTGATGACTGACTGAAAGCAGTAGTTTATCTAAAGTATACAATTCTGTCATGATCTATCGATCTACTGGTGTTTGAACAGATACATTGTGTTGCAACAGTTACAAAATGTTTGGTCTGTGTTAACTAAAACTTTCAAGCCACGATGAAATGAAAGATACATTTTAATCCTGAGTCCTTGTGTTAACTACTACACTTGTGACATGCTAAACATGTGTCACTTTTCTTCTCCATGATGACTCATCTTGAACTTGGAGGCAGTTACATAAATCCTATCAAACTGATTGAGATTTGCAGTAACAGGCCAACCACACCCCTCACAGAAAAAATGCACTTCAGCTTGTAGATAGCACAGCAATCTTTAAGTAGGAGGTGTGTATTTGAATTTCAGCTGGTGAAAACTTTACATTGCCAAAGAAAGTGAATGAGGTCTGATTTTATTTTCCATGCAATTTCACCAGCACCATTCTCTTCCTGAACCAACAACACGGGTGTACGAGGGCAGGGTGGAGTCCCGTGCAGCTCCAGAGCTCTTCATTGCTCCATAGCCTTTTGCTAAACCACGCCCTGCACACATTTGGTGCACTCTGACATGATAACAATAAGAATAAGATGCTCTAACTTCCCTTTCACTGTGACTTTAAATCCACTATGTGTAGAAACATTGTCATGATTAGAAGATCTTTCAAATTATTCTGATTACATGTTATTTTGATTAGATTGATTGATTGAATTAAGACAGAAATATGTGATGTCTATGTGTTGCTTCCAACTCATTTATCTTAGTGTCCCTGAGTCAGATACAAAGTCTACAAATATCGTCTGCTCAAATCAATGTATCTATATGACAATGTATCAAATGACTAAAGTGGTGGCTCACAGTGAAAACCCCAGTTTTAGTGTTTCAGCATCTTTCAACTCATTGCTTTGGTTCCCTTTTCAGCAGCGAAAAAGCTCTAAAAACCTAGTGTATCCTACCTGCCCTGCACCAAACAGCAGACACACACATTTAGTGACAAGCTTGTGAACATAGTGGAGAATTTGACAGCCAGATGTTTCCCTCAGGAGCTGACCAAAATGAATACAGTAAAAGTATAGTAAAATTTAGACTACCAGTCATCAAGTGGACAGAAATACAACAAATTAATGCTAATGTTGCTCTATATCTGCTGGATGTGTAAAAAAGCAGTTGTTTGCTACTAGTTCACCGTATCAGCTTTATAAGATGTCAATGGTGTGTTTATAGCCTGTTTCCTCTGCCCCCAAGGGGCCAAAAATAAAATAAATAATTGCAGGTTACTACATGGTACACAGTGTTAATAAGCATCTCTCTGTGTTAGATAAAGCACCAGTCATGTTCTATTGAACCTTTCATGAGATTATGAAGACACTAAACAGCATTTTTTATATGGCCAAAAGTCCATGGTAAACTGGTTACCCAGACAAAGAGCCCTGGAGGTAGCACCATTCTGTAGTTGCAGTCAGAAAACAGGAAACCAGAATGTCTCTTACCTACTGGTCTGTATTGGTCACAGCAGACAAACCAGCGCATCTGCATGACAGCATGAATGTCAGAGCATCTTGCAATTAACTTATATTCTATGATCAACAACTTCATAAGCAACCAACATAAAAAGTCAGGATACTATACATCATGGAGGAAAGGTTTTTATATATATTGGAGGCAATTAGCAGCTGTTTTAGCAAAAATAATGTTGTGTTATGCTTGCTGCATAGTCAGTTCTGCACAACATTACAGTCAAGCACAGTTTGGTTACTCACTAAAACTGGTGTCAAAACTGTAGTGCTCAGGTGGATCTTAACTGTGCTCTGTACACTGCACTCTGTAGTCTTTAAACAAAGACCCTCCACATCAATCATTAACTCTGAATAGTCCCAGTAACAGCTCCATTATGAACCATTACGACAGCCAGGAGGATTTATGATTTTTAGGATAAGAGCATCATGGGAGCACCGAATGACCACAATAGCCATGTGTTCAGTACTGCTGTAGTGTCATCGAGCAGGAAACATTACAGTAGGTGCTTTCCCAAAGATATTTATGTTTACAGTCCACTGCTCATAAACAGGGCCCTGGTCTAATCATAACAGACATATACAATCAGGTGGTCACACAGTTGGGTGGGCCATGACATTCATTTGAACTGCCAGTCAAGCCAGAGGAGGGAGCCAGACTTAACCTGGGCTAAACACATATCATTTACAGTACACAGAGTACACAGACTACACTGCTGGCCAGGTGTCACTTTCATCAAACCTTGATTAAACAAATATGAGCCTGTTCAAGTTTAAATGGCAAATCGTTTCCCTTTTACAGTACACCCCCCTGCCAGCCCACCCTGCGGAAGCGTGAAGGTTATTACACAAAGCCAGCCCAGGTCAAGGAGACCACTGCCAAAGTATCTATCCTCCACGCAGACAACCTTGTCCAGAAATTACATTTTAGTCATTTATCTGACTCTCTTACGTAAAGAAAAACTCAGCGAGATGACCAGAAACAAACAGGACACCTAGTTCTGTGATAAAAAAGCAACCAATAGTGCAAAGGGTCAAAGTTCACAGCATTGAATAAAAATGATGATAATGGATGGGGAAAATTAAGTAACTATCATGTGTTGATCATAGAGAGTGACAGTGTATTCGGAAAAAAAAAATATGGGAGCATTGCTCGGCAACAAAACAATAATGATAATTATTGCAATATAATTTCCCTCAATAACAACACAATAAATGTTGAATATATTATCTATAGATATTTGGTTTAATTCATTTGATTTACAGACAAATTAGCACTTTTCTTTTAATAAAAATATTTATTTTGTTGAGGAAAAGGGACTCAAGAAAGATTTACTAATCATATTTGTTGAAAAAGATTTTATCATAATAGTTTTGAATGTTCTACCTCATATTTCTTAAGTGATCCACTGTCAGCCTTTAAACTTGAAAGAAATAATGATTTGACTCGTGATTAATTATTAAATTATCGCTTTCAAATGATATGAAATGTTTTTATCGTGATAACATGAAATGTTTTTATCATGATAACATTTTTGGCCATAACACCCAGCCCTAGGAGCATGTAGGACAGAAGTGAACAAACACGCCGGTTAAAGCTACAGTACATGTCATGTATAAAAACACTATTATACAAAAATGTGTACGATAATATTTAATTTTTTTTAAAAACAAATCAGAAAATGTTCAGACTAATACCATGCCAACTAGAATACACATTTACCCTTTAAAGATTTCTGATTCTGCTGATAGCAAAAGTGCATGAACTTACGTAGTAATACATGTGTCAACATGGATTTTAAAAATGTCAAGAAAGTTGACTTCTATTGTTGATGTAGGAGCCTGAAGTGCACCATATCCTTATGTGAATATCCTTATGAAGAACATAAGGATGGAGAGCTGAGGTACAATAAGAATATTGCACTTACAGTTACATGTTAATAGTCAACTTTTGTTATTATAAATTATGTAAATTTTCCCCTGTTAAAACTCAATCTGAATAGATGCGATTCCATAGCAAGCCACTGTTATTACGGGTGCTGGAGCAGGCTGACACATGTACCGATGACGTAAGAAAACCATGCACATATTTCTACTTTGATTCCACAAATGAGGTCACCACAATTTGAAAGACTTGAGTTTTACAAAAGGCCTGACTGACCACAAATAACGGAGGATGTCGTTTTAAAATGATACTAGGTTAATCCGTTGTTAAACATGAATGCGCTTTTGCAGACTGGGTCATCTGAATGTTTGAGATGTGAATAATGAATGAAACAATGAGTTTGACTGCCCAAAACATGGATTTTTTAATTTTTTTAAATGACCTCTATATAAATTCTCATTCTTGCGGCAGATATCAGGTTATCATATAGGGGAGACTGGGGATGGTTGTAACCTGGGTCAGTTGTAACACATCCAATTTCTCCAATCAGGATCAAGTTACGAATCACCTTATTCACAAAAACATTTTGAGGTAAAAGAGTTATTTTGTTAAAGCATTGCCTGCTTTGTAGTTAAACTCATCAAACTTAAATCATGTTTGTTGTGTGTCTATGTAGACGTCTTTCATGCAAGTTGTTAGTGCTAATGTTTTAGCTGTAAGCTGTGAGGTAAGCTAGTTCAGGCTACAAGAGTGTCAGTTAGCTGTAACCACAGTTAAAAATGTTTAGTTCTATTTATGTTGGTTTTTTTAACTTCAATATGTATCTGACGCACAGTAATGTTTGTTTTATTATTATGTCCAAATGTCAGTGTAAGACCTGTAGGCTTCCTTGTGGGCCTGTGACCCTGCTCTCCAGGAGTACCATTTTTCTGTCAATGCAATACAAACAAGCACAAACACACACACACACACACACACACTTAGGCCCCATCCACACTACTACATTTTAGTTTATAAACGGAGAATTAAAACGAATACGATCTCGGTCCACACCAGCGTTTTAGCTGCGTATCAGAGTTGATCTCCGTCCATATTTAAAGAACTGAAAACACACATCTAGTGGCCGTTCACAGACACTGGGCATGTGCGTGCCGGTGTAAACATGAAGCAGATGGTCTGTTCCGTAGTTACAGAAGATTTGGCGAAAGAATAAAGTAGTACAGATGTGTTAGAAGTGTTATCTGCACAGACCCAATCAGATAGCCAAAGCTGAGCATCTGCGTCATCGTTTGTAAAGTCCTCAGATTTTGCCTGTCTTCACTAAAACACTTTTCAAAAAGAAAAAAAAAAGGGGGGGGGAGGTTACAACTAACCAAGACTATGGGGTGAACTGTAACATTTTACTCCTTGTGTTTGAGACTAAACCATGCATTTTTTGTCTGTGTTGCATAACTATGCATCACATTTTGAACGCACTGACATAAAAGAGCTCAGAGATAAAGACAGAAATTTCAAAAATGTTACAACCACCTGGTCTCCCCCAGCTGTATAGCATCATAGGGAAACTCGTTCTCATTTTTTAGTACCTACTGCACACTTATGTTCTCATATTAATATATATTTTAGAAACTATTTGGCAGCAGATAATATAGCAGTCATAAAGACTTAATATGGTTTTTAAAGTTTTTTTCTCAGTAGGTGGGCCCAGTTGAGCAACTGCAGACCTGCCTGAACCAGACAAGAAGCTATTTCCTGAAACTATTTCACAGCTTGTGGTAAAGTCTTCCACTTTGATATGGGGCAAGACTAAAGCTCACTGCGAAAAAACACACAACAGACAACAGACAACTTCTGCAGAAATTAAAAGAAAATCTGCAGTTCAAGTGGATTTCGACCTTTTGGTTGTCAGTTCAATGGCTGCGAGTTTTTGTACGCTGGGACAAACAAGACCTTTAAATTTAAGCCTGTGGGTCTACATAATTACAACATAACCAACTGGAACTTCTTCTGGGTAAATACCCTGTGAACACTATGACCACAAACAGGTTTCAAGACGCATCCAGAGTTAGTGAAAGTAGGCAATTTAATTTAGGCTGTCACTGAAAGGATTTCTCCAAAAATGAGTCCTGTAGACGATACCTGAAAGAGCCACAGCAACTCCCTGCAAAAGCACTGCTCTGCTTGCGAATAATATAATCCTGCCTATAGGAAAAGATGCATTTTATTGTATCTCAAAACCTTAACTCAGTCAATGGACGATCTTGTAGTCGGCATGTTGCACACTCTGACCAACAGGCACCAACAGAGTAAAACATGACACCAAACTCCGACACGCTAGCGTAACTTACATACTAAGTTAGCATAACTGGGCTGACGGGTGACCGAGACAGCATCTTTAACAAAAATGTTCCGCTTGTTTGATATCACTACCGCATTCACGGCCAATGGCTAAGAAAACCTGAAATGAAGTCGTGCTGCACAAATTATGTAAGTTCCGTCTGTGAGTCTGAAACTACTGCCAGATGTTCAGCCTCAGCCTCCGTCCACACAGATGTGAATTAACGTTACGCAGCATACCTGGGAGTTTCCCACGAGCTTACTAAGTAAGAGTCACTCTCACCTCACCTGTCCTTCAGGGGAAATGTTTCCGGGCACGAAGGAGGCTCACCTTAAAAGCCCCAAATCAGAGACTCCCGCAGGTAAATGGACTTTGTAAAGTATGCTTCTCCCGTAGAAAAACAAATTATGCGTTAACTTTTACCTTTTCCCGCTGCTAAGAACTTCCGATGAGTGTTTCTCATTCACCTCAAAGGTGCTAAACACCGGGGTTAGAAAAACGACAGCAGCAGCTCAGAGCATCCACCGTAAGTAACATGCCTCTGACATACAGACTTCCCTCCCTCCGCCTGCCTCAAGTGTTAAGCCACAAACAACAAAACCTCTGTTAGAGCAGGACTTTCAAAATAAAACCCCCGCCGCCGGTGAGCGCGTGCACCAAGTAGGGGATGAATGTAATGAAACTGATTTTAAAAAAGCCTAGAAAGTTTGAGACTTTGTGTTTGAAAGCTTGATATCTAATGTAAAAGGTTTTGCAAGATTGAAACTTTTAAATAATATTATTGATAGCTTGAAAAAGGGCTGCAAACGTTATTTTGAGTTTTTCTTCTTAAAAACTACAGCACTTTGTTTTTACATGTTTTTTCAATACATTTTTCAGAGCTTAAAGGTGTCACTGTTGGTGTAAACTGGTATGTTGGGGAACACTTTCGAAACGTCCAGAGACTTGAGTTTTGAAAGGAGAATCTTTATTTTGAAACTTTTGCGGATGTAGCTAAATAGCCCTAATTGTCTGGAGTCACCTGTCTGGACAGGTCCATTTTAGATAGAGGCCTACAATTCACCCGTGAACCTTTCTCAAACGTTTCAGTACATAAAGCCATATTCCAAGCTTTGGTTGCTGATTAATTTGTTGTTTTTTTACTCTTTGGGTAGACTATTTAGCTGAGTTAATCACTGAGAACTAATGTATAAAGATATTAGCATGTTGGAAAAGAGGATGTGCAAACTACAGGGGATCCATGGGGAGCTTGTATCCTCTAAATAAATAAATAAATAAATTTGCTATGCATTTCTATGTCTCTCTCTTTTGTGCATGTTAATGGGAACCACTGGCCCCCAAGTTCTGACCCAACACTTTGATAGGGTTTCCCATGAAAGCCATGGTATAGTTCGCACAGTGCAACGAAGGACTCAGTTTTTGTGAAAGAGTCGGCTCTAGCCATACTAAAGGAGAAGAAATGGCCAACAAAAATACTAAATACTCTTAACACCATACAGGCATTTAAAACAAACAAGGGCCAAGTGATGCAGGTGTGATGTGTTTTTTTGCACACCAGTTATTTTGCTGACTTTTGCAATGTATTTGATCCAATCACAGTGTTCTAGCCTAGATGTTCACAGCTAAATTTCGTATATATTTTGTTTTCATATCACATTCTGCACATCATCTTACCTTCAAAAAAATCATGAAGGGGGGAACTAATTTAACTTATATAAATTTTTGTAGTTATGGACAGCTTTGTTACAAATGGTGTTTTAGGGGAAAAAAACCTTGCAGGTTTTAAAACAAGTCTATGGAAGCTCATTGCATTCACCAATGAAAAATAAATTGGAAGCCTTATGTAGTAAAAGATGTCGTAATTACGAGATAAGATGTCATAATTACGAGAAAAGATGTCATAATTACGAGATCCGGATTACGAGAAAAGATCTCTAATTAGAGATAACTGGAAAGGTGCCATTTCTTCAGAGTTCAGTAAAGTTGGAAATATATTCACAGATTCGAGCTTCCGGGATCAATAACTCGTAAGCAAAACGTGTTTAAAACACAAACAATGCCTCTTTATTATTAGTTAAGTAGACAACAAGCTACAAGTACATTTTCACATAAATGAGTCTTCCTAGGAGCGGCACAAATGACATTGGTCTCTACGTGCAGCAGGCTGTGAGACGAGTGCGCAGGGACCGTCTACAAAGTGCAACACAGAAAACACATTCTGCAGAAATATTCTTCTAACTTCACACTTGTACAATGTAGTGCCCCCAAAATCACTATTACACATTAATGATATACTGCTGGTTATACTACAATCCTTAGTTTGGGGGAAAAAAGACTTTCATACCTAATATTAGGTAGGCCTATTTTTAATATTCAATAACTACACTGTTAAAGGCTGTAGTGTCTCAAAAATCACCCCAGGTATCATTGATCACATGTTGATGATACCACAACACTTAGTTTGTAGAAATATAGTTTTGCATAATTTGGGGAATTTTAATATTCAATAATAGACTCATTTATTTGAAAATGTACTTGTAGCTTGTTGTCTACTTAACTACGATAATAAAGAGGAGTCGTTTGTGTTTTAAACACATTTTGCTTACGAGTTATTGATTCCAGAAGCTCGAATCTGTAAATATAGGCTATTTCCAACTTTTCCATTATCTAGTAATTACGAGATCCTGATCTCGTAATTATGAGAAAAGGCTTCCAATTTATTTTCTTTGGTGAATGCAATGCGCTTCCCGTACAAGTCGCTGTTCTCCTTAAGTTTATATTTCTGGGCCTGTTTTGTAGGTAATGCAAGAAGGTTTGCAGTCAAAACTATTACTTGAGCCAAACAATGTATTACAGGACACCAGAATAAAGCATGGTTTTGAACAAATTTAAAACATATCAAGAGCACTGGCCCCACTGATGTAGTCTGTAATGCAGTAAGTCAATTAAGCTGCTATTGGGAGTGTTTGCATCATCTATGGCCAGTTTAACTATCAAGCTATGACCACCCGTGTCCAGTTATGACCAGTGTAACCAGTAATCTTGCCCAGCTAAAGTGTCCAAATCCTCTCTAAACCAACAAACCAGCCCATCCTGGGACTGACAAAGAGACCACTCGGTCTAAGCTGTAGGGGTCTGTTTCAGAGTTTCAGACCAGAGCTGCAAGACGAGGCAGCCTCAAAAGCTAAAGCTCGCAACTGTGTGGGCATATCTGAAAAGAGGGGGTTGTAAACTCAGCTCTGAAAGAACAGTCAATACCAGTGCAAACTGCAAAAGTTTCAAAATAACCCCCCTCCCCCAACATATACAGTTGATCCCAGTTTTTACATCAACCTGGAAAACACAAGGAAAACAGTGACACATTTGAAACTCTGAAAATGTGTTGGAGAAACATAATATTGCACTGCAGTTGTGAAAGAAGGAAAAGTCAGTTATTATTATAATCTCTGCATACTCAAATCTTTTCACCCAATAGATCATTTACGTGGTACTTGACGTCAGCATTTGTGTGCCCAACCAGAGGTGTTACACATCACACCTCTCATATTGAACAGCCATCTGTTCTGAACCCTTAACTTCCTCCACTTCATTCATCTCTTAGCTCCTGACGGGTTGTAGTAATTGAATTCTTGTTCCAGTTCTCTACCACATGACACACATTGTTTAAGCCAGGTCTGCTTTCTACAGACAATCTGATTTACCAAGTACATCCTCAGTGAACTACATAGTTCCTGTCTTTTTTACGGGAGGCTATTGTAGTCTAATGATGACAATCCAATCCAGTACACACTGATGCCATCTATGTTGACCTTTTCTGTGTTTTAAACAGCCAAACTGACTCTCAATGGAGAATTTCTTTCTGTATTTTGTCTCCTTCTTAAATGAACCAAGCACAATGACTTCCTCTGTATTTTTGCTTTCCAGTGTGCATCTGGTAGACCTCAAGGCCAATATCATTAAAATGCAGCGTTGCTTTTGGAGTAATGTGAAGACATGCCCTGTAATTACTGTTACAATACGCCTCGGATCATACTGTAATTTTTTATGAACCCAAAATGTTGTCTTTCTTCTGTGAAAAGGTACACCAGGAATGTGTCACAAAACTTTCTTTCTGTATTTTTTTTATTCACGACTGATTGCTTCCCATCCACAGTGTTTTTCAGTATACTATTGTGGTTGCTCTTGCAGCTTTTGCACTCCTCACCACATGCGCTACTTTGTACTTACCCACACAGTTTCTCAGCATTACTCAACGTAAGTACAGCTTTTGTACTTATTAGTATGTGTGTTTTTCTGTGATTAACACGAGTTTCCCACTCCAACTACTAAACAGATTTCATCTTGTCCCGTATAAGCTCATGTGTTGTCACCTCACCGCATCAGTTTGGCCAGATTTAGCCCTGCTAAGACTATCAGAATTTTTATATTTTTACAAATGTATATTTATACTGCACCCTTTCTGTAAAACAATTTCTTAAGAGCTAGATTTGATTTGTTCACAAAAATGTTTTGTAGAGTGCATTTACCTTTCAGCATATTTTTGAAGACCTGATTTCAAGATAGTGCAGCATGGAGTACTTCACAAAACAGATTTATCCAACAGACACTTGATGAGAAAGAAAAGGACAGTGCCTTGCAATTATGGCAATCATCCACAAAAATACACAGTTACGCCAAAAGTGATATATATTAAAGATAGTATATACAAAACAATAAAGACATATTTTGGAAGTACATACAGAACAAGTGTCCATGGCTTTCAGTTTTAAATCTGAATGAAATATTGTCTTATTCTGTGCACAATATAAAAACACACACAAACAACATAAGAACAGCATACTGCATTGGCTGATATAAATAAGTGTTTTCTATAAAGGGGAGTAACAGGGATTATGTGGATGGAGTATTGCTTTCATTTTGGACTCATTTAATGTTTCAAACCCTGAGAATATCAGATGTGAATTGAGTGACACCCAGTGGGAGACATCCAGAAGCACTTCACTGCTTTACTGCCCAAATAATGAAGCCACAAGGCTGACAGACAACACTAGTCTCGCCTTTTTTTTTATTCTTCTGTGTACAGTACTGCATCCCACTGGATAAGAAAGTGACAGACTGTACTGCAATTGGACCCACATTATCGGTCTGTGATGCTTAAATGATTTATATTTCAAAAGGACGGCATGTTATGTTTTAAGGACGACAGAAGATTAGATGAGATGATTCTGACAGATCCACAATGTTCAGACCAATTTTGCTCAACTCTTCTAAAAAATCTGACCACCAAAAACAAAACAGAGATAGCTTAATGAAAAATAACAGAACACATCAATAAAATCCACATTTCATTTGCATAACAGTGTCCTTCCTGTGTTTGCCCTGGTGTTGTGTCGCCATGTGACTGTAGGGTTTATGTCACCCAGCTGTCCATTCGCATTCGTTTGACCGTGGGACTCTCCCCGCCCTCTGACCGTCTCACAGGAAGCGAGTGGAAGTCCAACCGCTGCTGCTGTGGCTCCTCCCGGTCGCTGCCACCCTCGTGGGAGCTGCAGGAGGAGCCAACGCTGTCTGCAGGAGACCTCCCCATCTCTGCTCTGGTGGATGAGGAGGTGGAGGAGTGAGGATGAGGAGGGACATGAGCGTGACTCATGTACCCTGATTGGCTGAGGTGGTTGCGGGGTGGGGAGATAGGCTCAGCTTTGATGTTGATGTTGTGGTTGGTGTTGATGGAGAGATTGGAGCTCCCGGACCTACAGGGTGAGAGGCAAGGAAGAAGAGCACGATTTAAGGCTGTGGAGTGAAGGCGCCATCTAGTGGTGAAACTAAGACCTTTAGACTAAAAAAGAACTTGGGTACAAATTGAGATAATTTACTTGGGTATTTTCATTTTATGCTACACTCATTTTAAATTTATTTTTTTATTTTTTTAGGGGAGCTTCACTGAGAGGAAGCCTCTCTTTTGCAGGAAGGCCCTGATCACATTCACACCTGGAAGCTGCCCAGTACAACCTGCAGCCTGCTCTGCTGGCCACTAAGCAGCTCCACCTTTGTTGGCACCACTGCCCCATACAGTTAAAATGCAAATATTGTACTTTATACTCTATTTATTTGCCAAGTTGAGTATGTAAAAAATAATAATTTTTATAGATTAAACAACCAAACAGTGCATACATTACTGCAACGGCCTCACTTAGTCTGGTATGACGAGTAGCTTATGGTGACTAATATTAGCTATTGCGGGTTATACAACACTTCTCTATTTGTGCCAAGGTTTCAACATGTATTAGGATTAGGTGTCGTATTACTTGTGGCCACACTGCTCAGCATAGTCTTGCTTTGATTTGCAATGGAGTATCTTTACAGGGCGACATTGGTTGCTTAATTGAAATAAAGGATATGAATACTTCCTTGCCCTGCAATATGTCAGGCTTATTACTTTATTCATCAGCCTCACTCTTCGTTATAGAGTCCATCTAAAAAACATTCTTGACAGATACCGAAAAACTCCCTAGGGGGCTTTTGCCCTCTCCTGTACATGTCAGTTGAACTTAGTGTAAATAAATATGTCAACTGCCAAAACTGTGTTAAGAAACTGTGAAACGGGAAAACCTGTTTTCAGTCATTAAAGTGGTAAGATTGTATTTTAAATAAATGTCTCTTTATGAATAAATATAAATGTCATTTATCTTCAAATGAGGTGACACAATGGTGATTGTTTCCTGTGGCACATTAATGAAGTAATGCAATATTTAAATATTTTCAGTTTTACAAACTGTAGGTGGCAAAACATTTGCATTTCCTACTGCTGCAGCTTCACATTAAAAGCATTAACTGGTCAAACAAGAGTTGACTTTTATTGTAAGGTAGTCACAGGAAATCCAATGTGTTTGTCTGTGAGATTAGCATCGACAGCTATCGTTCAGGGATGCACGATAATTATCGATCCGATATAATATCTGCAGATATTGGGCATATATATATCGGAATCATATCGAGAATGGAAATTTGTCAGAGGATTTAGCCGAAGAGACTCAATGAATGCTGTAACATGCACCGCTGCTGTTGTCGCACTCTGGATCGAGCAACGCAGACACGGGTGCAGGCAGCTAGAGCCAAACAGCTGGTTTGTACATCTGGCTAATTACCAAGCTAACATTAGCTGTGCTTATATAAAACACAGAGGATGACAGACTGTGGACAGAGCAGATTAATATGACGGTTTCTACATGTTTATGCTCGTTTAACAGATGTATTGATAAAGTAGCCTACTGTCTGTGTGTAGTAGCCGACACACTACCTAATACTGCGTTTCGGTGCTCATCACTAAATAACATTAGTTTGTTACTCATCGCGTTTCAATCAGGAGGAAGATTGTAGGACATTTTAAGCACTCCCAACTTGCCAACTCTCGTCTAAAAGAATACATTTTACACGCTGAAGAGTTTGCTGGAGCAGTTTGAACAGCAGACAATAGATATTAGTTCAGCTACAGCCACAGCAGCAGACGTGATCCCCTCCATCAGTTATGCTTTAAAGCACATCCTTTTAGGTTTGGACAACACCTGCTTTTATTTTGCGCCATAGACAGCTCACTGTTACAGTGCTGTTTGCACCTCAGAAAATATATGGAGCATGTTTGTTACGGTTTACCATAAAAATAAAATGTGGCACTGGCATATAATCCTCTCCCAGGTGAAATAATTTATATTTTTCAGGGATGAATGTCTGTCTACATTTGTAAAATTAAAATTTTTTTGTAAAATAAAATGTTATTTTTCTTATTGGTTTTTTTTTCTTATTTTTTTTTATTGTTTATACAACAAATGAATAATTAGGAAAAAAGTTGTACAGGAGAGACTTCAGCATCAGCCAAAAAGAGCTTTAACATATGGGCATGTTGAATATCGGCCAAAATCTAATATCGTGCATCCTTAATATGGTTCATCAAAAATGCATCTACAAAACAACGGCCATTTAGACATTTTTTGACAGCAGATCAGTGTGTAATATTGTAGGGAGTAATGTAACAGTCAAAAGCAGCCACAATGAGCTGACCAAGAGCTGCAGGCAGAAGGCTGCACACCTCTGTTGTGATCGAGCCAGTGTGGATTTGTTCATTTTATATCAAATAAATTTGGAGATCCCAAAGTCTTTCTCTCTCCCTGAGAGAAAGAAAAGGAGGGGGTTTGAGATATCAACCCTCAACAGACAGCTGAAGCGACCAAAGGAGGAGGTGAAAGGTTTGCTTTCCCTAAGTGCTGTTTCTGGGCAGTTCAATCGTAAAACTGGCCACCTTTGGCAGCAGCCGAGACAAGGCTCGGTGCCAGACTGTTAAAGTGACAAAGAAACACTAACCAGAAATTAGCTTTCTCCTGAACAGCCTATCAGAACTCTTTTTTAAGAGAGGGCCGGAAACCCTTAACTGCCCCCCACACACGTAACCATGGCAACTGACCTCCCTCTTTGTTTATTTATCTCACATCAAAGGATATCCTCCTAGTGAATAATTGTATAATTATTAAAACGCCACCCAGAGGTCCGGAGACTCTGGGTGAATTGAATCTCCGGTGGTGCCCTATTTCGAGGAATTATGAATTAATATCTCCAAATATTACTTTTCATAAGTTTATTAAAAATCATAAGTAGACACCTCCAACTTCTCAGCAAGGTAACCAGTTCCTTTCACTGTTCGCAGACTCATTTTCTCAGATTTGTGCAGCGTAAAATCGGATCATGATTACTCACAGAATGACAGTTCTTTATGAAAACAACAATGGGACCTGTAACATTAAAACACATTTGCTGTTACCACCAGTAACTAGGTGTCATCCTATCAACCAGGTCTGAAATCTGAAGGACTGCCACTTTAAGAGAGAAAAATTAACCGCTTCAGGTACTTACCCCAGTGAGCCCAGCTGGTGTAGCTGCCATGCCGCCATGGAGCCCAGAGAGGAGCCTGCAGGGGGGCTGAAGCCTGACAGCTCTGCACTGTTCAGGGAGTACTCTGACAAAGACAGAGATGACATGTTACAGGATAGCACACAAAAAGCAATATACTTAAACAATTCAGCATAACCACCTGAAACCAGCATATACATAATAATGTAAAGTAAGAAAGAAAAACAGCAACATTTCATTGTCTTTTTTTTTGCCATATTGTGACATCATTGGGTCCTCCGGGGTTACGCTTATGACAGCAATAGAGTACAAATAGACATCAGGTACCATTGTTGTAGGCAGAGCTGATGCCGGAGTAGACCAGACTATGGTGAGGCTGACTGGGTGTGGTGATGGAGACCACTGGGGTGGAGAGAGGCTGGCTGGACTGACTGCTGCTCAGCCTCTGGTTACTCTGAAAATAAATAACAGATACACAGTCACTAAGTTTATTCATTACATTTCTAAATGTCTAAAATCTGGCTTCTCTCTCTGTTGCTTCTGTGTGCTTAGACTGCTGTTCTACTGTGCAGAGTAGTTGAACACGGCTCGCGAAGATCCTCTTCGACCACATGGTGGTAGTAGAAATTTATTTTCTACAGGGCAGAGCGTGCTTGACCTTCAGCGGCCTGCTGAACAGAGCACAGAGCTGTTGATGGATGCTGAATGTTTTGCATTGAGAAAAGTCAAACAGAAATTCACCAATCTGCCAATGTCTTTAGTTAATCTCTCAATCTTAATCTGTAAATCCACTTTTAAGACAAAGACCTGATAATCATTATTCGGTTTTTTGAAAACACAGAGGCCCTAGTTTGTGCAAAATGAAAACACTTCTTATTCTCTAAATTCAATTTTTAGAGATTTTGCAAGATTAAGTGTTTTGCATTTCAACTGGTAGCAGTCTTGTTAAGGAATTGTAAAACAGGCCTACTGCTACAACCACAGTTCTAATTTAATGAATTGAGTGTTTTAACAATGAATCAAAAAAAACACTGAACAGCAGCGGGCAATTCCTTTTTTTAATCTGTCACTGTCTCAAATTAAGATAAAAACCAAGTTAGTTTGGCACACTTTATAGTGTCTCTTTAACTTGACACATTTCTAACAGTAATTATAAGTTTTGTGTTGTTCCTCTCTGGGTGTTGGCATTCCAGCCTGATAATGTCAGTAATGACATCACCCTGAATGAGGTAATTCAATGCTGAACACACGCACACACACGCGCGCACACACACACACACACACACAGTACGCTACCCAACCAATACATGGCCTGAACGAATATTAAAAGCTAACCAAACGTGACTGCCTGGAGCACTGCATTGTGTTTCCTTCCCCTTTCCTTGTGTTACATATGGTTCCCCTGTTCCTCTGTGTGACAAATGCCATACTGGAGAGGTTCGAGCTAACATGGTAATGATGATGGTTAACACACGGGTCTGTGAAGAAAGGCAGACCTGCTCACACTTATGGATATTGCTTTAAAGAAACTAAATGAAAAAATAAAAAGTATTGTTCTTTCCTGTTTGTGCAAAACAAACACAGTACACAAAGCACACTGTACAAACTTAACATGCACACGTGTGCATAGAGGAGGAAGTGAAAGGCAGTTTCAATATGATCAAACGAGAAGCTGCTGTCTGACCACTCATCTTTTACTGCAGTGAATGAAATGAGCAGCAACCATCCCTATGTGTTGGTTGAAACATTGTGGAAATATTAGCATGCTATTGTTTATGGTTTTAACGGCATGCCAGCGTCAACCCGTAAAAGTTGGTATTTAGCACTCTCAGACCACTGACCAATGTTCACTGTCAACTGCTCCTGCAAACATGATGACAGTAAGTTATTTGTCAATAATCATCTTAGAAAGAACAGAATGATTATTAAATAAAGAAATTATGATGATCAACAAATATAATAACATTTTGCCACATGCAGGATGTTTATTCATTTATAATTTCTTCACCTGAAATGTAGTCAGTACAGTATTTTATTAATATTGATGGCTATCCCTAAATGAGTCTTAATTAAAGGTTTTAAAAGGTAACTCATAAAGGAATTTTAATTTGTAATCCATGTATAACTTGTCTGTTAAATCAAATGTTTTATACTAATAATTACAGCAAATGTCCCAAAAAGCTGCAAAATGAAAATAAATCAGCAGCATCTCAAAACAAAAAGTAAAGAAAAAGTGTTTGCTAATTATTGCATCATGTTTGAGCATAATGCATGAGGGAAGGGCAACAGTTAGGGAGTTAGGGGCAAATCAATAACCTCAATAACCCAGCACAGCTGCTGAATGTGCAATCTGAAGGAAGAAAGAGAGACTCTAGAAGCTATGAAGGTTCTTGGTCAATTCATTAAATTCTGAAGGTTTGGAGTCAGTTTACCAAACCATGAACTCAGATTTCAATCATCTAATCACAGAAACACTGTGTACTGCGCACTTTTTGAGGGCTTTTTTGAGAAATGAGTAGAATGTAATAGCAAATTATTGCTGCATTTGAGTTCTAGTGGTACCGTTTCTAAATCCAACTCCAGGTTCCACCGAGAATGTGCACTCCCTTTCCAACAAAATGGCTTGAGTTGGCAGCCTACTTGAAATATCATCAGTCTTTTTCCTTCCAAAATTAATTTGACAACGTATGCCAAGATTTATGTATCTTTCACTGAAATGCACCATTTTACTTTATATGGTTCTTTTGGATGGAAACAAATTCAATCTGGCAAACAGATCATTGGGGTGTCCTTTTGTGTAAAGGACAAAAAAGCACACACTTAACTGATTCTTGTGGTCTTCTGCAAATACTAGAGCAGACTAAAGAGATGTTATATAAAGTCCTCCATAATATCACATAATACACAAGAGGACCTTGTGATTACCAGTGGCAACTTCAACCTTCACTGTTTTGGCTTTATTATCTACCAAAACTATTTTTTAAAGGCCACAGTTCTACCGTGCTAATGTTTACAAGAGTTATTTGTCCGTTGTCTTGAACAACAGGCTGTTATTTAGTGCTGTGAGTATATCAAAATCACATCATTTCCATGATTAAAAATGCTGTTTCATGTAAAGCTATAGCGTTTACGGAATAACAGCACACACATGCAGGAATTTAAGAGGCAAGAAAAAGAAAAAGCACACATTTTTTGGTAGGGACAGAGTTGTGCATAGAAACAGAAGAAACAAAAAAGAATAATTACAGTAATGGTTTCAAGAGGAGTTTCTGGCCACTTGTGCTACAGTGTTTTGATGAACAGGTCCCTGAGTGGTTTGGGTCTTGTCTTATATCCCACAGGCACTGACAGGCAATCATTTGCCAGTACTGCTGTGCAGAATTTGTCAGTCCAGAATAGAGAGATCCTCTCCTCTTTAAAAGAACCATGATTTCATTTGCAAACTCACTGACCATCTGGTCCAGATGGTTTGAAACCAATTGTTCTGGAAAGTTGCTGACCAACTCTGTGGTAATCTGCATCATCTATTTACCCTGTCCTTGTCTGTGTCCAACATCCTTAAAAAACATCATGTAACATTGTTGTTCATAATAAAACTCAGACACAGCCTTAACCCCTTGACGCCTGAATTTATTTACAATAAAAAAAAATTATTTGTGTTTTCATTTGCTTTCAAGCTGATGTTTAATTAAGTGCAGATTGTTCATTTGTCTTTAGAACATAGTAAGTAAGATATAAATTCAGATATGTATATGTAGGTATGATGCAAATTAGCAACAACAGGCATAAAAGAGAAACCAGCGCTTGCAAAAGGTTCCTAGATACATACTGAATATGCACAAACAGGCACTGGGGGAATACATGAGCTATCTCGGCTGCAGTCTGAAAGCAAGAGGTGTGATGCGAATTTGCGACAATTAGCGTCATTTTATGCGCAAATGTCACAGAGAAAAAAATGTCAGATGACGTAGAAAGAGCGATAAAGTCGGCATAGGGATGAGGTGGGAGTGGATGGATGGGGAAAAACAAACTTTCAAGACTTTCACCCAGGAGACCGCTGTCCTGTGTGAAGTCAAAAGTCAACACTGACTTATTTTAACTTGTGTACATAAACAATTGACATAACATATTAAGCTTACTTAACGTAACTTAAGTTGCATACGTATATAACTTAACTGACATTAACTAATATACTTACCGGCCTGTTAAAAGGAGTCAGCAGTCAATGACGGTATAAAACAGAATAGCAACACACACACACACATAACACACAGGGCTAAAAGCCTGGCGGGCATAACAATGCAGGTTTAAGCATTAATTAATTAACAACTAGCCTCATAAAGAACATTTCTCCAAAGAGAGTGCCAATAAATGGAGGATATTCCTCAACGTTATTAATCTTTCTGACGACTCTTGTTGAGGTCATAAACATAAGAACCACACACACTTACAAGTGTTTGCATAAGTCCTTTGGACTGAGGGATGACCACTCGGAGGTCTGTCTTGCGGCTGGTAGGGACCAGGCTGTTCCCAGGAGGTGGAAGAGGAGGAGATTTGGATGGTATGACCTTCCCCAAACTGCTTCCACCAGATGAGCCCACAAAACCATTCACTAAACACAGAAATGTAGAAATACAAGGACATTTGAGAGGCTGCATGGACCAGGAGCCCTGAATGTCCATGTGTTAGATATCAACATGTCCACCGACAGGCTCTGAATGGAGCTTGGAGAAAGTAAGGCTATATATTATAGAAGAGATACTAATGAATAATTGATCTTTTCTTGACATTACATAAGGGGCAGTGTTTATATGAGACATGATGTTCTGAGTGGGAGAGCACAAAGATGACAGGGAGTATAATCGGCAGGACGACAGTTTGTAGTGAGGGGTGAAGACACAACAGTAAAGATAAATACAGCATAAAGCAGTAGAAAAAGACACATCCAGGTGCATCCAGGCTCGTGGATAACAAGAAAAAGGTTGGGAAACACTTCTTTATATGTTTTAGATGTTTAAACAGCAAGCTTCAGATAAATATTTGTTGTTTCAGTCTCAAAATGAACTTTACTTTAACTTAACTCACTGACTGGTTGGACTGCAAAAATAGAAGGTCCAGGGCTTTAGTTTGTGAAAACATGAACGTTGTCACATGTAGAACATCACAATTCACCTGCTCAGGTAAAATTGGCTAATCTGTTAGTAATACAAATTCAGAAATGCTCTGAACATTTTCGACAACTCATTTCAGATTTTTTTCCCTCTAAAAGATGACACATTATTTACCAAGTAATGCATCAACCCACAATCACAGTCATCTGAGCTGCGGATTGCAAATGATGACCAAAGTGTGACTCCTTTCTTGAAGCTGGAGGTGATAATATACAGTAGGTGCGGTTGAGTGTGCGTTCCTCTTTATTTACTGCTGCTTTATTTACTGTTTGTGATGGATAAAAGAATGTGTAATCAACACGTACTCTTTAAAAACATACAAACAGGGGCGCCACCAGGAATTATGGGCCCCATGACAAAAACTCAAATTGGACCCACTCCGTGCAGCTGTTGTCACCACATTGCTAGGACCTAAATGTCCCATCAAAAGCTTTACATAACTCAAATTAAAGGCTTGCGACTTTCTTGCTTCTTGTAGTTCAATACTAGCACAATATTTAGTGCTGGGGATTTGTGCATGCAAGTCTGCATACAGTATGCAGTTCACCATTTGATGCGAGGTTCAACCATAAAAAATGTTCTTTTGGAAGTCTTTTACAGTCTCAATGTATTTTAAAGTAAAATTAAGAAAAAACATCTCTTAACATTAACACCCATCTATAGATGTCATTTAACAGCCATAATTCAATCTAAATGAACGTATCAAACTGGATTATTTTAATATTGTCTGTAACTTACATGCAGGCTGAGGTAATCTACTCACTGTTTCCAACTGTCCCTTTCTTGGTGAAAAACTGTGTTACAGATTGACATCCTTTCCTTTGTCTTTCCTCTCTCTCTTTTCTCTCTTTCCTTTTGTGAAAACCAGATTATGGTTTACTAGGTAACATTGTGATCACTGTGTTTCTGGCACATCTACTGACTGCAACTAAACACAGTCACTGATAAGTGCGCTAAGACAGGACCAAATCATCTCATGCAGAGATGGGGGGGGGGGGGGGGTTGCTCAATATGGATGTTTACTTTTTGGTCAATGAGGATATTTAACTTTTTAATATTTAACATTTTCACTAACACGTCAGTTGAACCACTCCAAATGATTTCTTTTTTTTTTTTTTTTTACATATTTATGTAGAAACTTGAAAAATTAACAAACCCTATTTTTGCTTCTTCAAAACATCCTCTCTCAACAAAAATTATGTTGAATTACATATTAAGTTCTTATGATGATGGTATCGCTCTAGGCTAAAGTTTTGTAGACAAGGAGATTTGTCAGAGTGCATCTGTCCCACTCCTGAAAGATACATACCAACTGGAGCAGACCCATTTTGCAGAGCCAGATCAGAACTGCCCTGCAGGCCACCTGAGGATAAACACGTACATAGACACACACACAGAATGACTTTTATTAGATTTCTTTTTCCACCAGTTGGTGTTCTGTAACCACTGACATGTATCCCACATGGTGGTCAAAATTTGTTTACTGGTCTTTGTTTTTTCTTAAACTTCATTATCAGTTGTGTCTGTTATATCTGAGCACACAAACTACATATAGCCAAATATGTCAAATATTCAGTCACTACAGGGAAAAATATTCACAACGGCATACTAAATGTATATATAAGCACCATTAAGACAGATTTTAATTCACTAAAATTGCACATGCTGATCAGTAATACTATTTCTTTCTGCTGTGGATGTGTGTTTCATCTTCCCCTTCTCTGAGCAAAAAAAGTAATACCGTCCCATTTGCCTACTGTGTTTTTTAGGCTTGGTTGTTAAAGTCTCAACCAGACAAAAAGTGAACCTCTAAATTTACATGTACATTAGTGTTGTGTTACCTATGACTGTCATCAGCTCAGCAAGAGTTTGGTTCCCAAACAGCAAGGCAAATATCTTATTACCTGCCTTCCTTATAAAGCAGACACACCTGTGTTTCCTGCGCTGGGAGGTCTTTGTGAAGGGTTTACGTTTCGGTGGAGGTGTGTATGAGGCGAGGAGAGGATCCCACTGTCAGCTAGAGCTGCTGTGGCTGCAGCTAGAGCTTGGGAGGTCGCTCCTCCTCCTCCTGCACCGGGGTTGTACTGCATGCTGCCTGGTGCTACATGCATGAAGTTCTGCTGTGGATGGCCTGTGGTCTGGAGAGGAAGAGACAGATAGTGACATGTCTACATGAGTTTTATCAATACTAGAGTACAACACTTGGATTCAGTCACAATCTGTTTAGTTTTTATGTATTTTAGTTTTGCCTTCTTGTGTTCTTGACTGACATAAACGTGCCATTTCCCCCCACATCTTGTGCCGTAGAAACAAACGTAACAAAGGTAGAATCCCAATAAAAAAACAATAGGATTTTAGAGCCAGTGGGGAAGACGCCAAAAAATACAAAGTTAAGCAGACATACTGATACTGAAGCTTGAGCTCCTGCTGAGAAAATGTGTGTGGGAAAAGCCAATGGGTTACACTCTCTTAACAGACTTCAAACATTATTAAGCAAGGCCTTGATCTGCATCAGTAGAGGTGCTCACTGGCATAATAACATACAGCACATGGTGAGGAATTATAGAGGTGATGAAAACAAACAATAAAATGCAATGCAACTTACAATTTTATGACTCTTCATCATGTTGTCAAACTCTTCATTAATCTTTTTGTATTTCTCCTCAGTATTGGGGGTGAGGATGTATGAGGCATCACCATCAGGGCTGTCGCAGCCTCTGTGCTCCTTCTTGTTCAGGGCCTGTGAGTGAAATAAACACAGAGGGGAGGCATTACGTTTAGAAAGATTGATTCAAAAGCATTGGCAATAAGTAGAAAATGCAGCAACTTCAACAGCTCTCTGGTACAGCTTATTGGTCTGTAGTTGACGTTCATAATAGAGACACATTTTCCCCAAAGAGAGCCGTAAGCTGATTACTGGGAGCAGAAGCACTTCATATCACAATAAAGCAGTTTGTTAAAAATTATTTACATATCTGTTTGATTTTTTTAGGAATCCGTCCAGATGGAAAAGTCCTTCATTATGACCACAATGTCTAAAATACTGTACAATTTTGTACAAAGCACATACAGCTTTCAAACAGTGTATTTCTCACAAAGAGGTTTGTTAAAGAAATCATACAGAGATACAGAACATGAAATTAAACAAACTACATCAAATAAGCATTTAAAAAGAGCGAAGCTGAGACTGATCAGTTAAAAGATATGAATAATTCATTATTACTCTATAATAACATTTGTCCATGTCCACAAGCTGAGGTGCTGCAGAACACACGATGTGTATGGTTCTGGTTGCTCAATATGTGGTTAAAGAGCAGGAAGGACTATCAACCACTGTTATGACTAGAAACCAGATCTGATTCTGAAGAGGTTGACAGTACACAGATACTTTCCTTACACTTAGGCTGTATTTACATGTAAATGATAGCCTGGTGAGTTCTTTACTCTGATTCTCAATACAGTAAGGACAGAACACAAAGACATTATTTATTTTTTGTTGGAGTCCCCCAGGCAAGATGTTTTACCAGCTGTTTCTTTCTATCTCTCTGTTAACACCCTTTACATTGTGGGTTTAATTCACATGTTGGGATAAGTGCCTCGCTGGAGAATTCATTAACAGAAGACCAAAAGCTTGCATCAAAGAGTTGGTAATGTAGAAAGAGTAATTGTTTCATTTCTAGCCACGTTAGCGGCATGTCTCTAGAAATGGCAATGTCTGTCTACCAGTCAGTTGGTTCACTACTTTAGTCCAGACTGAAATATCTCTATAACTATTGGATGGATTACTGTGAAGTTGGTTATAGGCATCCATTGTCCACAGAGGACATACCTTAATGACTTTGGTAATTCCCTGACTTTTAATGTAGTGCCGTCAGGAGGTCAAACCTTTCGCCTATTAAGTGAAATATTGGCATGAAATTTGGTTCAGGCATTCATATCTCCCTCAGGATAAACTGTAGTAACTTTGGTTCAGCTGCGTTGTCTGTCTCACACACATCTGATGGAACAG
Organism: Micropterus salmoides; assembly: GCF_014851395.1. Taxonomy (NCBI): domain Eukaryota; kingdom Metazoa; phylum Chordata; class Actinopteri; order Centrarchiformes; family Centrarchidae; genus Micropterus; species Micropterus salmoides. The sequence goes on from NW_024044348.1 coordinate 33,862,408, forward strand.
ATATGCTATTTTAAGAAATCCAGCTTTCTATACAGGCTTGTGTTTTAGTTTTGCTATTCATACATAAACACACACTAGAATAATTATTTGTTGGGTTGGTAGGTTTATAGTGCTGTAGGGTGGATAGAGAGGCAAAAAGTTGGCTATTAATGCATGCCTGAGCACCACAGAGATACAGCTGTCAGATGATATTCATTAGCAGAAACTTCTTCTGTCTGTGGAGGATAATATTAGTGTCAGCAGTGCAGATTTGGCAAATATCAACAGCACTGCAGGAAAGCAGTCCTGGTAAAGAAGTCAAGTCCATTTTATTTATATAGCCCTACATATCACAATATGACTCAAGGGGCTTCACAATCTGTATAGCATATTCAAATTGAATGAGGAAAAATTCCCCAGAAGAAAACATTTTTACAGAGAAAAAGAAAATGCTGATTTGAGGAAAGAAGAACATGATCTTAACATCACCTCAGGTTACAAATACATTTAGGTTGGGCTTAGTGTAAAGGCTGGGCTTAGGCATGAAGTTGTGATGGCAGGGTAAGGGCTAGGAAAATCATTATAGCAGCAAGGGTCCCTTATAGAGAGGTGTATGTATCATCAATCATAAACAACTATAATAATTATAGAATTATGCTGAGTTCCATGTGACATGTGAAGTCAGAATTTCTGTTCCCAGTCAGAAATTTCAACTGGAACGCCCTCCTAAGTTGGATCTCCGACTTAATGAACACACTTAAAACGTTTTATTAATATAGTAAGAAATCTCTCTCTGTTAAGGATGGCAGATTTATGCGGGAACTCAAACCACACTGGTTTTGATAAAAAATAATAAATTATCATATCAATATATGAAGAGTTTCATAATGGAATGAGCAAGCGTACAAAGATGACTGTCCCCTATACTTTCATTTAACAGCTTGTTGCTTTGTTTTACAACAATTCCTTACATCAATGTCCTGCTCATGGTTTAATTAATTAAAAATCCTCTTTTAACATACAAGGATCAGAAAGGTTTCTTTAAATCGCATCATATCTTTAATATATGTACTGCTTGATAATTCAGACCCCTGCCTGAACAACACAAGGCACATTACATGCTCATTAACTGTTTTTTAAGCATGGAAGCATCTGTCACAGGATTCTTTTCCTGATATATACTGTACATTGTGTTTTGTAACATACAATACATTTTAAGAAGATAGTAAGTTGGTAAGTTTAGAGCAGTTTGTTTAAAGTGCATTAGATGAAACGAGTAGGCAAAGTGCTCTTGTGAATGGAATGTTGGCAGTTTAAATACCTAAATCTGGAGATTGAAACAACACAAAAAGTTAGTCATGAAAAGGTTTTTGGCTACTCAGGCACAAAAGAAACAAGCTATAAACACAACACTGAAATATTACTAACTGTTAAGTTTATATGACAAACTTGTTAACAAACAGTTCCAGTTCCAACTCCAGCAGATACAACATAACATCAGCATTCATTTGGGCTTGTGTTTCTGTTAATGACTGCCCAATACTCATTAACCTTTTAGCTCTGTTTTGTTCTCCACCAACTCCTGAGGGAAATGCTCCACTATGTTCACTTTGTCCGTCTGTCTATCATTTGGTGCAGGGCAGGCAGTGTGGAGTTTTTAGAGCTTTTTTTCCTGGAAAGAGAGTGAACCAGCACAGTAAAGTTGACCAAAACGATGAGCTGAAAGTCACTGAAACGCTCCACTGGGTGATAATTATCTGTGGGCTAATCACTACAAGCGACATCTTTCACATTCCACATTGTTATATGAGCCATTGTAAATATAACAAAAATTGATTACCGCAGCTTTAAGTACAAAGAGTGGAATGCACATTCTGGGCTACTGTAGAAACATGTCGGTGAAACATGGCAGACTCCATGGAAGAGAACTGCTCCATCTGTACATATAAAAGGCTCATTCTAAGGTAACAAAACACAACGATTCTTATTTTCAGGTGATTATACACTAATGAAAACATACTTATGAATCTTATATTCCAATTCTGCCAATATCCCCCTAAATCTTACACAGTGGTCCTTAGTACATAAAAAAACTATACTTTTTTTTTTTCAAATGGTGACAGCACAAATCCTTTAAATTTAAAATGTCCAATGTGTCATATTAAAAAAACACATGTAATTTCCATTGTGAATCAAAATGAAGCCAAGCAAGGAATTGGCATTGTTCAGGTGGTTTGGAAAGACTAGGTTTAGATCATTTGTTTAGAACATAGACGGATGAATTGATGGATGTTAATTTACAGCACCTGGACTTTGGTAGAGAAGTCATTGTAAAAAAAATCTAATCATACCAACATCATGCGAGCCTGGATGATGACATCACATCTCTGGTACCCATCATCTCATAATTATATTACACGTCATAGCGTGAAAAGGACCAACTGACAGACCACCACACCAGCCAGCTGACTGTCTGTCCACCACACCAGCCAGCTGACTGTCTGTCCACCACATGTCCTCTGCATTCCCAGACACGTTGTTAGTAGGAGCTTTAGACACACACTCGCAAGTCTATTTTCACCACAGGCCTGAAACTACATTTTAACAACTGGTGACCACTTAAGAAGTCACACACTCAATTCCCGCTCCTCTCAATGGCTGGTTATTTCCACACAACAGTAAACATCAAGCTGGCCAGTTAACCTTTCCAAAGGACACATGCAGTGTTTGGCTTGTTAAATTCAGGACAAGCTTTCCCTAAACACGCCAGTCAGCTTGTTTGTTTGACAATTATGTAATTTTGTCTAATTATGGGATGGTACATTACGGTACATTATGTGAGTCATCGTACAGCAGTGCCAGCAATTTTTTGTTATTAATCAAAATGACTTTTTAAGTGATTTTAAAAAAGTCTGTAAATTACATATAACACAGCCCTAACATACATTATGGCACACACCGTAAACATTTTTAGAATGTGAAAAGGACAATGCAAAACACACACTTGTCACCTGTTTACTACATTCTTGCAGAAGTCCTGCAAAAACTATAGCTATATCATCAACGATTGTTTGGAAAAATCCTACTCTGCATCCTCTAAAGGCATCAAATGCAAATGGCAAGTCAGTACAGACACAATAGTTTGGTGTTCTAATACACTAATTAGGTTGTACTGTTATACTGTGTGCTGTCACTTTCAACATTTATTCCTTGCAGTGGTCCAGTAAGAGCAAAGGCTGTGCTCCTGCTACATTAAAACACTGCAGTATCAGGTATCATTTCATCACAGCAAGCTTACTACAAGGAAGAACTGTGATACATGTGTCTGTGTAAACAAGAAGCGCTGTAGCCCTTCCTTCAAAGGCTAAAATGTATCTCATGTCTGTCATGTGAAAATAAACTCAGGCACAGAGCTCCACTTAGCTGATGGTGCTAATGTCCATTCTGCCCCAATTCTCACATTTACAACAGAAGAAAATGCAGGACTGCAAGTGCATCATAAATATTACAGTAAGGCAACGCAAGGCAAGTTTATTTGTATAGCACATTTCAACAACAAGGTAATTCAAAGTGCTTTACATAAAACATAAAAGCAACAGGGAAATATAAAAAAGTTTAAAAGCAACATAGGGAAATTGAAAAAAATACACATTAAAACAGGGTAAAACAGAACAGTAAAAGTTACAGTGCAGTGTACAATCAGGGTTAAAAGAGTTAAATGGAAAATAAAAATAGGGTGAGGGGTTGAGCAAATAATTGAGTTACAATTATTTTGAAAAGAGAATAAACAGAGAAGTACACTTAATCTACTCTCTCTAGCTAGTCTGTACTCGGGTCCATAGCAATCTTTGGGTCCACTGAAACTCAGGACATGTCTGTGCGTTTACAGGTAGACAGAGGTTCCTGCAAATCACTCAGGCGCGAGATTTAAGACCACTTCTTTCCCTCAATTACCCACTCATTTCTCACCGTGTAAATATTTCATTAAAAGCAATGGTAAAAAGCTAAAAACAAAGAAAAAAGAAAACAGGACAGTAAAAGTTACAGTGCAGTGTAAGTTATCAATCTACTAATTAAAGACAGTGGTAAAAAGAAATATCTTAAATATTTAATTAAAAGCTATGGTAAAAAGAAAAGTCTTCAGTCTTAATTTAAAAGAACTGACAGTTTCAGCAGACCTGCAGTTATCTGGGAGTTTGTTCCAGATATATGGAGCATAATAACTGAATGCTGCTTCTCCTTGTTTAGTTTTGACTCTGGGGACAGAAAGCAGACCTGCCCCAGACGACCTGAGAGGTCTGGATGGTTCATAACGAAGCAGAAGATCAGAAATGTATTTTGGCCCTTAACCATTTAGTGCTTTATAACCTAACAGCAGGATTTTAAAATCAATTCTTTGACATACAGGAAGCCAATGTAAAGACCTCAGAACTGGAGTGATGTGATCCACCTTTTTGGTCTTAGTGAGGACTCGAGCAGCTGCGTTCTGAATCAGCTGCAGCTGTCTGATGGATTTCTTAGGGAGCCCTGTAAGGACACTGTTACAGTAGAAGATAAATGCATGGATAAGTTTTTCCAGGTCTTGCTCAGACATAAGTCCTTTAATCCTTGATATATTCTTCAGGTGATAGTAGGCTGAATTTGTAATTGTCTTAATGTGGCTCCTCAAATTCAGGTCTGAGTCCATGACTACACCAAGATTTCTGGCTTGATTTGTGGTTCTTAACATTACAGATTGAAGCTGAGCACTGGCTTTCAATCGTTCCTCCCTGGCTCCAAAAACAATAACTTAACTCAATACAGTTACTCAGTGCTTGTATGGGGTCATAGTCGCCTGGTGATATCGTTATGTAAATCTGTGTGTCATCTGCATAATTACGGTAACATATTTTGTTGTTTTTCATAATCTGAGCCAGTGGAAGCATGTAAATGTTAAACAAAAGAGGCCCCAGAATGGAGCCTTGGGAAACTCCACATGTCATTTTTGTTAGCTCAGATATGTAATTACATATAGACACAAAGTAGTCCCTTCCTTTAAGTAGGATTCAAACCAGTTTAGTACTATTCCAGAAAGTCCAACCCAATTTTCAAGTCTGTCTAGTAATATGCTGCGGTCAACCGTGTCAAATGCAGCACTGAGATCCAATAATACTAAGACTGAAATTCTGCCACTGTCAGTGTTTAAATGGATGTCATTGAAGACCTTAACAAGAGCCGTCTCAGTGCTGCGGTGTGGTCGAAATCCTGATTGGAAGACATCAAAACAGTTATTTAGTGCCAAGAAAGCACTAAGCTGTTGGAAAACAGCTTTTTCAATTTACTTAAAAATGAGAGATTTGATATGGGCCTATAATTGCTCATTAGTGACCTGTCTAGATTGCTCTTTTTTAAGAGTGGCTTAATGACTGCAGTTTTCATGGCCTCTGGGAAAAAAACTGAAAGGAGAGACATGCTGACAATTTGTAGTAGATCTGAGGCCATGCATTTAGAAACATTTTTGAAAAAACCTGTTGGCAGAATATCAAGGCAGCATGAGGAGGATTTCAGATGTTGTATTATGTCCTCCAGGTTTTTATGGTTAATAGAATCAAATTGTCTCGTGCTATATGAATTGTTTTTAAGTGGACACAGGTACAAGACATATCCTGTTACTGACATGGTGGCACTGATTGCTTGTCTAATTGTTTGAATTTTGTCTGTGAAGAAGGAAGCAAATTCATTGCAGGCCCTGGTGGATAGAAGTTCAGAGGCTACAGACACAGGAGGGTTGGTTAGCCTGTCGACAGTAGCAAACAGGGCACGTGCATTATTAGTGTTTTTGGTGATGATGTCAGAGAAGAAGGACTGCCTTGCATTTCTCAGCTCTAAATTATAAATGCGAAGTCTCTCTTTATAGACGTCATGATGAACCTGGAGATTTGTTTTCCGCCAACCGCATTCGAGCTTCTCTTTTTTGAGTTCTAACCAGCGTCACATCTTCTCTTACCAGCCCACCTTCACCTTGTCTGGTGCAATGGCATCAATAACATTTGTCATTTTAGAATTGAAATTATCTACAAGCTCACTGACTGAGACCCATGAGAAGGCGGGTGTCGGGGAGAAAGCCTCAATAAATTTTTCACTAGTGTTTTCAGTGATATGCGGTTGACACAACTCAAGAGCAAAATATGATATTCACAGCAAAATTACTCAACAATCATTATTAATGACATGAGGAGAAATTAGCCAAATTATGACAGATGGAAAGTTTTTATTAGCTCAGGATCAGGAGTTTGTTACTCTACAATTATTCTCCGATTCAGGCGTAAACTCTGCTTGACCTTACAATGAAAGGGGAGGAAAGAGGCTTGTTTAGAGGACAGCTATAATCAATCATGTGATCACTCCAGTTTCTTTAAGCATTTCACACCATTCTCAGGTGACTTTAGTGTTTAACTTTAAATAGGAGGGAATTCCAGCTCCTATGGAAGAACTTCCTTTCACTTGAGAATGGACAGTGGACAGTATGGAGGGCACAGAGGGACACAGAGTCCACCCAAGAGAGGAGGGTCTAGTGGGATTTGGTCCAAGACCCAGCAGGCTAAATGTGGATCCACAGATGCTGGTCTAAACCACTACATCATGTCTGGGCACTGACGACTATCTTAAAGTGTCTGTTAGAGGATCTGAGAGTGTGTCTCCTTATCATCTCAAATGTCAAAGTCGGCTTTAGCGGATCTCCAAAGGCATGTGGATCATTACCACCACCGTGAGGCACGAGCTGCAACATTAAGCATCTTAACATGTGAGGGTGATGTCTTGTTGCTGTTGGGGCTGCATCAAAGATAAAATAAGGCCCCCTCTTTCCCTTGAGTGAGTCTTTTCCATTTGGGTGATTGCCCTGTAGGCTAAGAATAGGGCAGGCAAAGGGAGTGCTTGAGATGTGATTCGACACATCTCTGGCAGATAAGCTCAGCTCGAACACTTCCCAAGGCCGGTCCACACAGTTTCCGCATAATGTTTTTTTTATGAAGCATTCTGTCATACCTGACTTGAACTAAACCAATTCAACCGCTCTGCTGTTTGCCACAGAGTCAGGTTTCAGTGTATTGTAGTTTTCACTTTCTGTTACGGTTTTGATTCATCTCTGGGCGCTGTAGGCGGAAATTACTGCATTGCATACCTTGGACGGCTGCTCTGTTGTTGCTGAAACTCAACTCTGCTGCACACAAACCTGTCTCATTATTATGACAAAAGTAATGTGAGTAATGTCAGTGAGATTAGCTGACCAGATTAGGACTGTAGTTATTTTAGTTGGCAGACCATCATCATTAAAAAAAAAAATCTTCCTGGCATCTACATTCATTTTAGGTTGAAATCACACTTTTATGTCCGCCATATGGCGATAGATCTGTAGAGTGTCGTCAAAAGGCTGTTACTGGTTAAAGGTCCAGTGTGTAATATTTCTGAGGATCTAGTGACAGAAATGCAATGTAAGATTCATACCTTTGTTTTCAGTGGTATATAAAGACCTTACATAATGAAATGTAGAATGAGCCATTTCTATCTACATAACCGTGGCCCCCCCTTCCATGGATGTTGCCATGTTGCACCGCCATGTTTCTAAAGTAGCCCAAAACGGACAAACTGCACTACAGAGTGTGTTTCGTCACTACGTTCTTCTCCTTCTTGTAGAATTCTGGCAGTGTAGACGTTTATCACTATGTTGAATACATACGTTCGTTACAATTCCAAGAAGAAGAAGAAGAAATGTACAGCAGTTGTTACTGTTGTTCAGAATCTTTCAAAGTAAAAACTCTCAATTCAACCCAAAATAAAGCAATGCTGCAAAAAAGTTCTCACGCTTTTATTTTGTAGGCAAAACCACTAAAGAGAAAGTGATTATGTGAGTAACTGTGGCTGTCATGACTGAAATCTATTTCAGCTATCAAAGTATTTTTTTTATTTTTATTTATTGCCGCTATCTAAGCACCATAATCTGATATTATAATCAGAAATTATTGCTGGCGGGCAATTTTTGCAAGGGTCAGAGAGAGTAAACATGTTTCCCTTGTCAATGTTTATATAAACTTTATCTATTATGTGGTTTATAATGGACTGTGGTGCAGAAGCAGTGATAATGTTACAAACACTTGGCTTACATTTTCCATGTTATCCATCAGTGTTCAAGTTGCAATAACATATGGTTTTACTAAATAATTGAGTAAATATAATTTCTTAATATATCTATTTAAAGAAACGTAATTTCTTGAATGGCTACTCTCTGCTGTCTCAGAAGAGACACCTTTTGTCCTGTGTCAGCCACCGTAGCTATCCTTCACTCTTTGAAAGTTACTAGTACCAACTGACAATGTTGATACTAGTAACATGCAAATCTGTGTGGGGCAGGCACTAAAGTTTGTAATACTGCTTTAATTTTAACACTGTTACCAGATGCTTTGCAGAAACTATTATCTGAGCACTCCCTACATTACTCTGTGACTCCTGTACATTACTCCGTGTAGTGAGTTGAATTACTTTGTAACGTAGGGAGTGCCACTGTTAAGGTCTACTTGTTGCTGTGAGGTTGGCAGTCTGGCCATCTGTCATCAACTCAACAACTGGACTCATGACAGAGTGACAGCTAATGATAGTTAGACTCCTTATTTTGTATAATGTGGGCCAAACACAAACTTGTGTGAAGTAACATGGAGAGTAGCTAAAGCCTTCTCAAAAAGTAGCTAGATGTTGCTAGATAGCATCACATGCCCATTTGCAATTCCAAGCTGCTATCATCTTATCAATATGCATCTTAATCTACATATATTACACATATTAATAAAAACTTTTTATGAAATCTGCTGAACTGTGGAAGTTTCTTGAATAGAGAGGACAAGGGAATAAACTCACATTTGGAAACCCAGTGTATTTGGAGAAAAAAAATCTTAAAAGTGACCAAATCTAGCAAGAGAATTGATAAGTTTACAACACCGAAATTGATGTCCCTCTCATATCGGTACAGTACATCTGAAGTTATAGCCAGCAGCCATGTAACATAATCGGTCACGTACAGATACAGGAGTGGCATCAATCGTCTCCTCTAACTATCTACAAGAAAGTGAATAAGCTTATTTCCCCAAATGTCAAACTATTCCTTTACAGCACTAACCGTGGATAGCTAACTCTATGTGGGCTTGTTTAATGAGGGAAAATGCCCTTTATTAACTTTTTCAAGCTATACAGTATAACTTTATCTCAGGCTAGTAATGCACCATGACGGCTGAGTTAACATGACAGGTAAGTAACAATGACAACACCACCTCCTTCGAAAATACACAAAAAAGCAGTAACTGCAATGTCTAAGTAATGAATAGGTGAATTAAAATTTCAATTCCACTTTAAACCTACAAAGTAAAGAGATACAGTGAATGCTGGGTAAATACTCATGTGTAGACTGCCTGTGTGATCTCGTGAGATGTTTGTGTGTTTGTCCCAGGGAGATAGTCACCAGCAAATATCATGTTCCATCAAAAAACAATGAATCCACAGAGGTTTTCTACCAGTCTCTCACAACATGTTGCAGCCAGCAGGGTGTTACTTCATACAGTCAAATTTCATCCTTAAATGTTGCAAATGGACTGACCGATATGTAAAAGATCAACCTCTCACTTTTCAGGCTTTGTTTTAACCAACGTGTCTGTCTGCATGACATTTGTGGGAAAAACAAATAAGGGCTCAAAGCAGGCAAATCAAGCTGGCTTATGGCTTACAGAGCTAACAAAGGTGTCTGCTTACAACAGAACAATAGACACAATTATGCTATTCAGGGCAATACCAATGATGCATAATAACAAACTCCACCACTACTATCACTACATTTCAAGGATGGATTCAGCATTCCACAGTTGTGGTATTTGGAGAGGCTTTATTGTTTCATCTGTATGTTCCTTCTTAAGTCTATAGTTCCAGGTTTCTTGTTTGTTTGTTTTTTCTTTTCAGCTCTATAACTGTCTTATTCGCCTTGTTAGATTTACTTGGGAAAGTTAAGAGTTGAGATTTTGGTAATATAAAAGGACACTGACTGATTAAAAGAAAGCAGCTGGAAAACATGCCTTGACTCTCCTGAACTTGGACATTTAAGCTTGTCTCTTTTTCAGGAAGGGGTAAGAGGCATTTTGAAAAATAAACACAGTTTGTTTGGGAAGTTTAGCTTCCTTTACAGTTGACAGTTTGCATTTGGTACAGCACACTGTATGTGCGTGTGTGTGTGTGTGTGTGTCTGCCTGTGAGGGATCAGTAAATGTAGGCTCTCAGCAAGGCAAACACACATTAGAAACTTATATAAACAGCCAGAAAGTGAGTCACGATGACCATTCTTTTTTAATGGCAGCTGCAATGAGTATGTGCTGTGAGAGACAGGACAGCTCTGCTCAGGGACCATGATGCAACAGTTCTAGCATCACAACCCTGATGACACTGCACGACACCACACAATGGGTAAATGGGTGAATCTTATCTTATCGCTGAAAACATCAATGTCTCCGGTAGGTCAGCTATTGGTGTGTGTTAATGCTTTATAAACAGTATCACATATGATTTGCATTATCAAAAGTATCCAATCTGTTAGTTGGCCTAGTCTTTTATCTATTTCCTGCAAATTCATTAATTGAAATCAAGTCCATTTCGAATCAGCACTGCACAATCTGGCATGTGTCACTTCCTGAGAAATCAAAACAAGATAAAGTCTGACAAGGCAGATTTTCTGTCATTACAGTATTTTCTTATTTTACTTTTTAACAAGTCTTCCAGCCGCTACACATTCGCCTTTTCTCAATTTTTATAACAGCGCTAATTGTTAAATTGACTTGTCAGCACATAACCACACCAAAGTGTTAGGTAGCTGTGGATGGTATGCGTGCTAACACAAAGCTATCATTTTTGCACCAAACATTTGGTCGCAGTTTGGATAAAGTGACCACCTTACGAATGTGGTCATTCTTAAAACTCTAAGAAATCCATAGCCTTTTAATATGTTTCAATGTATGCATTTTATTTGTTATTAGGGCTGCAACGATTAGTCCACAATATCGACGACGTCAATTATAAAAAAAATCATCGACGTGAAATTTCACTGTTGATGTGTCGTTACAAAGATGCCGTTTGTAACGGAGGGGGAGAGATAGCAACATTTCTGGTTGTTCATTTCTAAGTGCAAATGCACAACCGGAAGTGCTGGGGGCAGTATCGCTTCCACTGTCTGCCATGACTGCTTGACTGTAAGACTACTCACGAAGAACTGTGTAGCATTTGAATATTTGCAGTTTTACAAAAGTTGATGGCGAATCTAAAATGTGCTCCACAAGCGGCCGCAGGATCAGCGGTGCCAGCCGGCCAGCCTCTCCGTAGTTCTTTACATTCTTGGTTTTGAGGTCTCATGGATGGTGCTGGCTAAGAGAACGCTCTTTTAGTTGTGTTAGTAATAGTAAATCAGTGAATTATACGCTGTCTTGTGTTCTTCCCTGGTTTCTCCCTGGCGTTGATACTTAATGATGATGACTAGTCGACTAATCTAATAAATAATTAACAGATTAGTTGACTACGAAAATAATCATTAGTTGCAGCCCTATTTGTTGTACTAATAGCCTCCAGCAATAGTGGAGTACAGTTCGAATCTATAGTTTAAATCATTGACGGAAAACAGCGACATTCCAGTCTCTCCTGCCTCTCCAAGGTTACAGCTAGTGTGGCATTTTGTGTTGTAGATAAAAGTGAGCATTTATGTGTTCCCTCATATGACACAAATACATAAAATGTCTTTCAAAATTAATATGCTATCGCCACAAACTTTAATAAAAGACAGTAATGAAGGCAGTGACAGCTGGAGGTTAATATAATATATATATATAATGCCGTTAACACTTTCTAGAAATTCATCTTTCTAAAACACAAATGCCAGTCATTTCCTTTCTTAATCCTCTATCTAAATGGATGCTAACATCATCAGAGACCTCAGAAGAAAAAAGTGTTGAGGGATTTTCCACCCTGATGAAAATTTAAGTTATTATGAGTGTAAATCCCTCATAATATGTTTTACAATGTCAAGATCTCTTTTAATCTCTCTCCTACTTGCAGGTTCTCTATTTTACTCTCTCACGATCTAATTTTTCGTCTTCTCTATTACTTTTTATTCTGTGTATTTATTCTCTTCTAATTGTCAGTGGGGGAAAAAAACGTATGAATGTCTAGGGTCACCTATTAATCCTCCAAACTAGAAAATATTATATTTTTTTTTCGAGTGTTAATGCAAAATAGGCTGTTTGATGTGATACATATTAGCATTTAGCTCACACTCACAACACTGCTTGAAACTTTGCAACTGCATAATAATAGGTTTCAAGAGATCACCCACCAAAAGTACCAAAAAGAGGAAAAAGTACCACATTTTCTTTACAAACATAGACTGCACAAAAACAGGAGCAAGTCAGAGCTCTCCAATGACAACACTAACATTATGACATGAGATGGAGATGGAATAGCATTTGAACTAAATGACCCTGCCACTCACCTCTACAATGTCAGAGTTGGTTCTGCTCTCGTGGGGTTCGTTGTACTCGGTGTATTTCAGTAGGACTTTGTCCATGTCGGTGCTGGCATACTGGAACAGCTTGTTGGAGCTGTTGAAAATGATGAGGGCAATTTCACAGTCACACAGGACACTCAGCTCATAGGCCTTCTTCATCAATCCAAACTTCCTCTTCATGAATGTCACCTAGAAAGACAGAAACCAAGTATCAACCCAGTTTTCATTAAATTTCAGCTCACGTGCCCTGACAATAATGAATGAGGGAAGAACTATGAGTTAGGCTAAGACAAGTTGGGGACATATCATACAACTCAGTCCTTGTTCACGCGCAAATTGCGGACAGACAAACAAGCAGTTTACAAGCAGAGAGAACAGAACCAAAAACTGTAATTTAACAACTGATTGCATTCTTTTTTTCTTATTTAGGTGTTCATTCAGTGACTGCTCTTACAAAGAACAACTGATAATGACCACAGCAGCAGCACGAGCTACAGTTACAAAATCAACTATACACCTAAATACACAGTCACAGTGACAAGAAAAGAAGAAAAGTGATTCAAAATATGTCACGCAGGATGGAGCAAAGGAGGAGGTGGAAAGAGGGAGTTGCCCATGTGAGATCTGACACTGATTTCCCAAAAGAGGGTGGCAATCAACGGTAAATTGGCTTGTACTTGAATGCCACTAATTGGCAAATGTGGGTGGGGAAAGCAACTGAGTAATGTCCCTCCCTTAATCATTACTATCAAGGTGTTCAGCCTTGATTGTAATCATATTCACTGAAAGTCCACATACTATCACTGAACCTTCCTTAGAGATATATGACTAAATATATGCCAAGCATACAGTGTATTGATAATCACCATCAAACCCTCCATGTTCCTGTAAACCATAAAATGCACGTCTACCATAAGACTAAAATGAAATGTTTGGAGTGGACCATTTGCTGCTCACATTAATCCCACACACAACCCACAGGTCATACACTGATCATACTCTCTCATCCCTTTTTTGGTGTGCAGCTAACTCCCTGCAGTGAGTCATCTGTATTTCTGTGGATGTCTTCCATCCACCATGGCTTCTGGGATCCTGACTCATGTCATCACTTATCTAGAAGCTGCCTTTGAATTTCACACCTTCTCATACCTCCAAAATTTCCAGCATTGCAGAGTATCAAGTGCATTGGGACGTGTCTGCCTGCTTCATGTTCCTACATTTCCACACATTCACAGCTCAACTGCCGAGCAGTTTTACTGGAGCATTTTGTAGTGCTGGTACTTACTCAGAGGCACTCTATCATAGGTTGTTAAGGAAGGGATGAGTCTTTTTTATTAAACATTACCAACAGGAAATATAAACACTAATAGGCACTAGAATTTCTCCTGAAAACAGTCAAATTCTACAAAATGTTAAGACTGACACATAAAAGAGCAGCGCAGTAGCAGATATATACTCTATCCACAGTTGAAAGATGAAAAGCAGTTTCAGTTTCTCCAAAGGTTTGAGATGGTGTTCTACCAAGATTTTAAATTGACCGAGGTTAAGTCTAAATTATCCTCTAAGCATGCCTTGGAAGAGGGGTTAGAAAGAGGAGGCATCTCTAAAGTGGATGTTAAGTTTAAGTAGTAGAAAACAGTCACACCCTATTACTTTCCATAGCACCTTCTTATCATCAACGGGAATTCAGGACTGGGAGTGCTGCAAAAAAAATGATGCTTCCTTCAATGTGGGCTTTACTGGAAGTCAGATGACTGATGCAGAGAGGATACCAAAGCCTTCATAAGCCAAAGCATGTCAGTTGTTGGGCTAAATGTCTTTAACCAAGTGACTTATAGCCGCTCTCCTCTTCCAGCCCCAATTGGAGGTTTTTACTCAGTGAACTTCAGGGAGTCCCATTATATGCATGATAGCGTGTTGGCTTTTTCATATTTATATTATCCCAATGAGATGAGATAAAATGTGATATCCTCAGCCCAGATGTTAAAAGCTCCTGCAACATCACATGTTCCAGTTGGGGAGCAAAGGCTACATCAGATGGCCTACCAAGTTTGTGCTCAACCAAGCCGAACATCTGCACTGATGCCAGAAACATTTGGAACAGTAGTATACACTCATGAAATGTTGCATCTCATTAAAGTAACTAGATTAGATGATAGTGGTTAAATGGACGCCACAGTTCTCACTATGATTCCAAGGGCCATTAACATAAAAGATTTGCTTTTTCTTAAATGATGTTTGAAATTAGGGTCATTATTTCTTGAGCATGACTTGCAAATAGATTTCTGTGGAAACAGATAACAAAGAACTACCTTGTTCCTCTTTTAGGATATTTGACTGCTGATAACTGGTCAATCACATGTGCATCTTTCTACTACACTATTGTCATTACTGCGCACTGTGTGTGCATTACTGTGATAGTTTGAAGAAGAGGAAAACCAGCTCAACACGTGACAAATAAAACTAGAATACAAGCCAAATTCCAAAAATACAGTACTAGGACCTAAATATACAGCAGGCTACAGAGATGCACACCCGACAGCTAAAGCAGTGTCCATCTAAAAATGCTCTGGCCAAGACAACCAAACATCAAATATAAAGATCATGCAAGATATTTATTTTCCAGCCACATCCCTATTTCCAGAGCCTGCGCCTTCCTTCCAGACAGGCTGGTATTTGTTGTGCTGTTGGGGGTGATATATATAGAGGAGACAGACAGAGAGGGATTCCAGTGGGCAGCAGTGTGGCTGCGCCAAAGGAGACGTGAGGAGAGAAGGCCACTGTGTGTCCCTAACACTGGCCCACCCTGCTAATGACAGGGTGCCGTCCGGACTCAGCTAACCCTAAATTGCTGCCCTCGCCACCAGCTGTGACCACTGCACTCTCAAAAGTAAAACGGCTGAGAGGAATCTTTAGGAGCTCTTTAGATTGTAACCATAAGGGATCCACAGAAGGTTCCTTGAGGGATCCCTTCGTAAAGTGTTCATGAATTTGTCAATACTTGAACATCGAAATAATGCTCTTTCTACAGGAATCTCTAAAGGGCTGCTTTTAATATGTCAATTCTGCTTGTTGCTCCTTTGGATCTTGGAAAAAATGCAGTGAAACCTTTGTTGCTAGAGTGTGATGTTAGCAGGATTCAGTCAACACATCAGATATCATGAAAACTAAACATAACAAGCAAAATATTCAAAAATTGCCTTGAAATGTTGTTTACCACAACAGAGATACACAGTATGTTTTTGTATGGATGTATGCTGTGGTACAGAAGACTGAGGAAATGTTCAACAGAGTAGTGTCAGGGAGAAGGAGCGTATACAGTACAAAAGCAAGTGCACAGGAGGAAATAAGGCACAACTCTTTTTTAGGGGATGCATTCCTTCCATCGGTTATAACCCTCCGAGGACACCATGCTCTGCCTTTAAAAATCGAATGGATATAGCAAGGCAACAATGTTGCACAGGTTATGTAGCTATAGTGAAAGGGGCTTCAAATAAGTATACCACTTAATGTAAAACAAGATGACTGAAGACACTGACCTGGCGGTTCCGCTCATCTACAATCCGGGTGATCTGGATCTTCTTCCTCCCCATTGCCAAAACAACTTTCTCTAATAGCCAAAGAAGAATATCAGTGGGCTCCAAGTAGTCAAGAGTTCAGACTATCCTTAACACATAGTCCCACGTCAGCTCTGTTACTCCAGCATCAGTTTGGCATGGCTTGCTGAAAAAGAATGAGATTGAGACAGAGTCAACTTACTCCCAGTGTTATTCGGCCATAGCAGTATGAACAGTGGAACAAAGAGTATATATATATATATATATATATATATATAAAACCAAATGCATTCAAATCATACAATGCATGTTCACAAGAGTCATACTGTAGATTTCTTGCAGCAAGACAGAAGGCAGTGTGAAGAAAGTCAGTACAGAACATCTCTGCACTCTTGGATGGACAAAACAACAAACATTTTCTTAATAATTTAAGAATGACAAATGACAAGTATACAGTTGGGCAATGGACTGTTTACTCACTACTTCAAATGATTCTGTACAAAGATCTCCATGTTTCTGTGTCAGCTTGGCTAAACTTGATTCTTGTAGTGAGTCTTAAGGCTGTCTTGTCATTTTTTTATTTGTCCATTCAGGGGACTGTGGCTCAGCAGGGAGAGCTGGTCACCCACTAATCACAACTTTGGCGGTTCGGTCACAGGCTCCTCCAGTCTGCATGTCGTGTCCTTCGGCAAGATACTGAATCGCACATTACTCCTGAAGGCTGTGCGATCAGTGTATGAATCTGTTTGAATGGGGTGAATGTGACATGTAGTGTAAAGTGCTTTAAGTGGTTAGAAGACTAGAAAGGCACGATAGAAGTATAGTACATTTTATCTAATACATCCTCAATTTGGAATTGCCATTCTGCTTCACTGCAGTTTTTGTCACTGCTAATTCCACTTTAGTTCTGGGAAGGATGAAGACACCAGCTGCTTCTTTTCACCTGACAGCAAGGAGCTTCACCAGTAGGGCATAAAGTGCCCTGAGCAACCAGTAGGACTTGCTAGTCCAGCGACAAGGATGTGATCTCGTTTCCCACCCACAGACACTTCCAACTGTGCATGCTAGAATACACAACCAAGGCAAAGACACTGCTACCAGGGACTGAACCAGCATTTCTGCCATAGTGGAGTGCTATTCCCTTTCATTCTTCCAAAGTCCATTTGGTCTCAGAAGTCTTAAATACATCAAGAACAGAGCAAGAGAGAAAGAGAATTAAATCTAGGGCATCTACCTTGTTTAGCTGGCTCCAAACTCTCTTCCACAGCAACACTACTTCACATGCTCCAATATGAATTTTCAACCCTGTAGTCCTGAGAGAACTCACCTCTGCTCTCCTGCTCTCGCCTCCTGCAGGAGCGCCCACCTGCCTTGCTGTGTCCCTCCTCACCTCAGCCTCAGTGTTTCTGAGCCCTGCCTTTCCCCAGAGCTCTTAGCTCTTTTCCTAATCTCATCTGATCTGAGAGGAGGCAGAGAGTGAGGCAAAGCTAGGCTTTATCCTAACCCTCTCTGGATTACTGCAGCATGTGGATCCCAGAGCTGAGCCACCTAAACCCCCACTGCAGACCCAGTTCACAGGGTTGGGAGATGGGACAAATGCATTTGTC
Source organism: Micropterus salmoides (assembly GCF_014851395.1). Classification (NCBI taxonomy): domain Eukaryota; kingdom Metazoa; phylum Chordata; class Actinopteri; order Centrarchiformes; family Centrarchidae; genus Micropterus; species Micropterus salmoides. Next base: position 33,880,110 of record NW_024044348.1, read on the forward strand.
ATGCACCAGTTATTGGTGATTATATTCTGATTTAAAAGACCTCTATATTTGATTAAAGATAATATTATTGAGTGCCAAATGAAGAGAAATGAAGAATAAATAAAATGAACTAGAAAGTCCCATGTTGATTTAAAATGCATTTGAAACCTAGTTTCTATTTTCTAAAGTATTTAATGGTATGATGATGTTCTCTCTTTGAGTGATTGTTTAAGAGCTTCCTTTGTCCTATTAAAATACACTGTCACCCAACATTAAAGAGCCAAGTTACATATAATGGAAATTGGTTTGCAGCAGACTGCACACTATCCTCTAACCCCTCCAGTTCCCCACCCGCCCAAATCCCAGCAGACCCTGCTAGGTCGGTTCTGGGTACACAGTGGAACAGGCAAAGACTCCTTGCATATTGGATTTAAAGGTCACAAGGATTTATCTGTTTTACAATCTGGATGATTTGATGGCAAGACACAAATATTTTGAGATAAAAAATCCCTTTCCACCACTCTCCTATGCCATTATTTCCATGAGAAAAGAAACAGACATTTCTTTCAGTATGTGTTCTTGGGTGATTGGTTGAGTTTAATTTGTATCTTATTTCCATCAGCTAAATCATTTCTCTGCAGTGCTCTGGTCTAGTTAGGAAAGTCCTTGAAAAGCAAAAGGCACTTTTATACACTTCTGTAACGTACTGGTAGGGGGGTAAAAATTGAGTTATTGTGTCGATAATGCACTGATCTGCTAAAAGACGTAATGCACTGGCTTTAGCAATAATCTTAAGAAACATTTTGAAACAGAGCAATCAAACTGAATGAAAATCTGTCTCTAGTCTGCCAGGATTGAAAAGCTGAGACTGGGACTGACACCAGTACTGTTACTGCTACCAAATACCAGTATCAAATATTATTGCTACAACTGCTCGTGTCAGTGCTTGTTAAGTTATGAAATTAGATGTGAAGATCTTTAGTCTGTTTAAAACATAATTCCAATGTCTATTCTTCATTTTGTAGATTGCAAACATGTATTTAATGAATACAGTTTTTACTAATCCTCACTGAAATGAAAAATCAAATTAAATTCAGGATGAAACTCAATAATCACTCTTGAATTGAATTGCCAACTTCACAAATTGAATTTAACCAAATTGCTGTTGAGTAAGCAATTCACATCCCTAATCAACCCTGTCAACCCCGTATACACAACTAATTTGTTTTCCCAAATATGTTTTGTAAGGAAACGTAATTGCTGCCTCAATTACGTTGCCTGCCAATCTGGGCTGAGGACACCTCCTGATTATGCTCCTCAGACATTTCAAAAATACCAAAGCGTAGATACATTGTGTTTAATTTTAAGCAACAAAGGCACTTTGGTCAAGGTTAGGGAAAGACTTCGGTTTCAGTTAAATGGTAATAAATTTAACATGTTTGGTGTTGTGCTTCAAGTCACTGTGGACAATAACCACGTACAGGCTTTAAAATGCTGTACTTGGCCCAGGCAGATGTTGAATTGCACAATTGGGTACTGTAAACAAAAATATTGTCACTGAACATTTTGCTGATACTTTTAGTCTCAACATGTTCTGACTTTGCAGATATGATCATTAACAAAATGTCATTTCTATGAGACAGGTTTGTCCTAATACATGATCATTGTAGTTCTGGTTAGGGCTCATTGTTCACACTGACAATCGTCCTGTGCTGTGACTGCTTTATAGTTTGTAATGTCGGTGAGAAACGGAAGCTTAAATACAAAAAATATATCCAAAACAAATACTCTGAAATGAGTCTGTAGAGCAACAACACAGTCTGTTCTACATCTCTAGTACATGTGCTTCCCAGACACGTTGTCCTGATCAATGCAGATGTAATATGTTACTATGGCGGAAACTCTATCTGACGTAAAAATCAATTCCAAGCCACTGGATAAGCCAACATGCTGCAGCAACCAGCGCTCACACAAACATCTACAAGGCTGAGCTCTATATTGTAATTTCATTACAGCTAAAAGAAAAGTCGCACTTAATCTGTAATAGTACAATGAGCAGCACAATTTAAAAAACATTGTTATGGTTATTCATGACTGAATCCTCTTGAGTGTCTTTATATTTTGAATAGTTAACCTCTGGCAATTTTCACTCAGATGATATATTAAAATGAATATGTAGCACTTTGGAATTAAAACCATTGGTAATAAAACTTAACTAAACCCAAAAGCCTAAAATGCAACCTACATATGAGTCACATATGTGACATATGATGTGTATCTCAACGATTTTATCATAGTGGTGTGACTGTGGGTATCGTAGGTCCTAAGCTTGTAGAATAATTACACTTTTAAATAATGACATCATTATCATTTATTTTATTCATTTTCTAAGACCTGAAAAATGATCAAACATCAGTAACACAGCTGGCTCTGTAGTTTTCTATCTATATCCATTAACTTCAAAATAACCCCCCCTCCCCAACCCCAGTTGTTTCCTTAACAAGAAGCGCTAAGCCCTCTGAGCAAACCTCACAGCCAAAGGCTCTTCTCTTTATCTCACCCATGAAATCCAATTCCCCTGGATCTTTGGAAGCATGACCATGCGTTGTGAGGGTGTGAAACACACTTTTCCAAGGTTGGATTGAGCAGGATTTCATATCTGTTATTTTATATCTGTTATGCCTACCATCAACACTACCAGTATAGCCAAGAAAGCCCAACAGCGCCTTCACTTCCTGCAGAGGTTGAGAAGAGCAAACCTTCCTCGTTCCATACTCACCACCTTCTACAGGGGTACAATAGAGAGCGTCCTGACCAGCTGCCTCACTGGTTAAGGAACTGCAAGGTCTGCACAATTGCAAGACCCTGCAGGGGACTGTTGGAACAGCTGAGAGGATAAGTGGCATCTCAAAACCCACAATCGATACCACCTATCACAAGCACTGCATCCTGCCATCAGCATTATGGTCGACCCCTCCCACACCTCAAATGGACTGTCATCTGGAAGAAGGCACCATAGCATCCATGCTACCGCCACCACGCTACAGAACAGCTTCTTCACAGAGGCCGTCACACTTATTTCAAGCCATGTTTAGTCTTGTCATTTCTGTTGTCTGTGCGCTTGTATTTGTCGTGCTTTTGTATATTTTTTTTCTCTTTACCTTTGTATTTATTATCCTGCACCATCTTAATTTTGCAATGTATTTTTTTCTGCACCATGGTCCTGAGGGAACAACATTTCAGTTTAATGTATACCTGTATATTGTGGAATGGCAATAAAACCCACTTAAACTTCACAATGAAACTGTATTGTTATTTTGGTAGATAAAGGTTTAAAGGTTTGCATCTAACATTTTTCTACACGTAAGTATTTTAAATGTTGTATGACTACAAGATGAGCAGAACATAAACATGTTATCTTCTCTGTTAGCTAAAAACAGTATTTCTGATGGATAATACCGCTTAGGGTTGGGCCGACAATGCCATCGTCCAGGTAACACATGCACAAATAAGACGACCGCTGTATCAACCGGTGTATGTCTCAAAGGCTCAGCTAGCTGTATCATGATCAACCTTTAATGGTAGATAATAATATTCTTTGTCAGCATGATCTATTATGATGTACAATATCATCCATTCTTGTCAGCAAAACATATGTTGGGCAGCTTTTGAGACTTTTCTGACTTAAAATCACAGGCAATAGAAAAGTACTCAGACCTGGACATAGTCAAACACAGAGTAAAACTCCTCGTCACTGCTAACTTCCTGTTAGCCTGGCAACTATAGTACTTCCTGTTTCATGAACGGTCTGTCTGACGGTGAGAGAGGCCGAATAAGTTGAAATCCCCCTCCCATCCTCCCACGTGCACGCACACACATTAAGTATTAAGTAAGCTGACTTACACTAACTGCAAAAGCAGAATAAAGGTTGGTTTCCATGCAACACCAACAACCAACCAATAGATGAGAAGTCAAAGATTATGTGATTTAAACGTATGGGTTTTTTTAACCTCCGCTAATACTTCAGGTAATGGTTTGGAAACTCTTACATCTGTCCACCAAATTTGCATGTGTGGACACACACAGTGCCATGCATTTCATCTTTTTGCATCCAGTCTGCAAGAGCGCATGGCAGGGCCCCTCTAACAGTGGCCCGTTGACCCCAATAAACACCAATACACTTGGTTAACAAGAAGCATAAAAAAAAGCAAATTCTAAAACACAGTAAACATCATGAGCACTAATTAACAGACCCTCTTTGACATCTCCGCATATAAAGAATAAACAAAGCCAGAGCTGCAGAAGGTTAATCATGCTGGGTCTTTACAGCACCAGGTTGTTTTCTGTACAAAGCGGCACAGAGTAATTGGCAACTCTTTTCATCCCTCCTCCTCATTAAAGACCATGGGTTCATCACTAATTGTGTTGGCCCCACCGTGACCTCTGCTCCGGTGAACCCCACAGTGAATCAATGAAGCTTCAAGCTGATGCTACTCAGCATGCACCACTAAATAACCCCCCAGTCCTCTGCTACCCTTAGAAAAAAGTCCCCACTGTCTCCGATATGTGCAAGACTGAACACACATTCGCTGGAAGATTAAAGAATTTCTGTTTTATCACTGTTTGCAAAAGTGTTAAGGGCTGATAAGATGACATTCCTTATTTGTGTCTTTACCTTCCCTGAAGTTTTGCTCATCTCCTTGCTCTCCTCTACTTCACTTTAGCTCAGTCTTGTCTTTCTTCCCCCAGCAGCTTATTTGCATCGTATCCATCAGCAGGGGGAGAGAGAGACTCACTTGCTCAAGGCGTAACGAGGAGGACTGATAAAAGATTCTTCTTCCCCCGCGGCAAGCCCGTTCTTTGAAGTTCTTATAAATGGAGTTTTTATAAAAGTTCTTAGGGGAACTTACACATGGTAAGCAGGCAGACTGTGTGGTGGACCTGTCCCCGAGGGAGGTAGAGTGAGATCAGCAGGCTTGTTTACTGGCTGAAGTGTTTAACACTTCCCTGTTTAGAGTAGCACTCAATGTGCCGACCCTCCCCACATGCCCAATTGTAAATATGAGTTTTCTTTGATGTAAGGAAAGCGAATGACAATTTATGTAAAAATGTAACAGAGCAGCAGCTACTTAAAAAAACTAACGATGAAATTAGCATTTTCTTATGCAAATGATGCTCTGGCACAATGCACAATCTTTGAATAAGCAGAACTTAATACACGTCACAACCAGCAACAATTGCTGCAAACGAGTCTCCTTGTAAATCCACTCAATGACAAAACCTGAGACTCAGTAAAGTCAGTCTTAAAATGTTCCACTTCACCCTTTTCTGTGGCTTACTGAGACAGGAACATGTCTTTCACAACAAGACAGGAAAAATGGAAACCAAGTGCTGCTGCCAGCACGGCCGGAACACGGACTGTTTCATCGCCCACAGTCAGACAGGCTGGTCTCTGGTATCATGCAGCCTGAGCATCAACGCTGGCCTCTGCTGCTTTGCAGGTCACTGAGCAAATGAGTTTTTGCATGAAATGTAATAATTAAACTCATCTCCCTCCAACAGCAGCACAGCCATTTAATGCCAGGCAGAAGGCCAGTCAGATAAGATGGCTTAAACTGTCATCTGCCATACCACCCGAACCCCACCCCCACGCCCACCCACAAACTAAGATGCCGTGTTGAGTATAAGTCATTATAAGGAGATGAGAGTATAGAATGGGCTATGTATTAATGTCAAGACAACACAAATTTGTTAACAGGCCCATAGCTTCAGGGCTGCATTCACTGACACCCTATTCTTCAGCATGCTAAACTGCTACTCACAATCTCCCAGCCTAGTAAAAACTCCAAGACAGAAGTCTGCTCATTTAATTACTGGCCCACTGTGATGTCATTTCATTATTGTGTTGCTTTTATGGCAGTGGGATAAGATTTTCCTGTCTCAACACAGAGACACTGATGTCATGCCTGCAACACAGGCTGAAACACAAGCTGCCCTGTAAAAAATAGCTATGCCTCCATGCGCGCTGTTCCTTTCATAAACTTTCAATATTGACACGTGGTCATTTTGGCTCTCTGTCATGTTGGTCTGAAAAGCTATCAGCTGTGACACTGACATGAAGTGATCTTGGACTGAAGTAAAATGCCACAGTCTTGGTTAAATGTCTCATTTCCAAATTGCAATCATGCAGCATGTACAAAAGATCCTGCGTCAAGGGCCCCCAAACACACTGACATTTGGGAACACTACTTTGACCGGAGTACCCAGATTTAAGCCCATTTAGCATCTGACTTTCTAATATTCTTGACTCAGACACTTATGCCTATCAACCTTCACAGACTCTGACAATAAACAGCATATTTCCTTGCAAAAATAAGACAAATGTGAATATTATTTTAAGGGAGAAAAAACTCAGACAATAGAAATAGAAATAACATTATGGTGTAAGTTAACCCAAGCTACAAGTTTTGAGACATAGTCTCTCCTTTGACGGTGAACCTGGGATTTTCAAATATGTGTATTACTTAAATTTAGTTTTGTGTTTTAAAATATCTTGCTGACTTGAATTGCGGTGTTGCGTGGTGGGAGGAGCTTTTTCTGGCACCCCTGGTTCCAAAAACAAAGTCCCATAGTTTTTCCCCATTGACGATGTTATGACAGCCGGAGCACTTCTACAGTTTGGACATCCATAAACTCTAACTAAAGTCTGTTACGAGCACCGCTAACAGTAGGCAGAAAGATTGTGCTGTTGAGAAAACAATCTGTATCCTAAAGCGGCTATCATTGATATTATTATAATAACAATGTATCAAATGACAATGTGAAAGCAATGTCACAATATGAAAGGGGTCGCTCGTAGTGATGAACTTACAGAGAATTGTCACCTGAATCTGCAGCTACCCTCGGTTTTACAGAGCTTTATAGTGACTTTCAGCTGATTGTTTAGCTCAGCATTGTTTTGCTTTACTGTTTTGGTTCACTGTCACCGCTCTCAGAGTTTTGATTTCGGACGCAGCAGGCAGCTGGCTCAAGCAACAAAGCTCTAAAACCCACTGTATACTGCTTGCTCAGCACTAAACAGCAGACATACACTGTTAGCAACTAGCTGCTAAACATAGAGGATCATGTGGCAGCTCAAGAGCCACATACTTCTGTCAGGAGTGGATGGGGACCAAAAACAGCTAAATTTAAAAGAGTTAAAATTGGACGTTTGAATTCACAACAGCTGTGCTTCACGCTGAGGCTCATGAGCATTGTTGAAACAAGTTGAAATAATTAAATCTATACATCTTTAGGGTTGTTACATAATCTGAGAGAGTTTCTGCATTTCTATGTTGAGTAACATTGAGTATATGAGTAAAAAAAACACAGTGGGAAAAAACACTGCTGAAGCAGTGGGCCACGCCAAATTGCAACTATATTTCTTGTGTGAAAGCACTCTTATTGTTTCAACATGAAACACATTCGTTCAACTCGGTCATGCATGGCCCCACCCCACGCTGCCTTACTGGACTCCAGAGGAGCCCTAGACCCCAGTTTGGAATCATTGGGCTCTAGAAAAAATGTGCCTTGACAGCTAAAGCTAGTAGTTTATCACAGTTGAAGAATTTAATTATAGCCAACTATTTTGATAATCAATGAATGTATCTGATTCCAGCTTCTTAAATGGCCATTATGGAGTTTTCAGCAGCCACTAGCGATGCGGTATTAAGATTGCAACCAGGTGTGTGCTCGTACACGTGCACGTTTGTACTCATGAACAAGCATAATCCAAACGACGCAGAAGTATAAATCATGCTTTAGACCACAGTAATTTTACTGTAGTGTTTGTGGATGGCTCTTCCTCTGTGTTGTTGTCATCGTTTTGTTGCAGTGTTGTATATTATGTGGGTCACGTTAGTAACCTGTGCTGTTTACCTGAGTATCGGTAAAACCACAATAAATCTAAATTGAACGTTACAAAGCGAAGTGCGAGTTAATGTAGCGTTAGCTGGCTGCCCTGCCTGCATCATTATAGGCTAGTAAACAAATCGCTCCACATTTGCTTTTTATTGTTACATTCTTTCTTGCAGGCTAAATCAACACTTTGACATTATAGTTGGTTAAGCAATGTGGAAAGCGATACAACTTTGCACCGGATAACATTAGCAACTGCTCGGCGTTAGCCAGTGAGCTAACGTGACTCTCTGTGACTTCAGCCTTTCTGATGTTCACTGTGTTTTTACTCAACATCACCCGAATCTGTTTGGTCTGATGGGCTTCAGCACATAAACCTTTATTGTTGTTTTTATCTTTTAGTGGAGTCTGCTTTTTAATGTTGTTTGTCGACTGCATTTCGTTAGCTGCAGTGTTGTTGCTGTAGTCAGAGAGAGGCTCGAGAGCACACACAGAGCTACATCCCGACCTGGTGTCCTCACATTAAGAGCAGAATAGTGGCTGTTCCAAGCAACAGAGAAAACGTGTGCTTCATTTGTAAGTGAGGCTCCTCTCTTCTGCTCTATGCTCACTCCAGATGAGTTTGAAGAGCCACATAACTACAGCCTCAGACCAATCTTTTGATCTACTAAATGATATTATAATGAATTCTTTAACATTTTGTTTGTTCCTGCTCTCATTGAAATTCTCTGCTTTCAGCAAAGTAATATCATCCTTTTAATGTTGTGAAGTGATGGTAAGTAGATCTGAGGCCTCTATCCTGAGGGTCCTTCATGCAATCTCCTATCCCGCCCACCCCCTCTCCTTCCACCCACACACACACACACACACACAAGTGTATGTACAGGACAAGTAGAGTTCAGTTGGAAACATAGAAGAATTTCCACATGCTTTCATCCTGTACCAATCTCACATCAATGCTGTATATTAAAGTATCAAAAATTTCTCCACTAAAGCATTTTACGTCAACATTTCAGGTGGCGTGTGAGTGCATTGTATTACACTGACACAATCCCAAAGCTTAGGCACACATTTCAACATTTTTTATAGTAAGCTTGTGGCTTCTGAACTTATGTTCAGCCTTCAATTTGTAGTGTTTGACACTCAAGCCAACCATTTATGAATCAACAGAGGGGTATGACGTGGGGGCTTCCAATGTGCAAACCAGCACACACTTCTATAAGGTTAGGCATTAGGATTGAAATGAAAGTTGTGCATTTAGCTAATGCTTCTGTTATTTGTAAAGTACTAACTTTTAACAGCACTTGTTCAAGACTACAGTTGTTCAGTGTTTCATTTAATAAATAGGCCCAAAAGACAATGCATGTACCACACATCTTAATCAGAATGAGGCCTTACTCTCATTAAAGTTGGAAGACCTGCTTGTAAATGCAGCGAATGTTAATGTGACTTTTTATATTATGATATAACCTTATCATAATGTAAACTTCCTTTCCTTGAAAAAGCGTTTGTTTGATTTCAGAAGTGGTTAGAATTTGCTTGCAGCTGCTATAGCTCGTCCATTCTGTAAACTGACTCCAGACTGTTGTGGGGAGGAATTAAGAAGATAAAGTTGTGCGCATTTGCTCACACTTATTTCCCTTTCACTGAATTGCTGGCATGAGAACAGATACTACAGCTGGGATCAGCTGGGTCACCTGGGATTAAAGTGTATAACTGCTGAAAGCCATGTGCCTGATCACACTGGGTGGTTCTGTATGCAATGAAAATCAGCCTGAACAGCCAGGCTACAGCAAGGCAAGATGACTTCAATCTGTATTTTCCTGTATTTTGTCCTCCAGTTGTTACAAACATTGTCAATTCTTACTGACCTAAATATACTATACCCAAATTAGCAATAAATAAATAAATAATCTGAAACGTGCGCGCTGGTGCGGAGCAGAATGGCTGTCCACAACTACCCACTGCGCTGTAGTAACGTTATAACTAAATTTCCACAGAAAGCAACATGAAGCAAGCTGCAGGCTTCCGACACACTACGCTCCTTAGTTAGTGAGCTTCAAATGAGGCTTAGGGCTCGTGCAGACTATGCAAATTTAAGCGTTGGCAGATCACCGTGCCGTGTCATACACTACACCCGACACTGGCTTTACTTTACACAGTTTCTCTGCACTTTCCCTCAGGATCACAACGTTAGTCCAACATCGCCGAGCCTGCTAGCCACATTAGCCGCGCAATATGCTAACGCCAAGTTAGCTAACCTTTAAAATAAACAGTAAAACAACACAAAACACTGCAACACTTACAGCTTCAGAGTTTGTAGTCGGGTCACGTACAGCCCATGGCGATTCGTCCTTGAACCGTTACAGAGCTTGTTACGGTTGTGGAACTTTTGAAGTACTTATTTATTAATTTAACAGCCCTGAAGTCTACAGTATGAACATTTGCGGTTGTTGCGGTGCTTGCCATCATCCGCGGTAGACTTGACCAACAGCGCTGTATTTCAGTTTTGAGGTTATCACGACAGCCCTACTGAAACACACATAAGATAGCTTTATATTTGTGGATATTTGAGGGGTCCGGCACCCTGATTGGCAACACTGCCATAGTTTTAAATGTAAGAGTTGTTACAAGGATAAATCCATTTTCATAGCTATTTCTAATCGTATTTGTTCCCATAGTCAGAAGTGCTGTGAGTCTGTGGAGGTTGCTGGTATAACCTAGTCGTCAACTCAGCACAGCTTAGTGAGAACGTCTCCATGTACAGCCGGCATTAATGAAGTGTTGGCACCATTAAGAACAGTTTCAGGACTCTGAGCAGACCCAAACCACTCTCTGGTCTGGAACCTGTCTCTGCAAATCAACACTGAGTTTAATTAAGCCAAGCCAAGCCACGCTGCCATTGACCCAACATTACTGTTTAAGTTGGCAGGGCCGAGGGAAACCTATTTACTGTGGGCAACAAAGGAAGTTTTATATGACTGCAGGAAAGTAGATTGCAAGGCTAATATTTGGAAGTTGTTTAAATTTGATTTCTGTATTTATTGAGTTTAATTTCTGAGCTCCTCTGCGGCATTTTTAGCATCAAACGTGCGGGTGTGTGGCCCAGCGGTCAGACGGCAGGCAGCCAGAGGTTTGGCTGGTTTGGAAGGACTAGCTCAGGCCTGATTACAGGGGCGACCCTGCAGGAAGAGTCCTCAAGTCCAATCGATTACAAGCTCTTCCAGAAACCACGGCCAGAGAGGAGAAGACAGAACATCAAGTGGAGCCTTCATTGCTAGAAGGTATTGCTCAACACAGTAAACATCATTTCAATATTTCTTCCCAATAAAGATACTCATAAAACACGTTATATTTCCCCTGACCCCTGAACACTGTCGGCGAGTCATTTGAATCAGACAAACCAGAGTTGCATGGTGCAGCTAGGATTATTTATATATTATTTAAATATTCTGTGAAGGACTGAAGTGATCTGGGCTCACTGTGGCTTATTCAATTAACATCAAAGAGAGTTTGATGACATCAAAAATCTAAAACCCAAATGAAGCGTGGTGAAAAAACAAAAAAGTTAGTATATTAATTTCTTACTTTTAAAACAGAAAAAATGTAGGGTGAAATTCAGAATTTTCTGTTTTAGTTTGAGGAATGTGATGCACCAATTCTGATTTTCCAGAGATTAAATGAGAGCAGTAATTCACCTTTGAAGAGCACTTCTCGCATTGAGAACAGAGTGTGTTCCTCTGCAAATGGGTCATCACACGTAGACAGTATGCACACAACTGCTCGTGTGAGAGGGCCGTCTGTGTGATGAAACCATCAGTGAAGAATCTTTCTTCCAAAAACAGATATGATGTCTGTATAATCACATCAAATAGAAGAGGGATATTCCAGGTGGGTCATTGAAACTTTAATGTGAAGATTTAAGTGCCGCAGACTGAACTAAAATGAGACGGTGCTGTTCCATAATCACATCAGTCTGGACGTTAGCATCAGCACAGACAGTTAAGCACACAACAAGCCTCCACAGCAGGAGGAGTCAGCTACACCTCTCATCTATTCTGCTGTGTGCGATACAGCGTGTCATTGGTTTAGCCAGGCATCGCCACAGCTAATCAAAGTGGATAAGAGATGCATTAGTCCACACAGCAGCAGCCTGCCTTAGCTTGGACTCACTAAAGGAGGCCGTGTTACTGACTAGAAAAAACTAAGTCAGTCAGTCAGTCATGGAAGACTCGAAATAGCCTCTCAATAAAATACACACACACACACACACACACACACACACACAGTGCAGCCTCTATTTCTTCTGAGTGTGGCGCAAAAAGAGAAGCCTGTCCTTCAGAAGTGTTGCTATTTCTGTTTACCACAAGGCCCCAAATATGCTATCATTAGGAAAACTAGGAGGGAAAGGAAATACCACTGGGGAACACATGGACTCCATACAGCCGCACAAATGAACCTAACTGACAGGGTGGCTAAAGACTGTCATGTTCTTTGTAGCAGGTTTTATTTCCACAATATCCATGTGTCCATTTACATAAAAAAAAAGTCACAAAAGTGATGTTTTCAATTCTTGTGAGGAATCATCAGCTTGTTCTACTGTCTATAACTGACTACAACACTTGTGCAAACTATATGAAATTAACCAAGGTTTTTACATTTACAGTGATAAATACCGTGAATATGGTGTACCCTTCATGGAAAACAATCTGATGTTAAACTGAGCATGATGCGTAGTGAGCCGCACTGGATAATGAGCATGAGCAGCAAACACCACCACGAAGGCGGAATCAAACAGCACCACCTTGGCTTGTGGCTGAAACAGTGTGAAAGTGACTGAAGATGCAGTACCATTACTACACGGCAGCTACATGTTGACTTGAAAATATTTATTTATTTATTTAGAAAACGTTTTCTATCCAATCCAAAAAGGACAGACAGAAATCACTTAAAGATGGGGTTGAATATTGATTCACTAGCCTTTGCATGGCGGAAACAATGAAAATATGGAATTCAAACACAATGCGAGTTGCTTCATCTGCAGAGGTACTAAAATCTAGCCTACATCTAATAATTAGTTAAAGGGACCTTCCGTGAGGTATTTTATCCTTTGGGTAATCACTTTCCTTTAGCATCCAAGTTTCTGAACAGTGCATTATAGATGTTGACTTTGCTGAGTTCTCATGTTGTCTGGTTTCAAAGCTCAATTCACATTTTATTTCTACTCCTGATTCTCTTATTGTGTGGTCTGAATTTCACCTTGCACAAAAAAAAAGCAAAATCTCTATTCATTTCCAACTAACATGACGTTAACTGACATTAATCATTTTGTATCACTTTAGCTAAACTCAGGAATTAAGAGTGGTTTCATAAACGCTCAGTCCTGTCAGCAACCATAAGGCCAAAAAACTAGCAACAAGAATGGCTTGCGTCAAATCTATACTCATGCAATCACATTTCCCTTGCAAAAATACCAAGTGCATTTGATTAAATGGGCAGGGATCCCAGAAATGTTTCCAGCCAGATTAAATGAGGATACGGTGAAGTTTTGATTGTCGTTCTCATGAAACAATATCAAATATCCAGCCAACCATTGCAGAGTATGTTCACCAGTTTTTGGAGGATGTGCTGTTTCACATCATTTTGTAAATAAGATGACCAAACTATCAAGGGAAGTTTGAAGTTATGTTCTTTTAAATGTAAACATTTGAAACATACATCTTAATCCGATTTACAGTAATCAGAACATTATATGCATGTACCCATTATACACAAGACAGTGCAATAAGCAGCAGTTCTCACTAAAATGCACAGTAACATTCCGTATAGGGCTGAAACGATTCATCGATTAAATCGATAAAATCGATTAATAAAATGCATCGACACAAATTCTTTGCATCAATGCTTCGTTTAATCCATTTAACAATACAGCACAGTGTTTTGCACGGATATTTATTACTGTTGCACATCACGTTTCTCCTGTGAACACGACGTGATTATAATAGAGCTGTTTGCAAAGTGGAAGAAGAGAGAGAAAATGGTGAGGGACAAAGAAGAAAGTGTCCAAAGTATGGGATTATTTCAAGCTAAAGAAAACAACAACTCTGTAACGTTACCATCCGTCCACCGTAAAACGAAACTTATGTCGCCTTGGCAACAGCACGACAGCAGCTAAACAAAGCAAAAGTACTTCTTAAACGACACATCAATGAATCATTGAAATAATCTATTGAAGCTTCGAATACTAAAATCATCATTAGCTGCAGCCCTAATTCAGTATGTTATGTCCCACAAAAAGTCTTAATTTGATAGTATATGTGGCTTTGCTACATTAAAAGTTCAAACTGCCAGACACAAGATGTTTTGGGTTGTACTCTCAATTCACAATTACTAAATTATCTGGATTGATATCATTTTTTCATCAGAAGACCCTGAATGACTAATTTGCACATGGGTCGTAAACACGAGACATTTCAGCCTTAAACGGAATATGTTACGAAGCCAGTCCTCTGGCAACATTTTCCATCACTCAGGAATGGATCTGCTGATTGCCTAACTTTTAGCAGTACCTTGAAAGTTATTGGTAATGTCTCCTAAATATAGGGAAGTAAACTAAACACATTTTGGCAAACAAGCTATAAGGACACATTAACATATTATCACTTTTTAAGGGGATATGTCTGACATGTAGGAAACAGCTGCCTGTTCACTCATACAGCAAAATTAGCATTCACCTGATGAATGTAGGGCCCAATATTTACTCTTCTTTTAGTCCCATTTTTGGTGCTTTGAGCTAAATGCTAATGTTAGCATGCTAATGTCAACATTGTCAAATTCATAATTCCAGACTGGCAGAGAAATTAAAATATCTATTCCCATAAGAACTGAACTAAACTCTGTAAGAAGTAAAACATAAACACATGACATTGTGCTGCAACAAAATGAAAGCACATCTGCTCCAGACTAGACTGTATCCAGGAAGCCTGGTAAGAGATAACTGACTGGAGATGGGAGACTTCTTTCATCCCATATGCTCTCTGTGGTCTCAGCAGTCTGACAGGGTGACAGTGTAACCATGACCTGATTACCTGTACCCTGAAGCCTGTAATCACTAAAGCCAGCAGACAAGCACTGTCAGTCTGCTGACAGGGGGGATAATTGAAGGTGATGCTACATGCTGCCAGCCCTGCTAATGAAATATGAAAACAAAGAGCAGGGACAAGGCAGCAGGGCACCAAATAGGCTGAACTCCAGCGCAGGCCATTTCCTGTCTATTCACCAGCCACTTTTCATTTTACCTGCCAATCAGACATTTGAAAATATTGGTCTATGTGGAATGATGATCTGGTTGTGTAACTCTCTTACAAGCCTACACAATAGCTTTTTTAGCGACTGGTCTTTTCCATAAACATTCCCACCAAGTATCGGGTTTTCCTGTTACCCATATTCATCAAACACAAAAGGTGCTGCAATATTAGTTTAGTGATAAAATGCTGACGCACTGCAGAGTGTCTCTCGTGGCTCCACAGTTACAGTGTAGACTGTAAAAAAAACATTAACCCTGCATCAGTGATGGAGCCCATAATATTCTGAAGGGACGTTTTTAAAACTTGGATTTGGGTTTACTGGCTTATTGCGACAGGCTGAGACAGGAAACAACACCCCAAAACAAACAACTCTTTGAACATGATTATGTTTTTAACAATTTAATATTGAGGCCAACCTCTGTGGGAAAATAATACAGAATTTTGAAGTTGAAGAAGTTGACATTCCTGCAAAAATCTGTCCCGACTGAGTTGTGAGGCCCAGGAAATGTTGACGGCAAATTTAAAAAAGCTATTCATTCCAAATCTAGCTATCAACTCTGGGAGCCTGTGTAAATCAGTGGATTTATTGATTTATACAGGATGGTAACGTTTAGAAATGCTAAAAATTTGCCTTAAAGCACAAAGTGTAAAGGAACCTCTGCTTACCCACCCATAAGTTTGTCAAGTTCCCACCGAATGCTTATCATATATCTTAATGAGTTGGATGTGCTGTCTGCTTCTTGAACAAACACTTGCAAAGCATCCCAAACCAATATAAAATAAAAAAGTGTTTTTAACATTGAGCTTTGTCATTCTCTTTTGCACCTGACAAAAAGCTCCAAACATTATTGAAACGGTCCAATTTGGAGCAAACGTGAGAGATTTAGCAAAGTAATCACAGACTTCAAAAGTATTCATTTGTTACTGTGAAGAAATGCATTTTTCATCTTAAAATATCAAATCAGCCATGCGTTGTCCTTGTTCCCCATTTTGGCACGGTCACATCACAAATGTTAACATTCAATAATTCATGTTTTTCATACTTCATACAACTGAACCATGCACATTAAAGTTTAGAGCTCACAACTTGGGGCAATAGGAGCAGGGACATTAAGGCTTTTTTATTAAGGCGATCTTAAAGCAAAACTCACATGCCCATATGTGAGCATTACTGGTCACTGTAATTGTTCCTTCTGTCAATACTAGCCACAAAAATCCCCCCTTAAGGCAATTTTAATGTAAGAAATGGGGACACATCCACACAAAAATCCTGCTCTTTGTGTTACTGTCCATCAGCAGTGACTGAGCAAAAACTCTAACACTGGAAGATAAACTACCTGATTGGTCTAACTCTGACTCCTTGAGCCTCATATTAGCTTTAGCTGAACTTAAGAGTGTATTTTTACACAAAAAGAAGGCTGTGAATTTTGTTACTTGCCCTGAAATCGCTTAAGAGACCTCTTTTTGATGCCAGTATGGACAACAAGAGGAACTATCAGTGCCAAATAATTTTTTAATGTATACATATAGGCATGGTAAGTGCTGTTTTAGGATAGACTTGAAAAGATATGAGCCTGTCCTTTAAAACCAGATTCTAGTATCCAAACTTTCACATTTTAAAACATATACAACACCAGCTCTGACCAAACAACTGGTGGCATTTGGCGCAAATTGTAGTAACTTTTAAATCCCTCACATGTCCCCTTAAACTGTCTGTGACGTTGAATACATTTGCAGGATAGACGATATATTTTGATGATATATCTATTAAAGTGTTTTTTGTAACGCTGACTCCACATACCTGCTGTGTGACACAAACCAAACTGTTGGCGGTGCAACAGTTCACACTACCTATTGTTATGGCGTAGTAAAAGTATCCCAAGGAGAACTGGTGAAGAAGCTAGTTTGTTTTGTTGTTGTTTTTAGTGTTAAGAGTTTTCTAAGCTCTCCGTCAAGGCACTTTGGCTTATAACATTTGGCTACAGTAGCAGTTACTGTACGCACATGCCACCCTGCTCAGCCACAAAATCACAACAAAAACAAATGGCGCCATTAAACGGATACTGAATTCATGCCTCGTGGACGTTCAGTTGTAGCTACTGAGAACTCATGAAAGTCATGATTTTAGCGAAACTACTAACTTAACTAACGGACCCAGCTACAGTGGGCTCACGAGAATATATCGCTACATCACATGAAGTGTTGTAGCAGCCCTCTCCTTCCCAGTCTCTACAGCAGAGAAGACAGACAGTGGACAGACCTGCTCACATCTAAAGACAGATGAATTTGTTCCACTTACCCATAGGGCCTCCCGACGATCTTGGAAATACGGATAGTTTTCTATAAAGTGTCTCCGGGCACGGCTCCGTTATCTTTAGGAAATGACACTGACAAACTCAGAGCAGTGAGAGACTTAGCTCCTCCCACCGGAGTGTGAGTGTGAGTGTGTGTGTGTGGGTGGGTGTGTGTGTGTTTGTGTGTGTGTGTGTGTGGGTGGGTTCGGATCATCCTACATACAGTATGAGTATGAGTGTGTCTATAATGTGTGTGCATGCATGTGTATTTATATGTATTATAGTGTGTAAGTAATTGCACGCCTTCCAGTGAGTGTGTGAATAAAATGTGTCTCTAATAATTCAGATCCCCCATACTGTAGCTGACTCTAAAACTGTGATAAGGGCAGTATTTAACCTGGGATCATCTTCACACAACAAAAGTGTTGAGACCAGACTTTTCAGATGGCAAA
Source organism: Micropterus salmoides (assembly GCF_014851395.1). Classification (NCBI taxonomy): domain Eukaryota; kingdom Metazoa; phylum Chordata; class Actinopteri; order Centrarchiformes; family Centrarchidae; genus Micropterus; species Micropterus salmoides. The sequence goes on from NW_024044348.1 coordinate 33,898,038, forward strand.
CAGCACAGCATGCCACCCCAAACACGAGCTCAGTGTAATAACCAATCCATTGATATTTGATTTGGCCTGAAGGAAGAAGAAGAAAGCTTGTGACTGAGAGACCACAGGTTCAAGTTGCTGAACCAGCTGATAAGATCTGCTTGGCGCATTTAGTGGTAAAACCACATGCCATTTTTGTGCTGTTGGTGATTCAAGAGTTGGTGGTTGAGTGCTGTATTGAAACATTGCAACAGCATTGAAACAAATCTCTCTTACATTGGACTGCTATAGGACACAGAGAATTTAAAGCTGGTGTATCCACATGTGAGTGATTTATATGATAACTATTCATTAGCATCCCATCCAAGATACCAATGCATGCTATGAGGCCATGTGGGATCCCACATATGTGCTACATCATTAAACCGTCCTTGTCCAACCAAACCTTAACATTTCTAGTCAAAAAGCAATTTCTGGATCATCATTGCAGAATACTGGAGAAACCTAAACTTCTGAGCGTTGAGAATTTTTATGCTATAGTCAAATCTGTGTCTTTAAAGTGTCTTGGCCCCTTGTTCTTTGTTTATATGGTGCCTACTGCTGTGCATTTTTGCTTCTTCAGTAACTTCCGCTATTTGTCATTCAACAATCAGCTCTATTCTTTGCTGCTGTATGTCTGTGAAGATTCTCAGTCATCCAGGTCATAGTTATCCAACAAAGGTTAAAGTCAAGGACAACTGGACTTGGTTGAAGATACTGGAAGACTTTTCATCCCTCATCCAAGAGACTTCTTCGGTTCTGACTGACTGGTAGGGAAACTCAGCTATTTAACCTGAGTGGGGTCGTTTGCCAGGATCGTCAATACTGCTGGTTCGTTAGTGCTCCTGGTTGTTGCAACGTTAGGACTACCCCTGGCCAAGACTGAACAACCATCGTTGGCATCTTCACCTGAGGCCAATAGGTTACGTTTGTTGAGTTTCCTGGAAAGTGATGAAAGGACAGCATTGTAAGTGGGGGACAAGTGGTGGCGTAGACCCCCTCCCCTGTTTGCTGCTGTACTGATCAAGTAAATCTCCTCTCACCACCAGTTATGGTTTTGTCTGTTTTGAAATGAAGCTCAAATCAATGGGCAGCAAAGACACATTTGAATTGGTCATAAAACTAAGCTTTGTGCTGCTGGCATGTGAGCTCATCAGAGGTTCATCAGTAGGAAAAGACTAAGCTTTACACATTAACAAGATTATGTTTTACACATGCTCAGGTAAATCTGTTGAGAGCCTGGATCTGATTGGCTGGGCAGAAAATAGCAACTGGAGCCAACAGACAAGACTAGAGAGTTGAGCAATACAAACCATAAGGTCTTCTCTCTAAAACAACACACTTGCCATTTCTATTTTTTTTAAAGCACCCAATCTTACAAAGATAAGGAATCAAAATGCAGTTTTTGATGGTGGAGTTATTTGTACTCCTACTTTGCAGCCAGAGTAGTCAAAGTTGAGACAGTGTATTATATATCTTTTATATAGAGTTGTCAAAAGTTGTTTTTCCCAGTGATGATACATCTGGCATTTTTCCACTACAGAAAATGTAAGCTGTTGGGTGAAATGTTGCGAGGGAACTTCAATGAAAGAAACAGAGATGGGGGGAAGGATTCATTGTCCTTCATTGTGCATTTCTTTTCTCCTGTGGCTCCTCCACCAAAGTATTGGACATCATTACCGGCCAAACAAAGTTTCTTTCCTCTGCATTGTTTCACTCATGAATCACAACCTTTGCAGCACATTTGTTATTGCAATTGGAGACTGACGTGTTCTTCCAATATTACCTTGTGACATTACATGTAAACTACAGCAACTAGGCCACTCACTGGTTAAGTGTTTTCTACAGCACAGCTTATTCTCAGTTCCCTTTGCCTTGAATGGGAAACATTTTTCTCTCTTAAATCAGCAAATATCTGACAAGATTCAATTTGATTATCACTAACTTGTTCTTATCAGCTGTCTCAGAGATCTACAACGCCTCAGTATATTCTGTGCAATTTTAAAATTCAGCGAGAGTGAATAAGCCATATAGTGGCGCAAACACAAAAACTGCTAATACATCGATGGAAAATGTGAATCACACTGGAATTGTCTTTTAAGCTAAAATACCAGCCTCATACATACATGTTGTACTAACTGAAAAAAACTGAGAAGTTTACATAAATATGCCTTTCAAGAGTTTCTTAGAGAAAATCCAGGAGCTTTCATCTGTGCCCAGGAAGGGTCCATCACAATAAAACAGAAAAGTCATAAATTGAGGTAGATTATATAAAGAATGGCACTTTGCTACATGATGATTGTGTTTTGAAACTAAACCTTCCAACAAACACATTTCAAATAGTCGTTCCAACGTTGGGCTGTTAGGAGAAAAAAAAAACAACAACTCTGGTGCCATCATGTGTCCTTGAGTCAGATAACAGCCGAATCCTTGGTTAAAAACAGCAGTTACAAAGGAATCCCTGGGAGAACAGATCTCACCTCTGTTGCAGAGGTGGATTAAACCACTCAAGATGTTACTTTCACTCTTTTTATTGCTCATGTCAAAGGCTAGAAACACAGAGAAACTCGGTACAGTACAGTACAGTACATTACTTGGCATTAAAGCTCCTTCTGATTCTGATACAGTACTGAGTTTTTAGTGTGTATCTGACTCTGTCTCCCCCCACAGGCTGGCAGCTGAGGGAAGGTCATTCCTGAGCAGGCAAGTTCCTGCTACACTCTGATCCTGGAAATACTGAAGTTGTGTATTGTCTTCCCAATAGCACATATCAGAGATTAAATCCTTTAAACTAAAAAAACTTTGGGTTCAATTTGCAGTTGTTACAATTTGCTTTTAACTCAGGGATGTTATGTTGGCCGGATTCAAAGACAGAAAACGTTGTGAACTTGAAACCAGCTCTAAAGTAGTTTACACTTCATTTTTTTATCTGGTCCAACTTGCATAACTTTCATCACAGTAACTCATACAGATCTACCACTGTGTGCTTCGTAACGTTCATTGTGGTTTTACCGATACTCAGGTACACATCTTCTTCACCGTCTCAGTCGCTGTAACTAATGTGAGGAGCCATTCACTTCAGTAATGTTACTTAATGTAGTCTAACTGTTATAAAGTGTGACACCAATCTCATTTATAATATTCAGTCTAGCTTGCTGACCTTTTAATTATCATCCAGTGCATTTAGCTGTGTTGACATTACTGAGCCTCCGGTTAAAGTAGTGTTTCTCAACGGGGGCGTTCCAAGGACGATGGGGGGCGCTGGAAGCAACATTTTGGAGAGGGTGGCGCTGAGCTGCTTTTGGGGGGCGTTGAAAGTTCTAAGGTGAGTTTACACCAAAGATTCCAAACAATACGTGTTTAAACTTTAAACTACTTGCAAAAAAACGTCTACCAGTTAGTCTACTGCGACTGGACGAGACGGTGTATTTTTCTCTGTCAGCTACTTGTGGTGCAGCTCCGTGCTGCCTTCACGGGAACGGGAAGCCAGAGTATCATCTGTAAAATTTTACCCACATGGCGTTTACTGTGTAAACTCTTTCTTGGTATTACCGTGGATATGTGTTTATTTCTCTGAGGCATAAACTGTGAAAGTCTTGTTATCGCAGTAGTTACGCATTTACAAGATAACAAGATAATCCTGTCGGACTTATTACGTCGTAATATTACAACTTTTTTTTCTTTACATGTCAGAGAACACAGATATGTGGGAGAGATTCTGAATGTGCAGAAAGTTTTGAACATTTGCAGTTAAGTTGCAGTGTTTCCCATAAGTTCATTTATTTGAACAATATCAACGCTGACCACCACATATTGAATTTCGATTTCTTTTACTTGGCCTGTTTAAAATTGTATTTGATTGCAGAGCGCAAGAGCAGCTGGCCCAGTGAAATGGAAAGGATTTGAGGACATCTACAGGCTGACATGTGTAAAGTTTTCTTCCTTTCCAAGTATCAACAGGGATGTTTGTTTGCATTCAGCTGCCCATTTCTATGGAACTGCACAGTGTGTACCACAGTCACTCTCACGCATCAGTGGTATGTAAGGTGTTGGGCAGTAATACTGTAATATTACTTTTCCCAGTAAAGAATAGTGTGACTGATTACTATTTCCAAAAACAGTAATGTTATTACAGTTACTAATCAAGTTAAGGCTACCCTACTTATTAGTGTTGTCTAGTTTGTGTCTGATTTTATTTTATTATTGTTTTATTATTGTGTTATGGCATTTTTGTATGAGTAAGCACATCATGAGCACAGTACAATCCTGAGTCAAATTCCTCATATGTGTACACAAACCTGGCAATAAAGCTGTTTCGGATTCTGATTCTGAACGCACCATCCCTGACGTGAACGCATGACCGCGCTGCAGCTCAGCCACACCGGACCTTATCAGCTGTTAGCCGAAAAGCTAAAGGAAGACAGGAGAACAGGGAGGAGAGGTATTTTCGAGATATTTTATCGAGATATTTTAGAGTAGCTAATTTTACTTTTTTAAGGAGCAGCCTATATGCTAAGTGACTAGGTAATAAGGACCGGATAAATTGGGTATTTTTTGATTATTGCTTGTTATAGGCTATGTCTAATGATTACTTTGACTGTTGTGGATTGATCAATCATATAGCCTACATACACTTTTCTGTATAATTGGTTGCCTTTGTCTTTATGTCCTTATGTTTAAGGTTTTGGCAAGTTATAAATTAATTTCTTGTGAATGGTTGTTAAGGGGCTTATATAAGGCCTTTTCAGAGGCTTGGATCAGCGGGGGCAATCTGCGCTCCTCATCAACAGACAGGCAAACAAGGCTCCCCGAGGTAACCACGGCAACAGCTTCTGTGTAACTGGCGCGATCCCGTGAAACTGGCGCGGTCGTTCTCGTCCCCCCGCTGCCAGAGTTGAAATGTAAAAACTTTCTCCTACAGTTTATCAATAGACAGAGACTGATGTGGCTGTTTGATCTGAGTTTCCTGAATTATATAACTGTTTCTTTAACAGTTAGGCCACCAGCGACCTTTGCTGCTGTCTCTTATTCATTAAAAAAATCTATTAACTTCTACTGAACTAATTTGAAAGTTAGTAGTTTATTATTTAGTTATAGAATAAGTTATTTCATGTTGCATGTTGCACATTTAACTGTTGAAGCTTGGTAAATGAATACAAAATAATTATTGAGAGGTGGCGATGGAGAAGTGGATTAGACACTTGTCTTTAATTCCCACTGCAACACATCCACCACAGAAGTTGTTGTCATGGGTCCTGCTTTACCATCCATGTTATAATACAGTAGAGCCGGAGCCAGTTTGATCGGGGTGTGGGGGGGTCTCAGTATATATATCTCGCAACTCAAAACCCATCTGTTTAAAACTGCCTACCTCATTTGATGTAAATTCTTTGCTTTTAGCTTGTTTTAATGTTCTTAGTTTTGCTGCTTTTAAATGTCTTTGCATCCCTGTACAGTGTCCTTGAGTGCCAAGAAAGGCGCCTTAAATAAAATGTATTATTATTATTATATTTTCCTGCTTACTTGCCCTTTGCCAATCACATGCCTGATGTAAGGATCCTAGCCAATAAGGAGAACTAAGTTAATGTTAGAATACAGATGGGTTTTCGAGGCTAGCACGCAGCTGCCTAGTCAATATGGACTGCAGGTGTTCCCTCTGGCTGGAGAGAGTATGCTCCTAATTTTACACATAAATATTGACATGAATGTCAATAAAGCATGATGTCAATATAGAGACCCCCCAAAATATTACAAATCATGCTTTTAGGGGAGCTGATGTCTTATTAAAGGGCGTTATGTTCCCCCGGCCTCCCCCGTAGTTCGCAACCTGGATCTACAGGAGAAAAATATTTAAAAGCAATAAAGAATGTCTGAGAGCTTCACTACAGTATCCATCCATCCATCGTCAACCGCTTATCCTACAGGGCTTCACTACATTATATTCTATTATATTTATATATTTTGAATTATCACCTGCCAACTGAATTTTGTGTTTCCCTTTATACAATAAGACATTTCCAACCTAAAATGGAACAGAAATCTTCACTAGAATGCAGGAAATTAAGTCTTTAATGTTCAAAATCTTGAGAACCACTGGGTTAAAGATACACAAATAGTAATGTTAGTTACTGAAAAGCGGCAGGCGAGCCAATGCCGATGTAGCACGTTGGCTAAATGCAGTCAATGTAACTTTATTATGTGACGAGCATGTTTATTATATATCTTAATATGTATAATGTTCATCCCTATCGTTTTTATCACGAGTGGAAGGCGAATATGGAGAGTGAGGAAATAAAGGAGGGATTGAAAGGGCAGGCTGGGGATAAGACCTCACCACTAAAACACAATAACCACAGCTGAAAGGAATGTCATGCCTTAACTGGATTTCACAGCAGAAAACCATCTTTGTCATAAGTAGCTGGCTGGATTTGATTCCCATATATGTGAAATTCTATTTTGAACTGTAGCCACAACTGTAGTAGCAAACTTTCTCTATGAACTGATCCTCCAAGAAATCCACGGATTTATAAAATACAGTGCATTAGCAACCCCTTCAATCAGCATTTCCTAATGGTTTCACTGAAGCAGATAGGGGGTGGTGGTTCAATCGGTGAGAAAAACAAACTGTTATGCAAAATGGGCAGCCTGTAAAAATAAGCAATGAGCTATTCTAGGCTCTAATTATTACATACAAAACTAATATTATGATTGAAAATTTGACATAGGAAATAAAGAAAAGCAAAATGTGTAATTTATTACAGCAAAAAGCACACAGTGTAACTGAAACTTTTATTTATGTGGTTATTTATTACAAGTCTTTGTGTCAGCAACAACACTGCCTGTATTATATTATATATTCAGTTATGCTACACAAGCTAAATTGTCTATGCTATACACTCCTTCATTATGACACAATTCAAAAGATATTTCAAAATGTATTGTACGCAGTGCATATTACTTCACACGTAGTGGTTTGTAAGTGGCAAATAAAGACAAAAAATCAATAAATAATATTATTTAAATAGACAGATCATATCCACTGCTATACAAAAAAACTGTGAAAGACCAACGTCCATGAATTTGTTTCAGCAGAGAGGAGAGATAAATACATCGCTATTTACACAGTTTTAAAGGTGAAAAACACAAATGTTGTCTTGTTCTACATTAACATTAAACCACAGCTCTGCTGTTCGGTTTAACCTGTTACAAGCACACCAGTCCAGATTACAGAATGCCGATTACAATATGGTGGTGTAAATTAGTAACTATTATAATGTGGTGCAGTGGTGTCACAGGGACTCTGTGGTTCAGGTGTTCATAGTGTTAGCAGCCGCCAGGAGTGAAGAGAACAGAGAGTCTGGTCTTTGCTTCAGCACATCTGGATGATCTAACTCTGCTGCCTGTGGGACAGAACACTTATTGTAAGTCTAGGTTAAGGCTCAGTCAAACTTTATCTTTGTGTATTTGTGGTTACCTCTCCATTGTCCATGACCAGAATACGATCTGCGTGCATCACAGTGTTGATACGATGGGCGATGGTGAGCATGGTGCAGTCCCGGAAGGCCTCTTTGATGGTGTTCTGGATCAAGGTGTCAGTCTCTGCATCGATGGATGCTGTTGCCTCATCCAAAAGAATGATCTGTTGGATAACATAAGGGACAGTTAGTGTGGATGAAGAGCTTGGCTAGAAAGGGACAGAGTTAGGATGGTATAGGGTAGAGACAGCTGTACAGACTGATACGAGAGCAGAAAAGGCCGACTGAGAATAGTTATGATATGATAAATGAGAAGAGGATGGTGGGGTAAATTATGCAAATGCACAAACCTTGGAGTTGCGGAGCAGTGCTCTAGCCATACACATCAGTTGTCTTTCTCCTACAGAGAAGTTCTCTCCATTCTCCAGCACCTGTGCCTGTAGATTCCCCTCCAATCTTGAGATCTGAAGAAACAAAATAGCACTCATTGCATACATTTCCTACTGCTGTTACCACTTCTGAGACTGACCTAGATTGGCAGTGATCAAACAGCCCATTAAATTGCAAAATGACAAAATCCTTTAGAAAGTATCTATGAAAATTGCTGGAATAAAGACAAAGGCAGTGCACTGGCTGACAAGATTTGGTCCGGATAAATGTTATTATACTGCTAACATACCGAGTCCTTCATGTAAGTCTTCTCCAGCGCCGCCCAGATCTCCTCATCGGTGTGGTTATTGAAGGGGTCAAGGTTGTACCTGTAGGCAAACACAAATTATCACAGCTGCTTAGCCTGTGTGTGTGAACATAAAGCTCCGTGGAGCTAAGATTACCTGACTGTGCCAATAAAAAGCACAGGATCCTGAGGGATGATAGACAATTTACTACGCAGATCCTGCAGACCAATGGCCATAATATCCACTCCATCTATCAGGATGGTTCCTGCTGCCGGCTCCACCAGTCTGAACAGAGCCACGCCTAAAGAGGACTTCCCTACAGACACAAAGCGCAGAGCAGAGTAGCTGAAGATTCCAACTGTTGTCACAATATGTTCATGAATATGTAGATTCAATTAAATGATAATTAGTTATTTACTGTATATATACACACTTAAATATTCTTCAGTCAGTTAGGGTCTTACCAGAGCCTGTCCTTCCCACAATGCCCAGCTTCTCTCCAGCTCGGATGGTGAAATTGAGCCCATTCAGGACAACCGGTGTATTCTCTCTGTATCTCATCTTGTAGTCCTGGAAGGTGATGGTTCCACTCTTTGGCCAGTCCTCTGGGACGTGAGCATCCTTTATATGTCTGGGGGCCTCAGACTTACAACCCTGTACAATAAATAGCAATTTCTTTTAGGTACAGGTTAGGAGGGTCACTGATGACTGCTTAGTGAAAATCTATGGCCTCTTTGGTAAAAAGCACAAACAGCTTTAGCAAGTGCTCTTCTTGAGTAGTTTAATGGACAGAAGGCCAGGAGAAATGGATGGATTGAGGGAATGGAGGAATCCCGTGTATAAACAGTCACTATTTTTCTGAGGCAGAGTCTGACCGTGATGTACTCCTGCAGCCGTTCCACTGAGTTGAACCTCGCCTCCACCTCCGTCGCCTCCCTCACTACGTATTGAAGCATGCCTGTCAACTGGGCAACACGTAAACACAGTCTGTAAACACACATATTTCAGATGCTATTGATGTACATTAACAAAATAAACTAAACGTTCATACGTTTACCTGTATGGTGTAGGACATGGCCAAGCCTTTCAAAGCCGGACTGATGACTGCATCGCCGCTGAGCACCACGAACAGAGCCACCAAAAGGGTCATGGTCGAGGCCATGAAGTCCAGCCAGAAGGAGAGCCAACGTGTCCCACAGAAAAACAGTAAGAAGTGGTTGGAATTGATGTCATTCAGTGACTTGAACCTACAGCATGACAAAGGACAAGCAAGGGTTTGAGAACATACTGCATTAAGCTGATGATCAATAAAACAGTTTCCACAATGCAGAACAGGATCAGAGACACTGTGACTAAAATATCAGGTGCTACTTCTACACTGCACAAATGTAGAGCGAAGAATATTTAAAACAGAGCACACATTCTCAGCAAGCCTGAAATGTCAGAAAACAAAAACATTTCATGTTAAGGAATTCTGGGATCTTACAGTTTTATGTGTCTGTCTCTAATGTTGTAGGCATGGATGGTGCTGAGGCCCTGCAGGGTAGAGGTGGTAAGAGAGATGCAGGGAGAGCGACTGATGTTCTCCATCTTCTTCATCTGACGGATACTCCTCTGGAACATGCTGCAGAGAAATCAGTCAGTATACCTTAATTATACCACTCTTTACCGTCCATTCATGCACCTGCTTTTAAAAGAACTTAAGTGAAAATATAAATCTTGCAAATTACATGAATGCTATTAATAATTCACTAAATGTGTAATCAAGAGGTGGTCAAAGCTGTATGGAGCCCAGGGGTGCGCCTTTACCCAAGCTATGTCTGACCCACAGTCCCAGACTTTGAAAACCCCTGGTGTAATCAATAAGATTAGGAACAACACCAGATTGTGAATTGCTACAATCCTGTTTTCCAACAGTCCCCGCATAAATAAATTTTTATCAAGGTTAGACATAACTGCTAATAACTCACAAGAGAATGAGGGTGAACAAAGCTCCAATAACAACCACAGCTATCAGCAGGAGGGGGAAGACAGACGATATGATGATAATGGTGAAGGTGACCAGCAGACAAAACTGCAGGAAAGGGTCCATGTGCAGGGGGAGCACGGTGTCCACCTCCTCTTGATCTTTGGAGAAGCGGTTGAGAATGCGGCCTGTTGGCGTCGTGTCAAAGAAACTCGTGGGACTGGCGATAATCTGAGAAAGGAAAAAATCAGCTGCTCAGTGTGTAGCTACAGCACGTTACTGTGGCTTCTACCAGGTCTGAAAGAAGTCATAACTTTTAAACACCAAACACATTATAAGATAAGTTAGATAGTTTTTCACAGATTTTTGATATTTTACATGGTCAAGTAAACAGGGTTATCTACGATTATAATTGAAAAGTTTGATGGTATATAAATGGCTGGGGATCAGCCGTTCCACAGTACGTTCTTGAACATGGTGTCGTGGAGTTTGCAGGCAGCATTCAAGGTGACCCGAGTGTAGACGAAACACTTGATGACAGCAAGTATCAGCATGACAACCACCATCACGCCATAAATAAGCTGGTAGAAGTGCAGTTCGGGGTTTTCTGAGATGTTTCCCTGGGCTAAAGTCTTATTGGGTGACCAAGAAAAAAAGAGAAAATATATGAAGTTAGTGGAGATCAGGGTCAGAGAGAGAATTGATCACTCTGTTTGTTTCAACTACAAAAATGATGTTGTGCTATTGTGTAATACTGTCATCATACAGCGAGAGAGTGCGAGTGAGAGAAAAAGAGATATTGTTCTCACCCCATTGCCTTTCCCCAGCCAGTAACTGAGCCACCAGTTACTGAAGGCTGTGGATCCAATCATCAGGACGATGTTCAGGATGGTGAGGAAGGTGACGATGTAGCCTGGAGCAACACAGTCACAGCAAACAATCATCAGCTGGGTGGTGCATCTGTGAATTGTGTATTATTGCATAGAGTCATACCAATGTATGTGTGTGTGTGTGTGTGCTGTATCAGACCTCCGGCTGCCTGGCAGTATTGCCGGTAGACTTTCCAGGAGACGGAACCTTCTGTGGAGGACTCCTGACTGACCAGCTGATCATCGTCGGCAGCTTAAAGGGGAAGAAAAGGATTTAATAGAATCATGGCACAATTAAAGTGACTCCCGTTTGCATCAGTCTTTGTCCTGACTAATTGGATTATGCTACTATAGAACAAGAATATCACAAAATATAGTTGTAAATGTAAACTAGCTTCACTGAAGATCCAATCACCCAGACCTATGGTTTAGGATATAAACTAATAGCTGTCTACACCACTGGTTCTCAGAGTGGCATTCCTTGAGGGGTTTCCAGGGGATCCCCATCAAAAAGGGAAATCATTTATTTTCGCCTTTATTCCATGCATACGTAATACAGTGACACAACGTGTGAGTATTTTGGCCATGGGTTTTTATACACTTTCTGTAATAAAACATTTAAACAGCAAAATCCTATCAGATGGGCGATCCTGGAACAAAATCTTACCAATGGGGTGCGTGGTCTAATTTGTGTCAGTTTAGGGGTCCTTGACGTGAAAAACTTTGAGAACCACTGGTGTCTGACGGCAAAACTGTTTATTGTTGTTCCAAACTGTAAAGACTGAATATAGAGATCTTGAGAGAGAAGTTCGAACCCTGCTTACTTTCTCGCCTCTGCATATCTGGCCTCTGTGATAAATGGGTGTGAATGTCAGATTGTCGGGTTTTGGTTGGAAATTGCTGGATATTACAGCTGAACTGGATGATCCTGCACCAACATCAGAAGTACAACTTAAAAAGTTTATACACTTACGTTTCTGGCCATCTGTCGTTCCATCGTCCTTTTCATCTGACATGTCAAATGCTGAAAGGAAGCACAGAATATATATGACAGAATCAATTCTTGTCATCTCTCTACAGCAGACTCTAATAAAGGCACACTGACAGTATATTGACAGTGAGAGATTTGTTGCAGTGTCTGCTAATGTGTGACAGAGCTTTGTGCTTATTGACCTCGGCACCTTCTGGCACTACCTTTCCCCTCCTCCTAGTTATATATTGGCTCTTTTATAAGCCTACATTTTGTAACCGATGATCTATGAAACTTTTTTTCACAGAGAATTGTCTTGTCAGTGTGTCTTAATAAATGCTTTAACAAACTCAAGCCTTATTTTCATTCATTTTATGCTCTCTATTAATAATCAAGGTATCACAAATGATCCAATTTACTGTAATCCATTCCAGATTAACAAAACATCTTTCCTGGTTTCCATACCTGGGTTCACTATCCCGTTGTCAGTGCAGTCTCTTAGCTCAACCTCCTTCAGCTGGGCAGCATCTTGGGTTGACCCTTCCTCCTCTTTTTGAGTCTTTAAAGGATAAGTGAAAACACAGTGAAACAAGTTGAAAATGTAAGACAGCAAAGTAGATGATAAACCGTTATGTTGTTACTGCCTTCTCTAAACCTCTGTCATCTCTCAATATTTGAGTTACAGCTTACATGTAGCAACAATACTGAAAGACAATTATTTCCAGTTGATGTGAGAAATTATGGAACACATTCCTTTGTTTTACAGACATCTATTTTGTTTATTGTTTTTCAGCTAGTAAAACAATAAAGAGCTGGTGGAAAGCTTTTACAGCTAGTTAAACAAGATATGGTGAGAATAGCGGAGCTACAGTTAATCTGAGGTTTATACTGTACAGGAGGTTTGTTTTTTTACTTTGGACTGTTCCATCTGGTAGTTGTTGATGAGCTGAGTGTAGCGTCCATTGGCTTTCATCAGGGCCTGGTGGTTTCCGGCCTCCAGCAGCTCGCCATCCTCCAGAACCAAAATGTCATCACAGAACTCCAGATACTGAAGGACACGAGCGAGGACAACCACACATTTATCGCATTTGGCAGACGCTCTTATCTAGACTGACTTACAAAAATGTGCTATAGACAAGATTGCAAATTTGACTGAGAAGCATGTTTAATAACTGAGCTTTTTAGGATTCACTCTCTGTTAAAGAATTAAACTGGGTCTATCTTCCCACCTGGAGCTGGTGTGTAACCAGTATGACAGATTTGCCCTGGAGCTCCTTCTTAACACATTCTTCAAAAATGTGTTTCCCCACATGGGCGTCAACAGCAGATAGCGGATCGTCAAGGAGAAAGATGTCCTTATTGGAGTAGATGGCTCTGGCCAGGCTGATCCTCTGCTTCTGCCCCCCTGACAGATTCAGCCCTCGCTCTCCAATCTGCCAACAAAACAGCAGAACGCTGTCAAGAACACTGGCCACAGAGTGTAGTATATCTGAAAATCCACTTTTCACTTTTAACTAATGTACATTAATGTAGAATAAATAAAGATAGAACATATCTATGCAAAGAAAGAGAGGGTGAATGCATGAAGAAGCTGACAGTGAAGACAGCCAAGTACTCACAGCTTCAATTAAACTCAAATTGAGTTCAACAAAATGAGTCACAGATTTGGTTATGCTTAAATCTTGAGTGCCATGAAAGGTGCCATTAAATAAATTGTTGTATTAATATTAATTACTATTATAATAACAGTGAGCTCCTACCTCAGTTTGATCACCATATGGGAGGATTTTCAGGTCAGCTCTGAGGCTACAGACATCCAGAGCTCTGTTGTATCTGTGGAGTAAGACCTAAAGGTCAGTGAAAGCCAAGTACACTGTATTCAAAAGAGTCATGTTGAAGAGTTGAGAGTAGTTTAATCACTCAAGGCACATTAACAATGCTTGGAACTGGTTTGCTCAGACATACTGTAGGTCCCTGGTAGTTCATGAGCAGTAATGTAAGAGCAAACTCGCTGCCTACTTCTTATTTGACTATTTCTGCACATGAAAAAATTAAAGTCAAAATACAAGGCTCAGAAATGCAGTATTTGGGAAAACACTGCTAGGATCAAGGATATGTTAACTTTTCCAACAGTACGTAATGCATACTGGTGATTACAGCAAAGGTAAAGGCCTAACCACATATAGAGCAGTTGAATGACTCATAAAAATTCTGTGCACAGGTCAGCAGTGTCACCATCCCAGGCAGCATGGAGTGGCTTCACAATGATAATTGTGTCTTATAACGGAGGTGACCTCTATTTTTGTTTAACTACCTTGCCAGAACTCTGAGAAGATAAGAGGAGTTTTTTCCTAGTTAAACATTTGACTCCGCAAAGGGAAGACCCATTCAAGCTTTGTTTTAATAGTCTGTGTCAGAGTAATGAGGAACAGTGGTAACATATTAACATATGGTATGGTATCCCCTTTGTTAATGAGACCTCCTTTGTTGTTTCCATATTCAAAGGTCATATTTATCAGTGACTTATAATTAGTGACAAGTGGGTTAAGTGATCAGTTACTTGGCCTGGTCAAAAGATTCGCCCATCAGGATGTTTTCTTGAACAGTTCCATGGAATATCCAAGCTTGCTGGGAAACGTAGGCAAATGTCCCATTGGCTATGATGGAGCCCTGCAGAAGGTGCATCTAAAATATAAAAATGAGCAGACGACCATGAGAAAAGCTGTATGTTACATAGCATCAGTTAAATTTTGTTTAGCGATAACACACTGTAATGTAAATAAGGAGCATCATTGTGCATGCCTTTGCAGAACAGAATAGGGGAAATTAAAACAGTAAAATGGAACAACCAATAAAAACATGATGTCCTAAAGGACAAAAAAGACAACCTGGATACTAAGGAGGAGCCAACCTGTTCCAAAATGCTGGAGATCAGTGATGTCTTTCCACTCCCCACGTTCCCACAGACACCAAGCAGGTTTCCCTTCAGGAAATAACACAGAGAATATATGTTTACCTTTAACCCAATCTAATTTAGCCCCTTTACCATTATCAGTGGTAAAGCACACCTTAGGAAGTGTGAAGGAAATGTTTCTCAGTGTTGGCAAGGTTTCAGTCCTCATCTCGTCCACTTTGTGTCCCTCCACCCCATTGGATGAGCTGGGTATGATGTCTGGCTGTCTCTCTGGTTTGGTCCAGGAAAGTGTAGCGTTTTTCATCACTATGGCCGAGTCACTGTCTTTCCTCTGCATCAGGTAGGACTCTGGATTCTGCAGCAGCAATATTTTCTGAAACAGCCACACGTTGCATTCATGAGTTTGTTCATGTTTTTAAAATTGAGATTTTAAAGCACTGAATGAGATCCACAACAGTGATAAATACAACAAACGCTAGCATTTCAAGTTGTAGTGACAAACCCTAAACACACACACACACGCACGCACGCACGCACGCACACACACACACACACACACACACACACACACACACACACACACACACACAGAGGGAGAAATGCCTCAGACTGCATAATGGAAAAAACAAAAAATAGAAATACAATGAAGTAACAAACTTTCATCTGGTACAATACTTTTATGAATACATACAGTATAACTTGTGATTCTGCATTCAAATAATAATAATAATAATAATAATAATAATAATAACAACTGTTGCCATCACTGCTGAGCATGACACAAAGAGAAGAGTTTACCCTCAGTCGTGCTACTGACACAGCAGCATCAGCCAAGGACTTTACAGACAGGGGTAGTATAGCCAGGCAGAACCTCAAGGAGTTGAAGATGGCGATGGTGGTAAAGGCCTGGTAATAACAAAGAATGATACTGAAACACTATCTCACACAATACAACACTGACAAGGCCATATATTGTTTTAAAATGGACAACAACGCTCTATTGGCCAGCACCAGTTTAGAGCGACCACACACCAACAAAGGAAGAATTTGCATTTATCATGAATAACTGCCGACAAAACTGAAAGATAGTCATCTAAACACATATTGTTCTCAGACCCACACATGCTGCAGTTGGAAAGAGAAAAATACCTCTAATAACTATTTCATTCACACAGTGAAGGCAAAGGTTTTTGTACTACGTGTACTGCACTGCAATGGTACTCACATCAGCTGTGTTGAGACTTATGCCCAACAAAGTGTGTACGATGAAGGTGAAAATGGTGGCGAGGGTGGGGATGATGCTGGTAATGCTGGTATTGGCATTCTGGACGTAACTGACCCTCTGCAGATGTTTCTTCTCACTTTTCCTTAAGCCTATAAGAGAGACATCATCACATGTGGAGAAGTTGTTCATGTTTTTTTACTCTTCGTAAACTCTTTTCCAACCCATAAACAAACGGGAAAGTTCTTGAAATGGGAACAAAGTGGTCAGATATGAAGCTAGACTGGACTGGTACAAGCAAAGGCACACCTCCTGATACTTGTTTTGCCTCTACTGTACACAAGGAGACTATTCTATGTGGGTGAGATGGTGTGGACAGAATCTGGCAGCTGCAGCCCTGCCTCCAGCCTCTTGTGCTTCTGGTCACATGGCTATGTTCACTGAAGCTATTTTGCATCAAAAACTAATAAAAAACAAATTCACATACATTGCTTCAATTAAACTACTTCAAGATCTGTGTTGCAAATTTCCACCATCTCCACACAAGTGTGCAACTTTGATTTTAGAAATCTCAACATTTGAACCATGAAACGTGGAAAGTGGCTTAGGCATCTTCAAGATTGGTTTTGTGTAGACATAAAGGAGACAATGTAAAAGATGTTGGACAGGAAAGATGTGTGTTTGACTGGAAGACAAAGTCAACAAGTTGCCACCCAGCTTCATACCTGCGATTTTCTCCTCAAAGGAATCTTCCCAGGCGTACATCTTGATAAGTTTGATGCTGTTCAGAATCTCATTCACTGTGCGAACACGGCTGTCTGTTATCAGTATGGCTTTCCATCTGAACATGTTAATGAGCTTGGCTAAGAAAAACTGAAAGCAAAAATAAATAAATAATCAATATTAGTGACACTACACATAAGCCGATTCCATATTGGACCATTTTAACAAATTCAATGTATTTCTTGTTGACCATATTTGTTTATAGCGTTTGATAATTGCAGTATCCCTTTTTTGCTCCAATTGAGGGTTTTAAGAGCTAAAACCATGGATTTTATACTGCTTATGAAAAATATATCTAAAATATGTTAATGTCCTTATGTCTACTATGAGCATGTGCAGTTTCTAATGTACAGACCTGTATGGGGATAAAGACGATGTAGATGCAGACTCCAGTCAATGCGGTGTAGCCCAGAATGTAGCAGGCGTAGATGACACACACAATAAAGAGCACTGGCGTGGACAGTGTAAAGCTCGCAAACAATACTGCTTCAAATATCCTGTGGCCATCGTTGGTCAAAACATTAATCATCTGGGCGGGAGAGAGAGGAAGAACTAACATTCAGAAGTTTGGCAGAAACAAGTTTCCACTACCACTGCTACATGGCATCAATTAAATGTGCATGAAGGATGCTTTGGTTGCATGATTTTATGACTAATCCACAAATGTAGAAAAACTCTGCACATGATCTCAAAACATTTTTTGTATTCATTATAATTATAACATTATTTGGTGTGAAATTACTTGATAAGCAATTCTCCTCATGCAACTGCTGTTGAGCTGGATCAACGGGTGAGATCTAAACCAGGTTTACTAACTACTACACAAAATAATATTAATAATATAATATATTTTTTTTAAGTTCTTGTTCCTACAGGAGGAAGAATATAAAGTAATGGTAAGAATAGTTTTGGTCTCTGGTACAGTTCATGCTACATGCTTGAACCATCCAGCACACTTTAATACAGATGCAGAGAGGAAACTACCACACTGACCACACGATCTTTATTTTATTCCTGCCTTTACTGCACTTGCCAGCTGCTGAGGAAAATGGTACCATTCTCTTCATTGTCTTGGACTGATGCCCAGTTTATATGTTAAACTTCATGAAAAAACACAAAAAAAGTATGTATTGTCTAGCATAAATTAAGACATGTTACAAATGGGCAGGAGAGAAGCAGAACATTGTTTCCTGGCATATTTGGTATTTGGTAAGAATATATTTTCTTTACACTATCTTAAACTTCCCACGAAGAGTAAGAAGATATTACAAACCAACTTTCCTGGAGAAATGTAGACATACTACTTTAAATAAGAATTAACCTGCATGCATGTAACCCAGTCTTTACCTCTCCTATTGAAATGCCACTGTGCACCCGCAGAGAGACGACTTTCTGAAAGGCCACGACAGAGAAGGCCCCCTTCAATCTGACTGCAGTGCGCAGGCTTATCGCCCACAACAAAGACATTAGGAAGGCCTTGAAGAACTCTGAGGTGAACAAAGCAAAGGCCAGACCAACACCATGGAACACCGTGGACGTCCCCGGGTTTTCAGTATACTTCAGGATCTCATAGACCAGAATAGCCTAATAGAGGACAGAGATGTTTGTGACGCTTGAGAAGAGCGTTAAACATTACACAGGATTAAAACAACATGGAACACTAGTGTTGCTGTTGAGCTCACTGTGTGCTTGTAAGATGGGTAATGTTTTAGTTGTTGTGGCTTGGATTAACATTAGCAGATAGTAGGTTTTTACTGTTTTGGCTATTAATCAATGTAAATTTCATGAATTTATCTTTTCTGTGCCACCTACTACAGTAGTATGCGAATCACATACCACATTGTCTCTGTCTTTTGCGAATTCAACATTTATAACATGGGAATTGTTGGGCCTCTGTAAATAACATTACAAAGAGTACGGTCTTGACCTACTCTATATGAAAAGTGCAATGAGATAACTTTTGTTAGGAACTGGCGCTATATAAATAAAATTGAACTGAATTGAATTGATAAAATGTTATGTTGTTATGCTTTTCTAAATGTATGAATAAATGTTGAGCCCCTTAAAGATTAAACTAGTGGTTTCCAATCTTTCTGGCTTGTGACACCTTATAAAAAAGCTTGACCCCTAGTTAGGGAATCACTTAATACAGTATACAGTAGCTACAGTAAACACAACAGCTTTAACAGTAAAATCCTACTTACACACATGCATCAATATTGGCAATCTTCAATGTCATATATAATACTACATTAGTCACAGGGGCATTTTTTTTACAGCATTTTAGTGGCACTATTGCTTACTTAAAGGTTCAGTGTGTAAGTTTTAGTGGCATCTAGTGGTGACGGTTGCGAAATGCAACCAACGGCTCACTGTGCATTCATGTGCTCCTCGAATCGTCCCTTTCCCCGAGTTGTGAAGTCGTTCTTCCGAATTCAGTGTGTGTTCATGTGCTCTTAAGTTGGAATGTGGAATCAACATGGACGCTACTACAAAGATGTGTTACATTAGCATGATCAGATCATATAAACAACACACAGACATCTAGTTCACTCTACATGGACAGCAAACTAACCATTAGAACCATTTTACAAATTGTAAAATTGATTTGTGCATTTGCACAAATCAAAGTTCTGTATACTTCTTTATGTCCGATGTATACTTCATTTCTCTTTTTGCGATAAGGATTTAAGGAGGAAAAAAGATTCTGATTATTCCGACACCACATGAAGTATGCAAGAGAAGCTACGGTGGCCGACACGCTCTGTCGGCTCTTGAGCTAAATAATACATATGGTCCTCCATTTGTCCAAATAGTCCACTTCTTTGTCGATTACTACTACTAGTACTACTAACTTTACTTGTTGTTCTTCTTCTTCTTTGTATGTACGTATTTAACGTAGTGACAAAATTCGCTCTGAATAGCTGTTTGTCCACTTGGGCTACTGTGGAAACATGGCGACGCAAGATGGCGAAGTCCATGTAAGAGGACCCGCGGTGTATGTAGATAAAAATGGTTCATTCTAAGGTAATAAAAACGTAACAGTTGAACCTTTAAGTACTTCCCCCACCACATTAACAATGAACAATTTTACAAAACCAACTACAGAGAAGGCCATTGGATCTGGCCAATAGAGGAAGCACTGGCTTCAAATAAAATTACCGGGCCCAGAAACACTGCCACCATAGCAAAGATGCCAGTAAGGACGGAAAGAATCAGCCTGGTTCTTTGAAAGCGAAGGATCACTCGAACCAAAGAGGCCTTTTCCGGGCCCACCTTTGACACTTCTTCTTCCCAGAGTCTGTGGAGCCTGGACAACACACACAATCAGAGTAAACGCTGTCAGCCTTGTTCATCTATTACTAAAGTAAAACAGTACAACACACTCACTGTTTTTGACAGTTTTCTCACAATTTTATGATTCATTTTCCAGATGTGAATTTCAGCAACTAAGCGGGTCACGTGTTATGTCTACGGAATAGACTATCCTGTAATTACATCAAAAGTCAAAGGAGAAACATGGGGCCCTCATGAATCAGCAAGAAGAGTGTCAGACCTTTCTCCGCTGGTGTCGGCTACATCCAAAGGAGACAGGTTGAGACAGCTCATGTCCAGCTTGTTCCTGAATATGGCCCACATTATGGGGGTCATCCAGGCAAAGGTTGTAAAGGACAGGAAACCTGCATTGTCCAGAGGGTGGGACCTAGACATAGAAACATCACCCAATATAAACTCAACAGTGGGTCAAATACATAACATCCAAAGCCAATAGAACTAGCCAAGTACATTATTTGTCTGTACATGTCACCTTAAAATTTTCAAATGATATTTAAGTGCATCATAACAGACAATGAATGTTATCAATGACACTGACTGTGATTGTGATGAGGAGCAGCGGAAGAGTTTGAGAGTCTGAAGGCTGGGGTGGTATTTTTTTAGTGGGGAAGGGCTGGCCATTTTGCTGTTGTCCAAATCAGTATGTTCTAGACTGGAGGCCACAGATCCAGTCCCCCGTCGGAAACTATCTTCTGCCTTAAGAGTCATGAATACAAGAAGACAGAGTGAATGAATCAGACAGAAAGGCAGAGTTGGACAGAGAAAGGAACAGAGGGTAGGAAGAGAGAGAAAGAAAGATGTCAACATCCCAGCTAAAGACTCACAAAAAGTGGATCAAACACATCTGCAAAGAAAACACAGGATACAGGAGAAACAATAGCAGAGGAAAGGATCTCTACTCATGCAGTAAAAACAAGATGTGAAGAGGTCAGGAGAGTTCTGGTGGAAGCTGCTATTTATTCTGTACTTACAAAGGAGGCTCCCCGGGTTCTCCTCTTCTCCAAAGTATCGTCTGTCTTCATTTTGTCCTGTTTCACGGGCAGCAAGCATGCAAGGTCACTGTTTTATCAGCCAACAAGATGGCTGGAGGGATTGCATGGAACAACATGGCACTATTAAATAATGTTTAAAAAGAGTTTACTGATTTCAAGGAAATATGCCACAAGGCTCAGACAGAGGGAGAACACTGATATAGAATGAAATAGAATAGGATAAAACTTTGTTGTCTGGCCGAAGCTGGAAAATCATCTCTGTCCCTGGTTTATATCAAACTTTTAAACATTCATCAATTATTAAAAAAGGTGGTAGGTTGTACGTCACAGAGGAAATAAAAAAGCAACCTCGTTAAAATATCATATTATACTGATATTTCAAGAGTGTTACTAAGACAGCAGCATTGACTACCTCTTTGTTTCATGCGTCATAAACAACGACTGAAAATAGCGTCAATGAATTACAGGAGTCCTCCTCCTCCTGTCTGCCTCTCACCTCCAGTCATACTGTGTCAAAGTTCCCCCATCCAAAAGAAAATGCTACTTAATTAATTTACTGCGTGGTAAAATTCATGACATCCTAAAAGAGCAGCACTTTACAACCTTACATGAATAACATGGAATTCTGTTCAGTTCCTGTGTGTGTTTTCATGTATTATGAGGATAGCTGTAACAGTGATGGATGGTAGATATAAAAGAAAGGCTGCTAAACCAACACAAAACCACAGACAGAACAACCAACAGGGGCCTGCATGGTGGCAATGACACATCATGCATCCTGAGCCGAGTGTCCTGAACTCATCTAAACTCCAGCAGTAGTCACTTGAAGCTCGAATGGTCATGAGAACAGTTTTAACAGCTGCACTTACAGATGCAGATGCAAAACCATAGTGAAAAGAGGTGGCGTGTGATAAGGCGCCTTTTGTGTGGGAGACCTGAGCTCGATTCCCACTGTGACACATCCACTAATGAGTCCCTCAACCCCTGGTTACTCCAGAGGCATGCGACCTCTGACATATATAGCAATTGTCACTTTGGATGAAAGCGTCAGCTAAATGACTATATGAAAACTACTTTGGACTACACCTGCTTTGCTACTGAAACAGCAATGTTTTTAAAGCAGATTTTCAAAATGTCCACTTTGGATGTCCTGTAACTGTGTGTTACTAAGACAAAAAATCTAAAATCAAAAAAGACTAACTACACTAAAGCACAGAACAACAAAATATGTCCATAACTGTAAAGGGTAACATGAATTCACAGCTTTTAATCTATTAATCAATGACGTTAAATTAGACATAAGAAAGTTAAGCTAATCAAAAAATGTTTTGTTGTTTATACTTATGTTAATAAAAATAAAACTAATGAAACCAGATTAAAATAAGATGAACCCAAATCAAACTGAACAACATCAGGCTTTAAATCGTAACTAAAGTTAACCTAAATTGATATAACTGAACTAAAATACACCTTAGAAATAAGACTACATTAACAAACTAAGCAACCAACACCAATTAAAAATCATTAATCAATCAAGACTGAAACCCTTGAAACCCTTTAAAGTAGCAAAATTAAACAATACCTCTGTGTGGAGGACATGGAAGACTCACCACAGCTTGTTAATGCTGGATCTAAAGCTGACACTGGAGCAACACTTTACCCGGCATTACACAAGTTGCTTTTATAGAGATCAAAGGTTGCCGTGTTCAGAGGTAAATGTCCTCCCTAACTCCTTGGAGGACAGTATGATCAAACTGCCAGACCAATTACAATTAGTTAGATGAGAAAAATGAATGTGCAAGTAATTTGTTTTAATCCTAATTAAGATGAATTAAACAAATTCAAAAAGAGTATGGAACAAATAATTCTATATGTTATTTTGGGAAGCCTCTCCAGCCAGTTCGGGGCTAGTGACTTACCGGAGGGTCACCAATTCACAGCTGGTCATTTTTGGACTCAGCATGAGCTAATGACATTTATAAAATTAATTATGGTGTCTGGTTTTCATTTCCACAGAAGAGGAAATCCTGCAAGGTCTCTTTTTATTAGCCAACAAGACATTTTCAGTGCTAACATTGCTTGTAGCACAATTTACCAGATACTGGATTTTAACAGTGTCTTGCTGTAGGCTGTGATCATGTCTCATTATATATCTAAAAAGTATCAAAGGAGTTTATTGATTTGAAGGAAATATGCCACATCACTCAGACAGAGGCAGAATACTGATATCAAACTTTAAGAGATGTGTTCAAAAAGTGGTACATTGTATGTCACACAGGAAATGAAAACAGCATGTTAACATACAAGCTGAGAGTCAGCAGCAGCACTGACTACCACTTTGTTTCATGCCTCAAATAAATAAATATCTAAAATATTGTTAATAAATTACAGGAATCCTCTGCCTCTCACCTCTATTCACACTGTGTCAAAGTTTCTACATCCAAAAAAAATGCACAATCAAGAAGATGATGAGTCCATGTGAATATACCTTTATATAGGCTATATAAAATTCATGACAAGCTGAATGAGCAGCACTTTACAACCTGACACGCAAAATGTATGGAGTAGGGGAGACCTCTTTACTTATAACCTTATAACTAACCTAAATTATATTAAGCCTTAAAGTTCTGCATTATTAGGGGCTTGGCCACTTTGATTGACAGCTGTCTCTAGCCCCTGTCACTGCTAGCACTCAGACCGCCGTCTGTTAGCCTCACTCAGTTAATACAAGGAGCTCTGAGGCTCAGCCGTTTGGACATTTCTACATGCAGATACCGGATGAATAATGGCAGGCTGTGCGGTTTATTGGAGAGAGAACCTCCAGGAAGTCCGTGTTCCAGTTGGTGTGTGAAATTATTGTATTTTATATGTGTTGATATTTAACAGGTATCGCTGTCGCCATATAGCTTGTTGGCTTAGCTCGTTACGCTAATTAGCCAGATATGAGACACTGCAGGGAGGAAAAACACAAGTTATCTTACACAGACACTGCTCGAGACTTGGCATCAGCCACTGTGTTCTCAGCACCCTTTACATGTCGTATGTCTACATGAGATGGCTGAAGGAAGAAGACACCATCGCATAAGCCGTTGGTTTGGGTTTTGGAGTGAATGAAGAAAAGTTAGAGGATTGTGATCAGTGTAAACCACTACAGGACTTACCCCACCACCCACATAAATGTTGCAATGTCCAGATGAGCGCAAGTGCTTCCTTTTCAATGATAGAATAATTCAACTGATGCAACTAATTAGGGGGTTAGGGTTTCTAAAAGAAAATAAACTCACCGGGCAGTCAACACCATTTTCATTAGCCTGTATGAGTACAGCACCAGCTCCCACCTTACATGCATCCACATACAGGGAGAACAGTTGGTCCAACTGTGGGGCTGCTAGAACAGGGGAAGAACATAACAAAGACTTGACAGACTCAAAGGCCTCTTGACAGGAGAAAGACCAGTCAAACTTAACCTTTGGGCTAAGAAGAGTAGTGAGTGTGTTATGGGATTGCGTGGTGTGTGGACAGAGAGGACCCAAATGCAGCACTCTGAGGGAAGGAGGTTTATTGAGGGGAAAAGGGAGAGAGGGACTGGAGTGGAGGGAGAGGAGGACGTCAGGGAAGCACAGGCACGGGGAACCAAGGAGACAGGGGGCCAGGGAGCCGGGGGACACAGGGGCCGAGGAAGCGAGGAGAGGCAGGGGAACCGGGAGGACGCCGTGAGGGAAGTCCGAGGAGGAGTGGGCCAGTGGATGAGCCCAGCCGAATGGAGGACGAGGGTGAGTGTACCTGGGAGGGAAACAGACAAGGTTAGGGAAGACAGCGACAAGGCACAGGGTAAGTGTGAAAAAACAAGAAACATGAAAGCCTAAACGTGGGGGGTGGCACCGGGTATGGAGCAACGACGATCAAGCGAGGATGGTGTGGAGAACCGGGGTTGAAATACAGGCAGTCATGAGGTGATTACTGGCAGGTGTGGCAGGCTGACGAGGTGGCTGATGGGATGCAGGTGCAGGTAGTTGGCTGGGCTCAGGAGCAGAGGGAGAGAGAGAGCACACAGGGGAGAAAACACAGGGAGGCAGGCAGAGAACAGGAAACCAAGGAAAAAAGCAGAAAAACTGATAAAAAGGAGAAAAAACCGGGACACTCACCGTCAGCCGGGCTGCCACCACAACAGAGTGGAGCTGCAACTGTGGAGAAGTTCTTACAAAACCCACGACAGTAACCCAACATGCCCAAGAAACAGGACAGTTCCTTCTTGGTGGTTGGAACAGGGAACTGGTCAACTGCCAACACCTTTGCTCTTACTGGGCACACCTGCCCTTTTCCAACTACTTTGCCCAGATAGGTGACTGTTGCTTTAGCAAACTCACATTTCGCCAAATTAATGGTCAGACAAGCCCAAGCCATTCAGTCAAACGTTTATGCATTTGAGATGATCTGGAAGAAGCTGCTTAAGTGTCTACCCATTGTTGTCTTTACAGGTGCCAGAGGAGCTGATTGCAGAACCCTCCAGATGTGATTAGCTGTTTCCAGCTCTTCAGGAGAGAACATTAAATAGTGTGATCTAAACATAATATATTATTGTTAAAGAGGTGGTATTATGTTTTTTGGCTTTTTCCCTCTCCTTTATTGAGTTATTTCTCTTTCTTGAGCATGTAACAGGTTTGCAAAGTGAAAAAGCCCAAAGTCCAGCCCAAAGGGAGTTCCCATCTCCCACAGAAAACTCCGCTCTGAACCGCTTGAAAACAGCTCATTTGTAGTCCAGCCCTTCACTTCCTTTACTTGTGACGTCACAACGAAAATGCGTCATAAAGCTTGCCAAGCGGCTAGCGGGGTCAGGCACGCCCTCAAACCAAGCTAGTCTGAGCGAAGGCCCTTTGACTCGACTCGCCTTTGTTTGGGTTTCCATTGTAGAAAAGTTGTACCTGTACCTGCTTCCAGGGACCTTTTTTTTTGTATCACCTCACCTCCGTCAAGGTTCCAAGCGAGCTGAGGGAAACTAAAATGTAACGTGAAAACAGACAGACTGCTGATTGGTCAGAGATAATATTCACTGCATCATCATTGCTGCACCAGACAGAGGCCTGCAACAGAAAGTTTTATATTTTACAGTTTTCATATGGAATTTTATCACTAAATCCACTTCTGAGAAGTTTTGAGGTGAGAAATCAGCTGTGTAGATTTCGAATATTGACAGTTTTACGAGAAGTGATGGCCGAACAAAAATGTGCTTGAATATTGTCAGAGTTGAGGAGCTCCGCAAGTGGCTGCGGGGGAAGCCTGCGCCAACCCGAGGGAGGAGCGTGTGAGGCCGGTCAGCCGCCCGCTCAGAGCCCTCTGCTCCCGCCGTCACACAGACCGCTGCAGCAACAACGGCAGAAGAAAACACAGCTGGAAGGTTTTCATACCGCTTATCTGTCTTTACATTATGAGGAATGTTGAAACATTTTAACTTAAAAAAGAGAAAGCTGTGTGGATCTCTGGTGTGTGTGTCGCATTGAACATTACATTGCAGCATTTGTGTGTGGCGTCGCTATGACGACAAGCTACGTACTATCTCTGGGTACTATCTGCAATGGAAAACGGAGCAGGGCCGAGTAGAGTCGAGTCTATCGATTTGCGCTATGGTAGCATATTTTGGCATGGCAGCATAGATCGTCAGAACACCGGCAACAATTCAACGTTTAGTCCTGATGGTAAGATGTGGAACAATGATGTTGTGTGGTTTTGAGTAACTTATACCATCTGTTACGGTCGCAGTCTGAAGCGGCTTTGATTTGGATCACACTACCTTGTTTCTTACGCCCTTCTCTGCTTCTGATTGGCTAGTAGTCCTTACCTGGGAACTGCGCATGTGCAACTCCCAACAAAGATTTTGTACCAGTAAGATGCATCACTCTGTAGCTCAAGAGCGGAGCGTACAACATATAGGGTGAAAAGAGGAGCTTCAGCAATGTGCAGTATGAGAAAAATATGGTGTTTTTTGAAAATTAAACCATGTAAACCTGTTCTGGTACAACCCCTAAATAAGATTTTGAACCTGAAAATGAGCATAATAGCACCTCTTTAACAGCTGTAAATGAAAATATTAACATGGTATTTTTAGGTTAACATTTTACATATATGTTAGTAGAAAGTAAAAAATGAAAGGTTGATGTTATATACTGTTTTATTTTGAAATTTCTTTAAGAGACAAATGTGACATTGACTGAGAAGTTACTCTGTTGTGAAAAACAAAGAATTATCTGCACACTGAATAGGTTTGAAGCTTGTGTGGTTTACATTGTATAGATGCACCTATTTCCTACATGTGCATTCGGTCAGCTCTGAGACCTCAGAGTTTGCAAGGTTACAATAAATACCACCTAGTTAGATTCATAATTACTCTGTGCAGATCATTCTTTGTTTCAGCACTTACCCATAGGAGGGTTTGGATGTGTGCACATTATTGTGTTTAAACTAGACATATCAGAGCAGCAAACAAGGCACTCTTCAGAAACTTCAGGCTCTGTTATACAGTATATGGTTACTGGGTGTATGGCTCCTTATTTATCTTAAAGTATAAGGTAGAAAGTAAAAATACTCCTGCACCCACAGATATACATTGCATAATTACTTTTCAACATTTCATGTTAAACACGTTGGGAGTATCACTTTTTAAACTTATGCTAGACTGATGTTCTTTAGCAAGAGTTCAGCTTTAATGTTTCATGTTTTATCTGAGGTATACGATTAGCTTTTCAGTAAGTAGTAAAGACAGGGAGTGCTAATATATATAGAATTTATTACAATGTGAAGCATAAACCATATCTTTTTTTAAATGGACGTATGACACAAATATGGACAATATTTAAAACTCAAACTAAACAGAAGGAGAGAAGGCCTTTCCACATCCGTCCACCCCAACAGCACAATGAGGAAGCTTCCCAGGTCTCTGCAGCTCTCTGGCACCAGGTGGGACATGTGATCCACAGTGTGACTCTGGGAGGAAAATGTGTAATAAATTCTTCAGGTGATAAAAAAATATATAAAGTAAACAATACAGATGGGTCTTAAAAATAGAATATTCTGGAGAAGTTAATTTTCTAACATAATTCTATTCAGAAAGTGAATCTTTGATATATTCTAGATTCATTACACAAGGTGAAGCATTTCAGGCTTTTTTGTTTTCATCTTGATGAGTACGGTTTACAGCTCATGGAAATAAAAACTCCAGTATCTCAAAATGTATAAAATCTTTAGAATAAAGACATTTCTATATTGTAAATTATACAGAAATGTCAACTGGAAGAAAGCTCTCTAATCAGGTAATTAACTCAAAACACCTGCAAAGATTTCTGAAGCCTTTAATCTCTCAGTCTGGTTCTGATGCTACCCATTAACTTTTCCTCAGTATTCTAATTTTTTGAGATGCTCTTCTAAGAGATGCCTCAGTGTTTTAATGTTAACAGCACTATTATGTCACATACGTGGGAGAAAATGGAACAAGGGAGACAGTCTTTAAATGTTTTTGTTGTCCTTCTAAGACAATTTTATATCAGCTGTCAAATGTCCTGTAACCAAGACTAGTAAGGATAGATACAGTTTAAGCTTTGTGTAGCAGGCGTGGAGGCATCAGATCCCCAACAAGAATCTTGTGACCAATATAAAAAGTACCTTTCTCTCTCAAGTGTCCTATTCCAGACAATAATCCCACACAGCCCTGCCGACAGCAGCAACGTAAAATAGCAGTGTGGGGAATGAATTAACGTGATAGCAGCCATGGCCAACGTTTTACAAGTTATACAGCTTCTATCATGTAACTAAAGACTGTACCGCTAACGTTAGCTTATTACATTTATTACAAGTAACATATTGAGGTGACGTCCAAATAAACGACTCGTAACCGCTAGTAACCAACGGTATGTAAAAGGGTTAATTGATTTGCTTCAAACTGTTCGTTTGAGATGTAAGTAAACTTAAGGTAATAACTGATAGTTAACTGTTAACGTTGGTCTCAACAAAATCTAGTGTTGCAAAATAACGTTACACATTTAACGTTATATATTCAAAAGCATTTAAAACCTTGTGAAGTATAATGTCAATAACACATATGTGAGTTATTTTAATATTTTCCGGTGTCTTACCTTGACTGTGAGCTGGCAACGACCATAAACCTCCACCGTACAGCACCGGGGTGCAGAAGCTACCTCTGCTAATGCAGACTAGCATTTAGCATTAGCTCCTTAGCGTGACCTAACTCGGTCACGTCAAGCTAGGTGGGTGTGGTTTCAGAAACACGTCACCTCAGCTCCACCCACGGCCCGCCTCTTTGTCATTCTTGTTAGACCCAAGGATGTACAGAGATGTTCTTTAATTAAGTACATTGTAGTAGTATTTATTAACAGTGTTGGGCAAGCTACTTGGAAAATGTAGTGAGCTAAGCTACTAGCTACTCTACATTAAATGAAGCCTACACAGAAGCTACCCCCCAGTGAAATGTAGCAAGCTAAGCTACAGCAACATGGCAAAAGTAGCTTAGTTACATCTAAGCTACTTTTTATAGTTAGGTCATTACACACACACACACACACATATATATATATCTATCACCCCTTGCAGGGTAGTATGTATCATTCTCAAGCTCAGGTCCTCCAAACAGTGTGTGTGTGTGCGAGGCAGACCTAAATCAGACACACACAAACTCTCCTACTTACTGCCATATCATTGCAGCTAAATGTATTTCCTCATGCAACAAACAGAGAACCATTGTTGTTTGAATAAAGTAACTTAATTATCACACTATTAATTACTTATATATTTCTTATTGTTTATATGTGAATTAGTGCTCTGGCAACATTGCAACCTAAACATTCATGGTAATGGACGAGAAAGAGAGAGAGAGAGAGGGAGACAGAGAAATGGAAACAAGTTTCCTCCTCACTAGAGGAAGAGGTGGACCCTGATCCTTCTCACAAGAGGTGTTACAATAACTATCACAATAAGTAAACTCCCCTGCAGCAAAGTTGCAGACATCAGCTCGAGGATCGGTACGTGATGTCACCGTCACAGGAAGCGCTTCTGACGGCTGCAGAAACAGGGCCGTGTGTGGAGATGGCGTCACTTACGTATCATTCAAAAATTCTTGGGGAAATGTATCGTTAGCGTGTGTGGAAGCTACCGCTACTCGGTCAATAAAAGAGCTTCGTTACTGAAAAGCTATTTGATTCAGAAAATAGCGACGCTACCACCAAGCTACTCACCAACACTGTTTATTAAGCATATTGTAAGTAAGTTTATTCTGTAGGCTAGATAAATTTACATACAGTTACACTGTTACAGTGAGAGAGAAACATTGTTCTTTTAATATCACTACCTGTTTTTGAAGCATATCATATAGTGTGGCATCTATTTTTGCTTCTTTTGTCCTTTTGTTGGGGCAGGTTGTAACAAGGGAACACAATGCATTTGACATCAACTCACAAGGTCTGTGATATTCATGTAGAGGACTGAATTGGTGCCATTTGTAGTGAACAAATGTGGGTACTTTGTATAAAAGTTGGAGAACTCTAGCTAAAAAAATCAGGGAGTTATAGTTGTGTTACAACCATACCCTGTCTCCCATAATTCTGTTCAGTTGCTCTACAGTTTAGCAGATATTTTGCAAATAGAGTTTTGTGAGGCATGTTTGTGAATCTTTGTTGTTGTTAGTTAGGTTGTCAGATTGGTGTATTGGTAGGCTAGGCTACTCACAGATTTGGAGTTTATATGAATGTATAACTTAGGTCTAACCTTACTGAGTTTACCTTAAAACTTCAATTAATAGCCCAGTCCCAAATAGCTTGCTTACCTCCTTTACTGGCCTGGTGTGGGAACACATTTTGACAAATAAACGCCTGCCTTTATTAAACGCCTGGTCTGGTTTTTATAGTTCTTTGGATGTATAAAATCTCTTAAACCCCGCAGGCTCGCCCGCATTAGCTGCTTTTAAACTGCTTCTAAGCTGCTTAGATCGTTAATACAAATATTAATGTTTGTATGATCAATATGTCAATATGGACATGCTGAATATCATTAGATCGGTTAGATTCTCCACAATACCACTGCTAAGTTAATTTAACGTTAACAACAAGACCCAAATTCTAATTCTTCTACATTTACTGGTGTAACCTGCATGGCTACAAGAGAGGAAAAGGGGGGGGGGGGAGTGCTGACTCACGTTAACTTTGAGCTCCTTGAGTCCGAATGTGTCCGTTCCTTGATTATTTATGTTCCTTTACTCTGTAAGGGTCCACCCATCAAAAGAATCAAAACAGCTTTTCAGGAAAATTTATCCAAGTTGTGAATCCTGTCATGTGAAGTCCATCGCTCTCTGTCTACTAACTTCTCTCATCCTGCACCGTGTTGTCGTTTTCCTTACGTTGCTGCCTTTAACATAAAAGCGCATAAGCCGACAGTCGGAGCTAGATCAAATGAATGATGTGTATTTGATATTACTGGATAATTCTTACATAAGTATTATTTTGTTCGAAATAAATAGTTTCATAGTAGTTTAAGTTTTGTGCAAAAAGAATTAAAGGCCTGTCCCATATGGACGCCTGTCCCAAATAAAGGCAAGGTCAATTCAGTGATTTTAGCAAATAAAAGCCCGTGCTATTAATCAAAGTTTTACGGTATATTAATTTATAAAATTAGCGTCCCAAGTAATATCACAATAAACATGAATTAAGGATGCACCACAGTAACCACCTCTCTCATCCCAATCTAATTCTCCACACTCCCGATGTCAAATCATCCAGTGCATGAGGGCTCTCTGGCAGACCTTCAGTAAGTTTGCATCTCTGCAGACTTTGCCTGAGGGAATACTGCGCACTTCATATCCTTGTGACTAGATAGGGTTGAGTCCAATTCAGTGGTCTGTTTACTGGTTATTGTAGTCCTCATAATCTTCTGTCTATTAAATATACCATATCATCGATTAGTAGGCCTATGCCCATTTTTTTTTTTAGAATGAAAAGCTTTATTGACAAGTAGGTTCACACTATGCCTACAAGTACTTTGCTTTGGTGTTTTGTTGTTTAACAATAACACAGCAGGTAGAACAATATAAATAAAGATAGAGCAAGTAGCCTACTGCAGGTCAAATAATCATACATATAAAATATAAAACTGACACTGTATTGCAGTTTGCGTGGTTATAACTCAGTGGTCCATCTGTGGTCCTAATCCCCCTCACACATCCTCTGTATCTCCCCTTCTCTCTTCTCTCTACTTTCGCCCCATGGAACACTTTTGTTATAGCCTATAGGCCTATAATAGCTCTACATACCTCTAGTGACTGAATTCTCATTTATCAGTAATTTAGGGCATGCAGCCAGGAGGACTCATGCACACTTAATTATAACTATATATATAATTTAATGGCACCTATTGTGGCACTCAAGGTCACCTTATATCATATAAGATCAGCAATAAAATAATAAACATACAGCAACAACAAGCAGCAATAAGAAAACAAAGCATCATAAAAAACATAGGCTCAATTATAAAACAACAATCAAATAAAAATTGACACTGCAGTATAATGACGTATGCAGTGCATTCTATTAAAGCTAGTTTGAAAAGATGGGTTTTAAGAGCAGTTTTGCGTTCTGTAGTAGAGTCCAGTATGCGGATGTGAAGGGGAAGAGATTTCCAAAGTTTGTGTGCGGCACAGGAGAAGGCCATTGTGCTGAGTTTGATGGCTGGTAGTGCCAGTGGACCTGTTGTGGAAGGACACAGGGAGCGAGGTGGAGTGTCTGAAGAAGGTCTGTCAGATAAGCAGAGGATTGATTGTGGAGATCGTTGAATGTTAATAATAATATTTTAAAGAGCCGTTGTTATTGATTCAGATGTGGATCTGCATGATCTCTGGACATTAAGCATGTGATAATCTGTGCTGTAGAGTTGAGGGTGGTGATGGCGTAGTTGATGAAGATGTTGCCAAAAGGGAGGAGGTAGATAACAGCAGTGGCCCCAACACTGAACCCTGTGGTACTCTGCGGTAACCTCTGGAGCTTTCTGACCGGTAATTCTGGCTGCAGTGAGGTCCAGGAGGACGAGGATGGAGATTAGACCGGAATCAGCTGCAAAGAGGAGGTCGTTGGTGATCTTAAAGAGGGCAGTTTCTGTGCTATGTTTGGGGAGATT
Organism: Micropterus salmoides; assembly: GCF_014851395.1. Classification (NCBI taxonomy): domain Eukaryota; kingdom Metazoa; phylum Chordata; class Actinopteri; order Centrarchiformes; family Centrarchidae; genus Micropterus; species Micropterus salmoides. The sequence goes on from NW_024044348.1 coordinate 33,931,425, forward strand.
ATAGTTATAGTTACATGTGCAGTTGAGATACAACAACCCTCCCAAGAATTTGGGCATGAATGGTAAGTTGGAAATTGGCCTGTAGTTGTTTGGTCATTACATTCTGGACCAGTTTTTTTCAGAGTTGGTCTGATTATGGCAACCTTCAGTGAAGGGGGAACTGTACCAGTGGATAGAGAGGAGTTGATAATAGAGGTTATCGGGGAACTGATAGAGGGCAAGCATGCTTTAACTAGGGTTGTGGAGACGAAATCCAGGTGACGTGGAGTTGTGGGACTTTGTAATAAATTCAAAAATGTGATTTTCAGTTGGAAGATTTGAGGCATAGCAGGCGTGATAATTCATATTTTTAAGGAACCAAGTGTTTCGTCTTTCATTAGAATTCTGTGCGTCTTTAAGTGAGTTATTACAAACGTTGTGATTCACAATGGGGAGGTCACTGTATTTTTAATTCTGAATTGTGTTTGGTGTTCCAGCTCCAACAGATGTAGCCTAGGTTCCATAATGTTTTATTTCAGGGGACAGAGAAGATATTTTGAGATCTATTTGATCATCATGTTTCATCAAAAATTTATTTAATTTTCTTGGTTGAGGGCAAAAGACGCGTAGAGCTGAAATGAGTGCAAGTCATATTGTGCAGGATTCTTCTCAGGTTTGAGTTTTTGGTCCTATGCAACTGCCAATAACATCTCATAGTGTGCATGGATTTTAGTCAGTTTTATTTGTGTAAGTGTGTGTGCTCCTGAAAAAGCAAACATTGCTCTCAGAGAAACACGCAGAAATCATCTTATCTTTGTAATTAGCTGCAGATTCCACTGTGACCAGCAACAGGCCTTAAAAGAGTTTCAATAAGACAGCTGGATTGTCTGCAAACAACTTATTTTTTAACTGTTGGATTCATAGATGTGTTTTGTCTTAAGGGAGCCAGTAAAAACAAACAAGCTTTCTCTTTGAGAAACACATACAAAAAAGTGTTCTCTCAGGCTGAGACATGATGGCACCTTATTAAAAGGCAACACACTGTCCCTTTGTTGGATTAAAGCCAAAACCCACTCAATTCTGTTGAATTCTAAGATATGTAACCAGGACCATTCTTTGGTGTTTTGCTGCAATGAGTGATAGAGATACTTGTTTATATATTATTGTTGCGGTTTATCAAAGCACATATGTGTGTATGTTTCTTGCTGACGACACTGTGGCTGACAAGCTCAATGCCATAATTTGGCTGTTTGGATTTGTTGGTAAGCCGCACGTTCTACCATTACACCAGGCATTAGGAGTATGCCTCATCTCTTAACAGCTATCATACACATACTGCAACCGCCGTCATACTGGTCTGTGTTCGTCAGCAGGGATTTGTGGTACATCAGTAATCTGCCTTGTGGTTTCAGTCTTATAGAGCAGAGCTGCAGAGGGATCAAAGAGGTGATGTAATGGTGTCTCAGTCACAGAAAAACTTGGGTGATGGTTAGTGTTATGTCTGTATTTGATAAGGAATACGCTGAACAAGAAAATCCCAAAGGTTTAACAACTACTTTGTAGTGGAAAAAATATTGTTATTTAATACTGTCCCAGAGAAGAACACTTTCTGAGGAAGTGAAAAAGAAAAAAAGTGAGGCTCATGACCAAGGAAATGTTGCTTTATTATTTACCCAGTAGCCAAAAAGTCACTCCACCACTCAAGTCAGTGCAAATCAGTCATGGTCCAAAATATCATCTTATAGTTAACAAAGGTAATAATAATATGAAAATAGAGCCAATCATGTATCTAACATCTGTGCATTTCTCTGTTTATAAAAACTTATTTTACTGCAACAATTTGTGTTTTTTCCATGTCTGCCTGTTCTGTACCATGTAATGATCCACTGATAATGCCATTACCATATGTGTCCACCAGGTGGCAACATTTGCTATGTTCTGTATGACACAAGAGCCTTAATGATGCCAGGTAATGCAACTTCCACCACTACTGTGGATATTTGTTCTAATCTCTTTTACTTGGCATGGTCTGTAAAACCCTGAGACTAAATGGTTTTTTTAAAGATTACAAAAATCTTTGTTTATAAAACAGAAGTCTTTTTTTACTTTACCCAGACCGTCACAGAGGATGGTTATGGTTTAAGATGGGTGTGCGTTGACATGTTCAGGACTGTAATTCATCTACATATTTCTACCCTGTCTGTTTTGCCAGTATGTGTGAACACAGACGGTTTATGACTCCAAGCGTTTTAGCAATAGAAATCCAGCCCATGCTTATGCTTCCCATCAAAGGAGTTGTTTTGGTGATCCGAGTCAGATTTTGCCTCCACGGCCCCACCGTGGAGGTCTGCAGTGAGCTTTGAGTCCAAAAGAGTCTCCCTCATCTGCTGGTTTTCCCTGGTTGCTGCCTGCCACACCACTTCCAACTCTTCCTCTACCTCCCTGGTGAGGCAAAGAGAGGAGAGAAGACAAGAAAGTCAGTCAGTCAAGTGCAATATGATGGGGAGACCATAAAGGAAATTAAAATACACAAGTTCTGAAAATGCCCTCTAATAAAAAAGAAAGAAAAAATACCAATAACAAGTAGATGACAAACTTGAACCTAAATGATTAGCAAAGAAATGAAATGCAGAAGAATAAAAGAACAAAGAAGATCAACAGACTAAGGTGGGGCTAATACATTGAAGGTGTGCGCTGCTGTGGTCGTGAAGCTCATTCATACGTCACTGTGGCTACAGTAAGTAATCGGGCTGACCACAGGAAGACCTAAAGGTATATGTACTTTCTTATGCAGTGGAAATCCTGAGACATCTTCAGCCATTACTAATGGCTGATTCACTTTCTGTGTCTCATGTCCTTCAAGCCAGTGTCAAGAGTATCTGCTGATTTCTACTGTGCAAATGGCAGCACCACACACTGGCTGCAGTGGCTCACATGGCTCAATTTCCAATCTTTATCTACATTTTGCAGAACAAGAGTACTTCGAGACTGCCTGGGATCTCTCCTCCTTATCCAAAAAACACCCTGGGCAGATGGGAATACAAATGCATGTGTCATTTCCTTTTTAAAGTAGTGCCTGAAGCATTGTGTTTTGTAACTGAAACAGGGAAAGGCCCACAGCAGCAATAGACATCAGAATGTGATAGAGCAGAATCATAAGAAATGCATCTTAATATACACTGGGCTGAATCAATACCTCTTTGAAACAGCTTCAATAAAAACTGAACATTGTAATATTCATGAAAGAATTTTTTGCAAGATAGTTGTATTACAACACATTAGTTTTAACTAGACGTACCTAATACACTGGCAGCTAAGCGTGCCCCCCCCCCCTCCGCCAATCATTAGATTAGCATTGTGTGTGTGCAAGTGTATAAGCCTAAAGGTCAATGCCAGTAGTCACATTCAGCAAGTGTTTCAGCATTCTGCTAGTCACAACAGGAAGTGCAGATCAGCTCAGGTACATTAACCTGTTACTGGCCAAACAGACTAATCAAGCTCCATTCAGCAAAATGTTTAATATGATCGCTACATCAAATGTCTTCCTGTCATGTAGAAGATGTAAAAGTACTGCTAGGTCTACCAATCGTGCTAATAGCAAGATGGTTTGTTATACAGTCTACGCCTGGCTTCCAATGAATTATTTATCTGTGTGTGCAGTTCATCTGTAATGTGAGGTGCATCCAAAACTGACATTTGCAAGTGCCAGTTTTGCATTGACCCCCTCCCCCGAAGCGTGCATGCAAAGTAGGTTATGGCAATTAAAAAGTCAAATATGAAAATCAGCAAGCTGCGACCCCAGTGACATTTCTGAAGATACTGAAGAATTACTAAGAGCTTGTGATCAAACAAATTTCATTGTTCGTACATGACACACTAACCAGAGCGAGCAAATGCTTAATGGTGCAGTGACTGAACAGCAGGCTGTCTAGCAGGGACAGAGAGGCAATTTACACGCCAGCTCTGCCAAGAAAGCTGGAGAAAGATACTCTTTTGATCTCCACCTGTTTGTCTGTTTGATTTTGCGATAATCTTTTTGGGTTGTTTTGGTTGCAGTGTTCAAACCTGGTGAGACAAACTTCACTTAGGATTGGATTAAACATCATATCTCACACGCACGCCAGAACGCCACCGTCTTCAATTAAGTTTATAAATAAAACATCAAGCTTTTTAAAATCAGTGTGGCTGATGGTCTTAAATCCCACTGGCCACAACACTCACCTTCATGTTCCTGAGGATCTTTTAGCTAAAGCCCAAGAGCGCCTTTTCATCAAATGAACTCACCAGGCACAATGCAGGAAAAAGTGGAGTGTTTCTAATTAAAGCAGCAATCACTGGGCTCTGCCAGAGTGTTATACTGCATACAGATCATATGGGAATAACTGTCAAGAGTGGCATGATTGTTAAAGGCTCTGGCTTGGAAGTGTTCACATTAAAACTCAACTGATGCCATAAAACCCAGCTTTTTAACACTCCGATGGGATGAGGCTATTTCAGCCTAATCAGCTCAAAGAGAGATGGGATGACGTCGGAGTTTGGTTGCACCTTGGTTATAAATTGAGCATAATGTCTCAAAATGTAAAAAGGTCCGTCTCTGGTTGGAAAGAAATTTGTGCTCCCCATGTTATGCAGTTGTCAAGCTCATTCAGAAGACCCCTGTCAAAATCAACAACCTGACCTTATCCAAAATTTTAATTATCGATATTCCATAACTAACCATCATTTTAACCCCAGCAAAACCCGTTTGTTATTCTACCTAACCATAAAACATTAGCACAAGCTACATACATTTACCTAAACTTAACCAAGAGTAAGATATTTTTTTAGCTCTTTGTTAGTCCCTGCCAGAAAGGAACACTTTATATGACATAACATTGCATACAATAGTAGTCCACTACTTTCATACAATGGACAAAATATTTTGTCCACCAGCTGCGTTCAAAGTACAAGACTTTCACCTTCACAATGACGGCCACAGCATACTGTATAATTCAAGTTTTGAGCTTTTACCGCACATTTTGATAAGATTGCGCTGAAGCTATTTGTAAACCAAGTAGACCCGTCAGACTGGAAAACAAACCTCAGAAATGCTGGAAAACAATTGTAGTCATTTTGTCTATTCTATACATCATCAACCAAACTCATTTGGAATAGAAGTCCAAGTCGATGCCACCATATGCAATAACCTGTTATCATGTAACCAGAGTTCCATACTTAAGTCACATGATGACAACTGAGACAACTCCATTCACTGACACTGAGAAGAAATGAAAATCTTAAGAAAAAGCGAGTGAGAGGACTTTTAGTTATGATTATTAAGGTCCAATATGTATCCAATATATATCCCTAAGGTCAGCTAAAGCTGCAACCCAATCCTCGGTTCTTATCCTGCTTGATCTATCAGCTGCCTTTGACACAGTCAACCACAGGATCCTGCTATCCGCTCTCTCAGCAATGGGCATCTCGAGTAAAGCACTCCTGTGGTTCGAATCCTACCTCTCAGGGCGTTCCTACAATGTTCTGTGGCAAGGACAATTATCCTCCTCCCACTGCTTCTCCACAGGAGTGCCCCAAGGCTCAGTGCTAGGGCCCCTTCTCTTCTCAATTTACACCACCTCACTGGGGCCGAACATTTGCTCGCACGGCTTCTCTTACCACTGCTACGCAGACGATACGCCACTCTACCTATCCTTCCTGCCAGGCAATCCCACCGTCTCGGTGCGGATCACAGACTGTCTCTTGGACATATCTGCATGGATGAAGGCTTGCCACATTCAACTAAACCTCTCTAAGACTGAACTCTTGGTCATTCCAGCCAAGCAATCTATCCACCATAACATCACACTACAAATTGACTCCTCAACCATCACTCCAACCAGGGTGGTGAGAAACTTGGGTGTCATGATTGATGACCAGCTGTCCTTTTCAGACCATGTTGCTGCTGTCTCTCGGTCATGTTGCTTTGCTCTATACAACATAAGGAAAATCAGGCCCTACGTCACTCAGTATGCCACCCAGCATCTGGTACAGGCCATGGTTATCTCTCGCCTCGACTGTCGCAATGCCCTCCTAGCAGGTCTTCCAGCTTGTGTGGTGAAACCCTTACAAATGGTTCAGAACTCAGCAGCGCGTCTGGTTTTTGATCAGCCCAAAAGGCCCAAATTACTCAGTGACCTCCACTGGCACCCCGTGGCCTCCAGAATCAAATTCAAGTCACTAATGCTTGCATACAGAGTGACTACTGGGTCTGCACCCATCTACCTAAACTCCATAATACAAACTTGCATTCCTTCTCGGCCGCTACGCTCCTCCAACGAACGCCGCCTGGCTCTGCCATCCCTTCACACAAAGCAATCCCAGTTCCAGCTATTCTCATCTGTGACACCACGATGGTGGAACGAGCTACCACACGCCATCAAAGCAGGGGCGTCCCTTTCTAACTTCAAGAAGCTCTTGAAAACTCATCTTGTCCGTGAACAACCCTACAATTATCTTGTATTGATTGCACTTTTTTGTTTTGATTGCACTTTTTGTTAACTCTTACTTCCTTCCCTAGGTATTTACCCCATGATGTGATATGTACTATGAGCTCTGACTAGTACTTATTGCTGCTCTTACTAGTATGTATTGTCAGTTGTAGATCTGTATTTGATGCTCTGTTGATGCTTGTATGCTGTTCCTCAAATGTAAGTCGCTAATAAAAGCTGATAAAAGCGCCAAATGAGTAAATGTAAATGTAAATATAACCTTTACTCCGCCAACCACTGAAACTGAATTGCCTTTAAATTATTTTCCATGACAGTTTGTATTTTAATTTATAGTAGACCTGAAAAGGTGGCCCAGTACATTTTGGGATGTAGAAAGCACTGTGTGAGTAATTATTTAATTTTTCTAGACCAGATGGTTCAAAGTGTATTGCTCAAAATTACCATTTGCCCTTAGTGAATCTCTTCTTTCATTAAATAAACACATTATGTCCAGGCCAGAGAACAACTTAGCACTTACATCATTTAAAAAATATATATATTATTACTTAGCCATGTTTTTCTCCTTCCCTGCATATATCCAACACACATGCACGTACTCATACACATGTGCAACACATACTACTGAGACAGAGCAGTGTGTGTATAGTAAATGTTCAATTTGATGTGTTTTCTGTGTACCCTTAACATTTGATGTTGACATTCTGTGTTCAAATTCCTCTCTGCTTGTACAGTACATGATCAATTCAAACAATATTCAGACTGGTCATGTGCTACCTCTCACTAAATGTATGATTCCTTTTTAAAAGTGCAACTTAAACAACCACGCGACAAGTACTGTACTTGCATGTTGGATGAATCAACCAACAACATACAATTTCACACAGGGAGGAAAAGAAGGAGGATAGCGATAATGGAAACACAAGCTCCAAGGAGACCGCACGTAATTACCTGTGTATGCTGTTATTGTTATAATAGCTGGTGCATTAAAGCTCTTCCGTCATATGTTCACACGTCAGCAACGGAGGCAATCAGCTGCCCTGTATGGACTCCGCTTATTATAGTGGAGGAAACATCCTCCTAACAGTATGACACAAATATTGTACATGTGTATTTAAAATGAAGTGACAAGATATAGACCCTTGTCTTACAAGCAAGATTCAGCCTGTTGGTTTAAAGAGGATCAATGTACTGTATCTCCAGTTCTGCCACAAAGCTTCAGTAGAATAGGGTAAAGTTGGGTTGATACATGAGTGAATAATGAACAAAAATGACTCAGTTAACAAGATTCGACACGTATACAGAAAACCACCATGTATGACGCATAGGGGTCGGGGAAGTACTAAAGACTTGAGAGTCTACAGCCATGCTGGCAGCCTGGCTGACAATGACAGTGCTAACATGCTGATGTTTAGCAGGTTTACCATTTTTACCATCTTAGTTTAGCAGGTCAGCATGCTAATATTAGCTCATTAGCACAAAACACATATTGAGCTGAGGATGATGGTACTGTCATTAGTCTTTGTAGAAATATCTTTTGCTGTGCTAGTGACATGACTGTAGGGATGGCAATATCTAGTCAATCGATACTTTGTTTGGACTGAAATATCTTAAAATTACGAGACATAAGAGACACAATGAGGATAAATCCTAATGACTTTGGTGATCCCTTGACTTTTCATTTAGTGCCAACAGCAAAGTCAAAGCCAAAGTTTTCATTTAACCAGGACAATATCTAGATCTTTCAGATGGTTTGCCATGACATTTTGTGGAGACATTCATGGTTACCATACAACATATTCTAATGACTGTGGTGATCCACTGACTTTTCCTCTAGCGCCACCATGACATGGACATTTGTGGTTTGCAGTGAAATATCTCTACTGGATGGATTGCCATAAAAATTTCTGCCATTCCTAAGATGGTGATCATGGTCAATTCCACATTAGTATAAAATGTGTTGTACAGGATAATCCCCTTGAGATGTATCATCTAATTTTCAAGAAATCTGAGGTTTTGGCTCACAGGGATTTCTTTTAAATACTTTAACCTCATTATTTGAAGCTTTGGCCATGTTTAACACGAACATCCAACATTGTCCAGGTCTCCTTTAAGAACACTGACATGACTATGTGGATAAAACGAGAAAATGCTTTCATTTTTATTAAAGAAGGAATTAATGATGTTTCTTTGAGTGATGGCTCAAAAAATAAAATTAAAAATACTTGTCCTTAAGTAAAGACCCTCACAAAATACACCGTCTGATAATTACCCCCAACCCCAAGCAGCAAGTGCACATGCTTTACCCATGGCAACCCCACTCATTATTGCTTCCTATGAAGCTACTCAAACAGAATACAAAAGGTAAATATTGCAGATATAAGCCCATTACAAATTGTAGCTTCAGTAAGCTGCGGCCATTTCAGGATTTGGGTTATCGCTCTGCAACAGAACAACTCCTTCCTCAACATCCATGTTTTATGAAAAAAAAACATGTTTTTATTGAATAGAATTACAAGGTTATTTATATTGTTCCACTATTAACAATAAGCCTGTCCACTGTGGTAGATTTCAATAGAACAAGTGGTATCTTGGTGCTGGTTGCAGCTGTACAAACTGATTATGTATGATCTATGTGAGCTGAGTGCTGCTTTGAACAAAGTACTCCAAGTGTGCTTCATTTCAGACTTCACCCTCTACTTGCTTTATACCACGAAATAAACCTTTAATAGAGGCCTGTGAGAAACAGGTTCAGACAACATAGTAGCTACTTTCTGCAAAGGTAGCCGTATATTCCCCACTCATGACTGTCATTTTAATGCGCCTTTTTAGTACTTTTCTTGTGACTACTGATATTTTCTTGTGACTACTGATGCAATACAAGGAAGTGCAAGACTTGGTCACTACATGACCCCCCACGAGGGATACAGCACGTGCCTTTCTTCCAACCTATGATCAAAGCCATCAAGAAACAAGCAACCCAAGAGGAACAGAGAATTAGCCATGATCCTCTCTGCTCTGCTGGATGCAATAGACTAATAGAACCACTTAGACCAGCCATTAGGAATTATGGACAGGGGGACAACTTTTCCAAATTGGGCCACTCATCAACACCAACTCCGGGCACAACCTTCAACCACCCACCCACCCTCCAATACAAACAGGGACAATTTCAAAAAAGCTCTTGGCCATTAGCCTTATATGCCGCATTCAGACCAACCGCAAATTTTCCTCGCTTTCCTGGCGTGAGTACATTCGCTGCAAGTGTTCACACACAACGCAAGAAGGCGCTTTTAACGCGATATGGTGAATAAACACAACTCGCCATTACTACAACTGAATGAACCCAAAGTAAACATTTTGCTGTGATTAAATAGCAATAAACGGATTAAACTGATGCCGAAATAACTACAACATGATGCAGATTTGTTAAACACATGAATTCATGCTTTGTCTGGTCTGCCAGCAAGACAGCAGGACAACAACTTCTAAAATGTTTGTTTTCTGAATGGAGTTTGGATCGATCAGGGCTATACTATGGTAACTTGGTCACAGTAAAGTACAATGATAACTGGAATAAAGATACAGACACATGTTTTCTGAACTCACAAGGTAGTTCAACCTCCTGGCTTTCTTTTCTCCAAGTAATGTCCAGCTTTGTCCGGTTTTTATATAAATATGAAGTCGTAGTCCGACAGAGCTAACGACGCTAACAACAACACTGGAACCGGATGTGCATGGAAGCTAGCTACTGAGAAGCTCCAGTGAAGATAAATCAATGTTGAAATCCCCAAAACTAAAGTAAAAAGCTAACTCCAGTTAACTCCGAGCTCCTCCCGCGAGTAAACGGCGTAGTTGTCAGAGCAGAATCCGACTGACTACGGGTGTTTATTTCTCCAATGGTTGCAGCACTGCTCCCTGCTCCTCTCCCCCAAGTTTAGCAGCTCTCAGCCGGACTGCAGATTTCAATCCCCCGCTATGCCAGGTCCTCTCCACTAGTGTTGTGTCGTTCAAAGCACGTTTCGTTCATAAGACCTAATCGTGTGTATGACTCGGGAGGAACGGGTTGTCTCAGTGTGTGATTCGTTAATTTTCACGCATGTGTGAAGGATCTTGGACTCTTACGTTCACTCGTCACACGGCAGCTGCATGGGTTCCGTCAGCACAGGAAACAGAATTGATTAGTTCATGACTCTCAACTGTGGGTCTGTTTGAGTCGTTCATTGATCACGTGACAGCTCGGCTACAGGGCTGTGGTAAGCAGGCAGCACAGCAAACAGAACTGATTGAAGGACTCAAAAAAAGATTCATTCATTCATCAAGTTCATTTTAACGAGAACGAGAACGAGTCTGTCATTCGGACAGTCTCAACAGTGATAGGCTATCGCGACTCAGCGTCATTCAACTTCTTCGCTTGAGTTGAAAATATTTAAATCACGCGAATTCCTTCGCATTGCCTTTGCGTCGCCAGCACCACCCCCTTCGCGTCACTTTGCGCCGCCCGACAGGAAATCGCGGCTCTACGCGTCTTTGCATTGACTTTGTATGTAAACTCACCACTCTGAACGCTCGCTTCGTTTTTGGTCTGAAAGCACCATTATAGTGACACAGATGGAGTCCCTAACGACCATTTCCAAATTCAGTGTTATAGACTCATCTAGCTCATGCTCACATATATATTCAATTACTCAATATGATTATAAAGTACAAAAGGTCAAGTTAGTTTTTTTAATTTTTTAATCTTTCACAATATACTGTGACAGTTATGTTTCTCATTTTAAATTTAAAAAACAAGACAAGGAATGAAAAAACGAGTGATTAGAGAAAAGTAAAATCACACATTGATGAAATTTAAATTATGAGTGAAATAATAAATGTACTTCATCTATCAATTTCAATCTTGATAGCTTCATTAATCAAAGTATTGGTCAAATTGTGTGCAGAACTGAAATACTGTATAGAGTATGGCTGTGTCAGCTGAAATAAGAATAATATAAACAGTGGTTTACGTATAGCTCATGATATTGTAACCATATTTGCTGCTGTATCCTATGACCTAACTTACTGTAGGTCTTGCGGTTGCAACATGGGAACTTGTGAGTGTTATTAATCTTCATTGATATGAAGGGAAACACAAAATTCAGGTGGCAGGTGACAATATAATATAATGCAGTAAAGCTCTCAGGCATTCTGTATTGCTTTTATGTTTCTCCTGTAGATCAACTTTTACAAGGTTGTTAATTTGTCATTATATAACACAAGGTTGTTAGTATTAATATTTTAATACACATTAAATGTATATTAAAATATTTTTTTCATGTAATATCACCCCTGCTGAGTCAAAACACATGTATGATTTAGTCTTCCCTCCTCTTTGTGTCTTTGTTTGAGAAACCAACCTTTAACCTTTAAATGTGCATGGCACCTTTTCACCTCAATGAGAAATTAATTCATTTTATTTAAACTCCTGGACTTTATTAACTCTTGTATTTCAGCAGGTTTTCTGCTCATGCTTCAAAACTTTCTGCACATTTAAAATCTTTAAATCTCTATAAGAGTTGTAATATTATGAGACTAACATAATCATATGAAAATTTAAAGTAAAGTTTAACTAAACTAAAGTCTACCTGCACTATACTCTGCTGTGTATTAGCGTGCGTTAGTGTTCTGCCGATATGGTCGAATCTGTTTCAGACCAGACAGAACTGTTTGGAACTGTACTGGGTGAGAGGAGGAGGTGGAAAAACTAAACTTACTGAAAACACTTCTGATCAGGCAGAAATCTCACCACAAATCCACATAAAGTTTGAGTCTCAGATTTAAGATGGTTATTTTGCAAAATTCTTTCAGTTAGTTATCGCAACTCACAGTGTGAGATGCCGTGTCGCATCAGCTGGTGGAGTTACTCGCCCCTAGTCGACATTATACATTTGTTATGTAATATTTTGTTAAAGCTTTTTAAAAAATTTAAACAGATGTTTTGAAAATTTGAGACATTGTGATTGGTGCTTGTGTAGTTTTTGAACCAGATACAGATTCACAATACACCAGCAGCACCCAAACAACCCACACCTAAAGTAAACAAGACTACTGAACAGTACAATAACTTTAGTAAATCTGAACGAGGGGAACGTGTTACTCTCAGCAGGAGGCTAGAAGGAGCACATACCGGCACACTTGGCATCCTGTGCAGTGGAAATCTGAGGCTCTTTCTACAACATGGAGAAACTAGTTTTAATGAGTGTATTAGTGTAATATTATAACATTAGATAAAAAGTTAAATTTTTATCTAATAGTATATAAATTATTTAATTTTACTATATGTAGGCTATTGTCATTTTATGTATAAAATTAATTCCAGTTGGACAGAACAGCAGTTTCATGTTTTCAGTCATTAAATACTTGTGCAGGAAAAATGGCCTACTTAATTTGTTAATGCTCATCAATAATCAGAACCATGCATGCAGGAGGAGTTCAACATTTGAAAGTTTACTGTAGCACGTCAAACCATTTTTATGTCCGGCCCCATCCAGGCTGTAGACGAAAAGCGAAATTGATCAGCACATCGATTTTATGAAAAGTTGAACACGTTTCAACAAAAGGCACATAATATAGCTTATAGCCAGCTAGCCAAACCTAGATCCACCTCTGCCACGCCAAACCAGAGCCAGATCTGGGCCACCAGATCGGGGTGGAGGCGCCACTCTTCTGGGTGAAAGCACCTCCTCTTCAACATGCCAGGGAGGACAAGAAGGGGGCCGAGTCCAGCCAACATGCTGCCTAATGCTCTCCTGAGCTGCGGACCTTGCGTTGTCCACTAGGGTCCGGAAATGAGGCCTGAAGAGCCCATCTGGGCTCACCAGCTCCTTCCTGGTGGTGTCAGGGATAACAGACTGTTGAAGCCACAGAATCCGATGGGCCTGCGTCTGCCAGACAGCCATCTGGGCAGTGGTGACAGCTGAAGTGGCACACTCGGTGAGCTGCATGCTGGCCCCTTTGCTGATTTCTTCTTTCTCCTCCTCCATCATGGTGGTGGAGTTAGCCACCAGCTTAGTGAAGGAGAAGGCGATCAGCGCTGTGTTGTTGGCGGAGGTGGAGTTCTGGAGTGCATTGGGTCTTACTGGCAAGGTGAGCCAGCCACTGCACTCTAGCTGGTTAAGAGCGAGAACACTAAGAGCAGAGCTCATCCGGCAACAGCCTACCGATGGCTTCGTCCAGAAAGTGGGTGGGCCGCCACACCTCCTTGTCTCGAATGGCAAAATTATCCGCCCGGCGCTGCCAGTCCTCGGGGGAGAGGAGGGCACAGAACGGGCAGCGTGAGCAGGGGGTAGCGCTCGGTCCGAGTCATGCGTCGCATCAAGGATGGAGGTCCCTAGCAGGATGAAGCCCGTGTTGCAGATGCCACACAGCTGGACGGATGTAGCGGCGTCTCGCCATATTCTGGCCAGCAAGATAGAAGACATCAATCTTCTTTTTCTTCTGCTGGTAAGTCTTCTAGCTCTTTAGACAGCTCAGTGCTGATGATAAATAGCAGCCGAAGGCTAGATCTCACTGTATATACACAAGGTGCGGACGTAGGAGAGGCCCACACTGTAGGTGGGCGTAGACCACTTTTCTCAGTGCCGCGCAGGTGCGCGTAGGGGTAAACCCTGTAAGTACCATATCCGTGCTGCCTGCCAGATCCCTATCAGCACATGGTAAAAGTGGACCTGTGTGTCAAAGAAGGCTACCGAAAATGTGCCTGTTCATAATTATTCATGTCTCGTGGTCTGTTCTCATCTCAGGGCATCAAATATTATTTGATGCAAAAGTTACCCTTTGCCATCCATATGAGACACCTCCGGGTGCGTCTGAATGAGACACCCTGTCTAGAGCGGTAGCTAGCTAGGTAGGTTAGTAAAAAATGCATTGACAGCCAGCTTCCCAAAACATCTTACCCTTACCCTAACCGTCAGGGTATGTATGTATGCATGTCGACCGGCTAACCCTACCAAGTGGGTCCAACCTCCACTGTCAGGTCACTACCACTGCAGACCTCCACTGTCTGGCCAGTCAGGACAGGAAATACACGCAAAAACTACAAAAATTTTAAGTTTAATCACGTAGACATAGGGAGAGGGTTTTTGTCATTGATTTATATTTAATTATTTAGTCAACATTGTAACGGGAAACTAGTAGGCTAATTCCGTAAAATAAGTTAAGCATATTGATTTGAGCCTATTCTACTTAGCACTTAATGTGCCAATATAACAACGCCCACTGTATATCGCTTCAATCATTCAACTAGTAACGGTATCTTTTTTTACAGGCACTATTTATTTATTCTGTCAAAATATGACGTTAATTCCGTCCATACAGCCACATCCATTTACAGAAAAACATCGTCGTTGATTAAGAGTGTAACTCTTCCAGTCATCCTAAAGGATACACACACACACTTCTTATTCATAATTTACCTTTGAAGAGTAATATACTATGGCATTTTACAGCAATCAGCTGAATTTAATAGGAAAAATGGACAACTGTGGAAACTGGACTACAATTTGAGCTTCGTGGGAGTCTAGTATAACGGACGTTACCGGTGGGGATTGATAAATAAACAGAAGCCTGGACAGAGACTTCATTGCTCGTTATGTACACTTACATACATACACTTTCTCTCACACACAGCAGCCCACTACTTGCCCCAGATGTGTGTGATACTGCAACAAAGTTTAAGTTTTAAAATCCTGAAATAAACCAGACAACTGCTCAAGGAGAGACCGCAAATCCGCCCTTTATGGTATCATCTTAATTATTATTATTCATGTCGTAATGACATTCATGCGGTGCGCAGCAGAGTTCGTTTGGAAAACGTGTTTATTTCAGTGTGTTTATGTTATTAATATAATGTACATTTGTGATTAAAAATAATGGTTGTTGGTAAATGAATTACTGACCCCCAGAGATGCATGATTAAGAGCTCAGACCCTCCTTATGGACCGTATCTAGAACCCTGCTGGAAGTGCAAGCCTTCACAGAACGCATCAACTCTGTGGACAGTAACATCAGGTTCACACGAGAAGATGTTCACAACAACAGTTTGGCCTTCCTGAACTGCGCTGTACACATTGAAGAGGACAGGAGCCTGCAGATTGGTGTTTACAGAAAACCCACACACAGACCAATACCTACTCTTCGATTCCCACCACCCACTGGAGCACAAGCTAGGGGTCATGAGAACACTGCACCACAGAGCGGAAAACATACCAACAAGCGCCCAAGCCAGAGAGAAGGAACAGAACCACCTGAAGGGGACACTTACAGCCTGTGGATACCCTAAATGGACCTTTGTGAAGACAGCCACAAGATCCAAGAAGAACAAAACTACAGGGGAGGAAAAGAAGGTCAAACGCAACAACATTGTGATTCCATACGTGTCTGGAGTATCAGAGAAACTCAAGAGGATTTTCAACAAACACAACATCCCTGTGTTTTTTAAACCCAAGAACACACTAAGACAGATGCTGGTACACCCCAAAGACCGCACACCCAAACACAAGAAAAGCAATCTAGTGTATGCGGTCCAATGCAGTGAGGAATGCACAGACCTGTATGTTGGGGAGACTAAACAACCACTACACAAACGCATGGCTCAACACAGAAGGGCCAACTCCTCAGGTCAAGACTCTGCTGTCTACTTACATCTGAAGGACAGAGGACACTCGTTTGAGGACCACCAGGTGCACATTTTAGACAGAGAAGATGGATGGTTTGAAAGAGGTGTCAAGGAAACCATCTACACCAGGGTGGAGAAGCCGTCATTGAACAGAGGAGGGGGTCTACGCCACCAGTCAGTCAAAACTGAAGAAGTCCTTTGGATGAGGGACGAAACGTTTTCCAGTATCTTCAACCAAGTCCAGTTGCCCTTGACTTTAACCTTCGTTGGATAACTATGACCTGGATGACTGAGAATCTTCATAGATTCAAACTATCAACTCGTTATGAAACCTGAAGCTGCTTCAATCAGCTGTGTTGAAGAGATTAAATCATGCAGGACAGGGGGTAACTTTCTTCAGGAAAGGGTTGGGAAACACTGTCATAGTACATAAACTTAAATTCTACTAAGATCAATTCGTACAGCCAGCAAAGTCTTAACTTAACGTTAAACCGTCTGCACACTGTTTAACGTTAAGTGTGAAAAGCTACACCGAATCGTCTAAAAGATATAGATTTTTATTTATATCTTCTTTTGGACAAATGCGTCGTCAACATGTTAAGACAAATGCAAACCTATGCCCTTGCAAAATGCTTTACAAAAACTCACACACAGTAGCTTATTACAGTGTGAATAGCTTACGTTACCCAAAGGAAAAAAACAGCTAATCCTGCTAGCTGCTTAGTTGGATCATTTTGAAATAGGCAGATTTGTGGTAACCTTCTTTGACTGACAGAACCACTTTTGCGCATGTGCAGAACGGATCTTGCTGCCGGTACGGATTTGGCACTGACAAACCCAAAAGTGATAGCCTTAGAGGGCGAATCCTATACAAAATAGAACCACTGTTTCCGTTGAAAAAAATGTTTTGCTACGTTTTGTCGGCACTGACCTCGCCTCGGAATGACCAAGTGTTTCGACCGTAAATGAATGTAAATACATATAAATTGTTTTGTTAGTGATATAACAAAACTCAAAGCGACTTTGAGTTCATGAAAAGCGCTATACAAATTCAATTTATTATTATTATATAATACAGTAAGTAAAGCGTTGTACGTGATCCCATTTAAGGGTCAAACATAGACCTTTGCATGGGACCCCCCTGGGCCTTGGGCCAAGGTCATCTGTACCATTTGAACCCACCTGACTGCAGTCCTGGAACCACTGCTGAACCTGATGGGAAACCAAAGGATAATTAAGCACTACTAAAATGTGTTTATCTGCATTCATGGGATTTAGCATTAAGTATGCATGAGGTTTCAAGTGTGTACTCCATTAACATGAAATAATGTCAGCAATTTACACTGCTTATTTTCCAGTATGTCAAAACAGGAGAGAATTAGACCACAAGATCAAACAGGCTTGAAAGGAAGACACGAGTGAATTTAGGCTTTATAATTGCAACTGAATCAGTGTTTCACTAAGCTGAAAACATCTCTCAACAAACACAAGCGTTCCCTGAATTTAATAGGCTGGCACAGTTCCCTCTGACTTTCCAAACCTATATATACTATATATACTATTTTCAACTGAATAAAAATTCTTAATCCATTCCATCAAATTCAACTAATTAAAATGAGTCCTCCACAAAATATTCAATCCCACAACAAATTATAACTATATACTATGCAAAATGCAAGTACACTAGAAACGTCCGCTACCTTTATAAAGATCACTGCTGTTATGTAGCAGATCTTTCTATGTTTTTGTGGCTGGGTATGGGGACTGTTTTCAAGGGGTGGGGGGATCTGACTGCTCATACCCCTCCTGAGCTCCTGGAAGTCTCAGGCAATGCTGCATCTCTGGAGGCTACAAGTAACTCAGCAGGCAGGCAGCAATCACAGCCTATCAGCATCTCTGCTGCTGTAGCACGGGCAGAATACAAAGCAGTGGATCAGAGAGAAAAGAGAATGAGGGCAGAAAAATATTTTTTTTCTCTGTGTGGAGGTGAGAAGTTTCACTTCAGCCGGGTAGATTGCTCAACTCCAAAAGCCCTAACTGAGAACAGGGAAAACATGGTTTCTCAAAACCACAAGTAGGATAGGAACTCACCACCAACTACTACACTGATAGTTTCACATTATTGTGTGGCTGGTAAACTAGTCTACTCTAGCTGCCATCATTTGAAGGTCAGTCACATGCATCCTGACGACTTACAAGGTCCATGGTAGGGTGCATGCTTGGTGCAGTTACACGGTGTGGTGTCGTAAAGCCGGTAGATTAGTAGGTATGTATGGTAATATGCAGGGTGCGAACTACGAGGGAGCCAGGGGGAGCTTAGCTCCCCTTAATAAGGCACCAGGTCCACTAAAAGCATGATCTGTGATATTTTGGGGGGTCTCTAAAATATTGAAAGCATGCTTTATTGACATTGATCTCTAAATTACTCTATCATCATGGATCCACAGCAGGCCAGTTGCTCTGCAATCTCCTGTCCCTGGTCCGTCCCCACTCCCTCTCTGGTACGTGTTTTGTCGCTAGTACGACCGACGCGCTGTGAACGGTTCGTGATCGTTCCCTCTGGCTGGATGAATATTACGCGTGATCCATGTAGGCCTACTACTGCAGCTGGGGGCTCTCAGCAGCGCCACACAACTTTCTAAATACCTCCCTCTCACGGAGAAAAGAAAGGTTGCAAACACAGCCGCATCTGTTGTGTGAAGCGTAATTTTAGCAAAATGGCTACATAGGATAATAATAATGATAACTATTATTATATAGTAATTATTATTATTATTATAATAAGACAAACATGCCTGATACTTTCACAGTCAGCTCCAGGCCTAAATGCTTGCAGCTATTAATGATTCAGCAGTAGGAATCACAGTCTGCCCCCCCCTCCAGGGAAAAAAAAAAACTGAGCTCCCCCAAAAGCTATGGTATAGTTCGCACACTGATAGTAAGTGTGATTTGTCATCAAGATGTCCTCAGGGCACAGCAGGACAGGATCTTTTAGCTATATGATTAGTTGGCTTTCATTTGATAGCAGCAGGCAGCAGGCCCAGAGGCCGAGCTAAAAACAAACATATTAACAGGTGAATAAAGCGGAAGTGTATCAGGAACACGTACCAGTCAGGTTTTTCAAAGGTGTCACACTGTAGCAGTAAGAATATCTTAAAATAATCTCTTCCTGTAAATCAGTAGTGGCAATGGTTGGCTCACTTTTCCCTATAACCAAGGGACTGCCCTGTCATTTCAAGCAATTCTGTGTGTGCCACAGACATGTACTTGGGAAATGGCCGAAGTTGCAAGTATTTTTTATTTTTATTTTTTACATACAGTACTTCCCTCACCAGGACAATTCAATTAGCCTAATGCAGCGAAGTGTGATGCGTGCACGTGAGCTGCCTCTAGGGGGTGCGCGACAGGAAAAATGTAATGGTGTAGTAGTGTAATAGTAGTAGTGTAGTGTGTAATAGTGTAATAATTGGTGAAATTTTGTGAAAATAAACCTGAATTGAAAACTTTATTAATTTAATTTAAAATTTAAAATGTTATAAATCAATAGTTAGCTCACAGGAAATGGCTACTCAGACACCTCTCCCTCTCTCCCCTCCCTCTCTCTCAGACTGAGCCACCTGCGCTGTACTTACAAATCCTCCATAGGCTATATTACAGGGTGCGATTTGTGAGAAAACAGAGGGAGGATGGTTTGAAACGTTTTTTTGGTCATGAAAATACCCCCCCACCTCCCTCTGCATGGTTTGACACGCAGGTGAACTGTGGATTGATTGCAAAGTTTAACCATCACAGTGTAAGAAAAGTAAGCACAGTGAGTGGGTAAGGGAAGAGCGACCGATTTAAAAACCGTCACTTTCAAGAGTGTCATTGAGTAAAACCCTGCAGCTGTGACTTCAGGAATGTTCACACTGGTCTAACAGGCACATTGCGCTGCTTGTCCTCATAGAAACAGATCATCAGATTTTGATGTTTATTGCACCTTCAGTAATATCGGCTGCCTTCCCTTCAACACACAGCTCCGCTACTCACTGGAGCAAAGTGTTGATAGGCTATTATTCGCAATGTGTAACCAATCAGATGTGCTGTGGGCGGGTCATTGAGTTTTTTTAAAAGTATATATATATAAAACCTAGAGAGAGCGGGACTATGGGGGTGCCTCAAAAGAATTATATATGTGTATATATGTGTATGTACAAGAAAAATACACTGTATACATATACATAAATATAATACATACATATACACAATTTTCAGTCCGGCTCTATGGCATTTACTCAAGCCAATTATTGCCCATCCTATGTTGGTTGTCACAACAGTAGGCCTTGCTCTGTAATTCTCAAATAAAGTGCTTCAGGCACTACTTATGCGAACCCTGTTGAGCAGATGCAGTTTTTCCACCCCCCAGCAATCTAACATCTGTGAATGGGAATACACAGTGAGCATTAGAGGACTGGTAGAAACGGACGGCCCTGGGGGGGTCAACTGATTTAGTGTGGAGAGAGAAATTTAGATTGGAGCCGTGTGATTTGCTGTATCCAGGGGTTTACGTGCATGTCATCATCTATCTCCTGAAGTCTGGCATGAGAGCGGAAATTGCACTGTACAAATAAAGAAAATGTGGAGAGTACATAGATACACAGCAGCAAAGGAGTTGTCTTGCTTTAGAAAAGTCATGTGTTGTAATATGCTGTGTTTGTTGCTGTGATGTTGTGTTGTGGTGTGTTGTGTACTTTCACTTGTTGCACTGTGTTGTGTAAAGTCAAATTGTTACTATATGTCAAGGCCAGTACAGATAATGATATATGAGATTTCCAAAAATCCAATACCTGAACGAAGCACATGACATCGTCATTGTTTTTTGATTCCTTACTGTGTATTCAGACCAAACACACAGCGAGGGTTTGGGGTGGCACAATTACATAAAAAAGCCGGATTGTTGTTTATAGAGGACCTGGCTCAGCAGCTGGCCGACAGACAGCTGCTGAGTGACGGGGAGCTGTGGAGGAGAGAGCGTCTGAGATTTTGGACATATAAACACCTGTAGTCGGACTGGATTCTGTTGCTACAACTGTGCCATTTACCGCCAGGAGGAGCTCCGAGTTAACTGCGTTTATTAAATTAACTTTTTCCTTTGATTTTTGGGATTAAACGTTGATTTATCTTCACTCACACTTCTCAGCAGCAGGCCATTGTGTGTTTCTGGTTTTCACTGTTGTTGTTAGTGTCAGTGGGCACCCAGAGCTCTGTGGGACTACTACTTCATATTTATATGAAAAACGGACAAAACTGGACATTGCTTGGAGAAAGAAAGCGAGGAATTTGAACTACCTGGTAAATTCAGACAATATGTGTACTTGGTTCCAGCTAACGTTGTACTTTACTGTGAACAAGTTAGCATAGCACAGGCCTGATCGATGCAAACTCCATTTAGAAAACAAACAATTTAAAAGTTGTAGTCCTGCTGTCTTGCTGGGTGACCTGACAAAGCATGAATTTATTTGTTTAACAAATTGGCATCATGCTGTAGTCATTTTGGCATCATTTTGATACCTTCATTACAATTAAATCACTGCTAAATGTTTACTTTGGTTTATACAGCTGAAGTAATCAAAAATTAAAAACAGCTGCCTGCTGCAGGTGGACACAAGGCTGATGAGGGTGGAGCGAGTGAATCTAAACAGTAAGGTTGTGGGCCATAAAACCAAAACAATACGTTAAAAGATGCAAAAACGCTCCGTAGAGCTGAAGGGAACTGCAGTTAGGTGATAATCATCTTTGTGTCACTTTTGTTTGTCACTATTAAAGACCACTGTCACATGCACATAGCTATTTGATGCATTGCTAATATTTGTTATAGCAGCTTTAAAATTTGGTTAGTAAAGAGCTGTGACAGAGGTATGTACTGAGGAAGGCCTTTTACAGTTGAAAAATAAACCTGTCAGTGCTGTCTGGTGGACAAACTATGTAACTGCGACACTCTTATCAAATCTTTGGTATTTCTGTACTGCAGTTCCTTGTTATTTATAAATACATGATGATGAGCTAAAATCAGACAGTAATTGGCCTGCAGATGTATCAGTTGCCATTCTTGTTAAAACCCGACTCATTCTTTTTGAAGGAAACGGTGTAAGAAAAAGACTTTCAAATCCAATCTGTTTGTCTAGACATCTCTATCTTTATTGTCAATCATTCCTTACTACTTACCCCCCCCCCCCGCCACACACACACACACACACACACACACACACTCTCCTCCTCCTTTCATTCACACATTCTCTCCCTGTCCTCCTCCCTTTTTTTGGCTTCCTGCCTTCTGCCGTTTCTCCTCTACTCTCTCCTCCCTCTCTCTCTCTCTCTCCTCCTCGCTCCCCTCCTACCGTTTGGACTGCAGTAGTCTCTCCTCAGCCTCCTGTCTTTCTCTTAGCAGCCTCTGCAGGTGAAGGATCTCCCTCTGATAAGAAGCTGTCCTCCCTTTCGCTGCCTCCTCCAACACTGCCAGTCTGGTTGCCGCCTGCCTCCGGTACACCTGCGCGCACACACACACACACACACACACACACACACACACACACACACACAGAGGAATGAGATGTGGAGTGTTGCTATGAAAGAGGTGGATTTACATGAAGGACAGTGCAGCAGAGACAACTGGAGTGGAGGAGGGGGAGTCAAACACACTGGGACAAGGTGAGGAATCACACACACACACAAACCTGCTGGTCTGAGAGCATCTGTACTTCAACTGCATTTGTGGTTATTTGGAGGGTGTGTACTTGTGTGTGTGTCCAGCAAATAACAGTTCTGTAATAGGTTTATATTTAAGTTGTTGTATCAGCAGATCAGCAGCTGCTGAGCTGCGGACAGTTCAGAACTACTGCAGGTAGTGCAGCACACACACACACACACACACACACACACACACACTCATACAAGTGGAATACATGCTTATGTGGACTAGTTTACCTCAGCTGATGCAGAATGAAAGTCACAACAATAAAGCTAAAGGAGGGCCAGTTAAATAAAGAAAGAATCAATGAAAGAAGACATTGTAAGAGAGAAAGAGGAAAATTAAGATGCACAAAAGGAAACAGAGAGGTAGATTCTGTGTGTTGCTGCTCAGAGCCCTGCAGCTGCAGAAAATTTTGTGATGAGAATAACAAGGTCTGTATAAGGACAGATAGTGTGTGCATGCCTTCTATCAGTTTTTTAGGTGTGTGCGTGTGTGTGTGAGTTTATCACTCGATAAAAGGTTAAACTAACAAGTTGATTTGATCCTTTCACTCTAAACAATCTTGAATTATCAAGTAGCTGGCTCGTCTGGATTTGATTAGGATTCTGTACAGGAGCAGTTAAGCAGATGGATTTGATACTGATGCTTCTGTAAGGCTGTACTTCTGGAGATATCCTAGCCCTTCTTTAAAATCTAGTAATTACCATGGCCGATCAGAGTGAGTGACTGGTGAGGTGTAATCATTCAAACATGTTCGCACAAAGCATATTTCACCCCCAACTGTTCCTACCTACTGTATACAGAAAGCAACAGCAAGCAACCACAAAGCACTTACAATTCGGCTTTTCTTTATAAAGCCCTTTTCAGAAAAGTGCCAGACAGATGTCAAATTTTTTTTCCCCCCAGCCAACCAATTACAATTAAAAGCAATAGGGGGATTCATGTTTCTCCCAACAACAAAAAAAAACGTGGAAAAATTGGCCATTGTAATAACTGAGCCAAGCTAAGAGGGAGAGCAGAGGGATCACATACAATAGGGCGTCAGGTGGCTGAAAATGTAAAATCGAAACAGTTTCAACTTTCTATTTTTATTTTACGGTATAAATGTTTGGCCTTCGCTTTAGAAAGAGAGCTTGCTCTCAAAAGAGGCCACCTGATGAAAAACAGGAAAAAGAAGAACTGATTTGCCCGAGACAGACTTCAGAGCTGAGAGCATGGAAAAATTATTTTTGGGCTGGATAAAAAGGACTTGATGGATAAGGACGTGACTATCATTACATTTTAAGATGAACAGGTTATGTACAAAGATTTTCAGAGAATGGCAAAGTCAATAATAAATCTAAAGAAACATTTTAACAAGTAGTTTATGAATTAACTATGTAATGAATAAGAACAATGCCTTAATGTATTTGTTTGTATGTACTGCCCCTCTGTGAAAAAATGAAAGTGAAATCAAAAGAAAACAATAACCTATAATGTGTGTGTGTGTTTTTGTATTAATATTTATAACCTATGTAAACTCAGGCAAATAGTAGACCAATTTGTTTGTGCCTGGAAACCGAAAGGGGTGTTTCAGCCACCACTATATGACATTTTCAAGAAGCGATTTGATGAGGAGGTAAGTTTGACATGTTGTGCAGTCTTTCTATTTTCATACCTTAATGTTACCATTTCTTCCACATGGCTAGAAACTGTTGCACAGATGGCAGAGCACCTCTTTCTCAATAAATTCACTTTATTTCCAGACCAACAATCCACAGAAATGAAAAAGGGGAAAGGAAAATCTAGTCCATACAGAAGAAAATCAGACCATCATCCATAAAGCATTAAATCAACATCATTGCGATCAATTACCCATTTTCATGATGAATAAACAACTTGCTACATCAGCGTAGGTTGCGTTTTAATCTGTCCAGACATAATTACAGACAACAGAGTCTAAACAGAACACATAGTAACATGGCACTTTTGAGCACGTAATCATTCGCGGACAGTTAGACACACAAGGGAAAGGGTTGTTCAGCAGCAAGGAAATTTAAAATGCCTACTGTTAAATGGACGCATGAATGATGTGAAATTCTGTTAGCAGTACCATATGCCCAGGAGCTTATTGGTATTCTTTTCTGACCAATGATTGGCAATTTAAGACTCTGAGCACTTTTCATACCTGTACCTTATGTGAGCAAGACACAGGAACGTCCAGTAAGAGCTGAACAGTCAGGCCTTGACATCGAAGCGTATGTGAAATATGCGTACAGGCTATTGTCCTTTGCATATAATTTACAATATTGTCATTACATACCTATCTCATCCATCAAATCATCCGTTACAGACATAGGATGACCAAGATATGCGGCTTGTTCTATATGACACTTTGCCTTGAACGTAGACCAAATTTCTTAAGATTGTCTCTATATGATATAATTAATTCTGTCACAATGATAGTTACACCACACGTGGCACATTTTGATAATGTTTAGATTTTGGTTTATACCTGATATCATCTCTTGTTTTATTGATACTGGTATTTTAAATGTTTTTGTTAAACAGACTTTTTGCTCTGTTTCCACAAAGCTATGTGTAGAGGTAGAGGTCACAAATTACAAGCAGTGTTTCAGCAAGGCAGACAGTACGCAATAACTGTGAGTTAAACAGTCAACAGTGCTGCAAGTAATTAATCGTGTGACTGATGACATATCTGACATGGCTTTTATTTACTGACACCTTACTAAACACTATGGAGTGCAGACTGGTGTGTGGGTGTGCATATGGAGAGACAGACAATGTAAGAATGGCACAAATACTCTACCTCTAGATAAAACTAAGTACATCGATATCACATACGTGCAGCACACCTATCTTAAGTTTTACACAGGAAATATAAGCTAGCCCACTTATCCCAGGACCCTGCAGACGTGACACACACCTCTCGGCTAACAGTGATGGTCTCTCTGCAGGAGAACATCTTGGTGGTTATTGGGTGACAGGATTATGTCATCAGCCACCAAGCTCTTAACGTTTGATGTACTTAAAGGGAAGCAACAATCATGAGCTATTTCCCCTTGACCTACTTTATGGCCAAAGATTTGAT
The DNA here is from genome assembly GCF_014851395.1 of Micropterus salmoides. Classification (NCBI taxonomy): domain Eukaryota; kingdom Metazoa; phylum Chordata; class Actinopteri; order Centrarchiformes; family Centrarchidae; genus Micropterus; species Micropterus salmoides. Next base: position 33,957,368 of record NW_024044348.1, read on the forward strand.
TCTGATTTCTGTTCAAACCACCAACCTACGATGTACTGACAACAATGCCAATATGTTTTAAGGTGACCAAAATAATCAATATATTGACCGATATAACTTTAAATACAAATATGTCTTTATCATTTGATAATAACTTGTTATTTTGGACTACCAGGAGTGGTCCAAAACTGGGTGTAGTTTGTAGTTTGCAAGATGCACTCAACAAAAGTTTGAGAGCTCAGGGACAGCAGGGTGCCAACCTTGTCTTAGTAGGGCGCCAGCAAGGCCCTACTGTGAAGTGGATTCCAAATATTTATCTGAATCTGAATCTAGTGCCATCAAATGCTGGGCAGGTACTGTGCATGCTAGGAAACGACTTCTGGTGTAGCTGTATTATTGTCCGGATGGAAACAGAAATAGAAAGAGAGTTTAATGGCTTATATGAGCCGTACAGAGCCAGAAACAGGTTTTGGTGATAAAAAGGACAAAACGTTGTGAACATTTGTCATAACTCAGGAGAAATACAGCAGCCTGTTGCACTAGCTGTGAGTAAATTCAAACGTGGGATAGTTATAACGTAAATTATTCCTAAGTTGTGATTTATGAATTACTAAAATAAAAGCGGTTGCACTACGGAGATAAATTACAATATATCTCTACATAAAAACTAACTAGTTACACATGCCTCAGGGTAGGTTTAAATCATAAAAGGACACATAATTATAGTCACTAATGGTAAAACAGCTGTTTTTCTGCCCTTCAACATAATTATTTTATTCACTGCTTATCATTTTGCACCACAGTAATCCAGTAGAGACCAAATTTATTGATATGATATTTCATCGATCTAAATTGCTATGATGGGCTACGATGCAAAGGGGCTCATGCAAGCCAGAAAGCTAATGCACACGGTAACCATGACGATGGAACTCTTCGAGATGGAATTCTTTAATCGTTGATTGGCCACTTACCTTAGTTACGACTTTACGTCTAAACTAGTTAGGTTATGACTCAAGTAATTGTGGTGTGACCAATTTTAGTAGCTGATTTAGTTACAAACTACCTAGAAGTTACTAAAGCTCTAGTGTCGACTTTACGCCCTGACTTAAGAGAGAACTTCCACACAGCTGGTGCAACCCAGTGCAGTCGAACTGTGACCTGGGAGAAACCGGGAGAGGGCAATGCATCTCTTGGGAAAATCAGGATTGTTGGCAAGTATGCCTTAGCCTTGAATATGGTCCTAGCTCTCTCCCCAGCCAGCACGATAATTCCCAGTTGTGCTCAGTAATGAATGGATTTGGCACTCTGTTGGAAAACTATAATCTCGAAAGTAAAATGTCGCCCAAGCTTGGCCTGATCAACCCCTCAGGGAGGCAGTAGGGCGCCAGCATTACCCCAGCTGAAGCAGTGACATTTAGCCCTCCCAACAAGCTGAGCAATGCCAAACCAATACACCCCACCCCCAGCTGTAGCCCAGAGTCTGGCTGACCTTCTCCACACAGTAACAAGACAAATGCAAACAAGTATTTTTATACTATAATCCAGTGGGGGGTTGTTGTTGATGTATTAAAGATGTCATTATTTTTTAACACTTCTTCTTAACACATGTTTCTCCACACAAGTTTCACTAACAACAAATTACTTACAGTACACACTGCTCAATACAAACACTTCTGCTGTTGGCTACAAGGTTTTTTCAGCAGGGACTGCGATTCGATTTGATATCAGTCTCAGCCATGTTTCTGTAAATTCCAAGCTAACATTCATCTACCTTTTCACTCTTTAAGATAAGGATAGGACCTCCTGTTAAAATGCTTCCTGGCGTCCAGACTCACACCTGACAATACTAACTTTCCCCATGGGCAACCTAGAGGCTACAGATGGATGCTGTGGGAGAGCGCTGGATATACCGCACGTTGCAGTGACTAGCAGTCACTGCCTTATGCTGAAATACAATTTGTGCTGCAACCAGCAACTGCTGCTGACTGAATGCAGAGTAAATCTTGAGCTTGTGTTCAAGGCTGCCAACCTGCCGTTATTCTAATTAAAACCTCACAAACATCATATCCCTTTATGCAATTCATTAATTCACAAATCAATATGTTGTCTAAATTCTCTGCAGCAATAACTCAATTCTCTCAACTATAAAGCAAAATTGAATGTGCAAAGAGACTGACCTGTTCTGCTGTAATTGGCTTCCTGCTCATTGTCATTGGCAAAAAAAAAAAAACCACAGTTGAGGTACTGAAGCAGTTCCATAAGACAGAGAGACCACCCTCCACACCTGATCTTATTACAGCTAATAAGAGACAAGTGGATGCATTGGATGGGAGCACAGTGAAACAAAAGAAGACAATACAGGAAGTTGAATTGAATGGATAAACCTGGTTCGCCTGCTGCAGGCATGCAGTGGAGCAAGAAGAAGTGAAGTTCCAGAAAAACACTGTGGTTGTACTTGTTGGCTTCCAGTGGCTAACCATTGAACGATAGAAATTTAAATTTACACTGGGCATCTCCTAGTAGTCAACAGCAATATCTTGTGGCTATCTGGGCGGCTCCAAGGTGTGAATATATAAAACTTCATGACTGGGAACAAGGTTGCGGTTGAGATAGAGCATTTATTGTAGGTCAGCTAACTTTTCTTGGCTCAGTAAAGGTTAGAAACTATGTAATTTCCTTCTAAGGCAATGGAAGAAAGAAAGGATCTACTTTGCCACCTCTCACAAGACTCTGCTGACATGCCCTTCTAGTTAACAATCTCTGACCTTTGCTGAGGCGAGAAGCTCTTGTGGTGCAAAGAGTCCACATGTGTGGAGGTTTGTTGGAGGTTGGCCTGCAATTGCAAAGGATGACACTATGGGCTTGGTGTCATGAAAGAAGTAAGATAAATAAGCCTCTTTGTCTGTTGCGTTTGAAAAACTTCAGAGAAAAGGGTGTAGTGGCCAATAGCACACAAACACACACAACCATGCACCTACCTTGGTAGAGAACTGGGAAGACAACACATCTTACAGTCATCAGATTAACTCTGAGCTCTCCTGCTCAGGTGTGTCTCAAACATCTGCCAGCATCAAAGTCAACGGCACAATTAGTTCTGGTCTTAAACAAGTTAACTGGCACGTACTGACACGTCACTGTCTATAGGATGTTCTCTTCAGTCAGGCTCAAGAATTAGCAAACTACAAAACACTAGTATACCTGGCCCCATTACAACATGTGATTTGGATTCCTATTGTAAAAATCTTGTCAGATAGTAAAGCATTGCAAATGGCTAGCATGGCCCTGATTTATTACATACTAACAGTTTGCCAATTGTTTGGCAGGACAGATCCTTGTAGTTTGTTGGTCTTAGTGGGACTTACAGTTTTGAAGCATGTTATAGCTGTATAGAGCCTGATAGTTTAGTGTTTACCCTCTGGGCTATTTTCTTATTTAGTTGTTTATCTCTTCTCTTTCATATATATAATTTACTGTAGAGGTAATGGAAGAAACTTTTTATACCTCTTTGGTATTTACGCTGTGTATTTCTGCAGAGCTGTTGGCAGCCTAATAGTGCGTACAGACTGTGGTCGATTACTGCTATTTCTGCTTCCTAGATATGTTGTTCTTCTTATGTGTTCTACATTTTGATTAGGAGGCAAAAGGGCACAGCACTGCAATCTTGATGTGGATACTGTCGTGGTTACTGTGGTGTAAACAAGCTAGAAGCTTCCGCCAATCCATTGCGGAAGTCCCTTAAACCTGCATTCTATGGAACAGCCAGCAGGGGGCAACTCTTCTGGTTGCAAAAAGAAGTCTGGTTCCATTAGAAATAATGGTAAAATGACCCTACTTCTCACCAGATTTATTACCTAAGTAAACACTTTCCTAGTGAGTTTATTGTCTCACTCTGTAGTTTCATGTCTTCAATACAACATGATGTTCATTTAGTAAATTATGGTCCCATTTAGAGGAAAATAGACCATAAAGCGAGTATGCTTCAGGTCTGGATTATTTGTGATTGACAAGTCGTTACCATGGCGACCTGCCAATAAGGCTAGAGTGACTCGTACCCACGGCACTGTTGTCAGCCCTGTTAAAATGACAGTTAAGGTGAATTACAGATGCACCTAGCTAAGCAAGCTAGCTAGCTCCACACACGGCCGTTAGCTCCACCGTCTCGTCCGGATATGGTCACATCTGGTGCCGCTGTTTGCAAATAATAAACATGGCAGCGCCCTATAGGCCAAACTCAAGGCTACAAAACAGCAGTCCACAAACCAACTGGTGATGTCATGATGACTACGTCCACTTCTTATATACAGTCTATGGGTGTAAAGCGGAACGGGTTTCCACTCAATCGGTAGTAGCAAATATCCCATGAAGTACAGTACATGAGGCCAGCAACGTTGTCACTGCCTCCTACAGTGGCAGCAGGGCTACCCTCACCATGTTTTACACTGGAAAACAAGGCACCATCAATAAAAACTCAATACCTGAAAGTACATGAAGAGCACTCTTTTGGTATGTGGGTAAAGTAAACCTGCATTAGCACAGGGAGAAAATGCAAACACCACACAACAGCTCAGTTAGGTTAAAACCCAGGACCTCCTTGCTTTGAAGCAAGTGTTCAAGCACCCTGCGCCATAAATCTATTCCCATACCAGATACCTCTATGGGGGCACTGCAGAAACACCCTGACACAAAAACACCTTTATTTGACTGTGCCTGCCAAAAAACTGACGAGCCAACTGCTCAGATTATATTTTTAAATGTCCCATTAAAACATTATTCAGCTCGCTTGACAGAATATAACCATTACTTCAACTTTATTTTCATATTATGCTTTTACTGTCAATAACCTTACTTATTTGAACATTTAGCACCTCGGCCATTGTTGCAGCAGGTTGTGTTCTGTTAGTGCTCGCCTTAACCCTACCTAATTGGAAAGCTCAGTAGATAGATACAGTAGTGCTATTGTAATGTTCCAAATCTTGTAATGTCAAAGATCTATCATTAGAGACTATTATTTATTAGATTATTTTATCTTTAATGTCAAACATTTGAAGTAGGAGTGTTATCTATATGACTAAATGTGTGTGCGATCAAATATATATGAAAATGCATATACTTACTTCAAATACATCTAGAAAGTTCTAGACAGCTGATTTAATGTATTTTAACAGGTCAACTGTTAAAAAATGAAGGAAGTTTACCAAAAAACTGCTCTGTTTTTACACCTAATTGTTGTAAACAAGGATGAAAGATCTGCCAACAGCAGCATAAACATAATACTCTGGATCAATGGCGTAATTCAGAGAAGCATCACTAAGCAGATATTCTGACAGCAAAGGTCAAAGCTATCATCAACAAAAAGGAGAGAGTCAGGGGAGCAGAAAACATAAAGGACAGGGAGGATTTGTTCCATCTTGTCTGCAAGATACAAAGGGATATTTTACAAATCGAAAGCCACAGACACACACCAACACACGCTAATGTGTAGCCATCTAAGAGTTGAGGAACAGCGGGGTGCATTTGGGGCTTTTTTGTGAAGCATGTGTTGTGGCACGCCTGCTGTAAAGTCTGTCGGTCAAAATGTAGTAGGAGGTAGATCCTCCACAGTTTTGTTGTAAGTCACATGGAGAGTTTAAATGTTTTTGTCAGTCTTTAGACCTAACGCATATGCACTTGATATATTTGAGCTTATGTTGTAAATGGAATTTGAAATCCAGAAGTCCACTTTGATGGCAATTTTTTGACACATGCAAGGAAAAAGTACAACCTTGTCAGTGGAACTGGAAAAAGTCAGACTGTAAATCTAAACCCACCAGGTTACCAAGCACTACCCAAAAAGTGAACGGTATTTTGTAGAAGAGAGCATTAATCTATTTTCCCCATATCATATGCTATAAGTGCAGGTAAACACAGCGTTTGATCTAGTTCGTCTTGCCAAGATCTATGCAGAATATTGACTGTTGTGTAATTCTGGCTGTAAAGGTGTGGATGCAACAGAGTGTCTGGAGCTTGGTGTTGTACAGACTACTGTAGCTGTGGTAACACAGCTTAGACTTTGCTTTTATCTTGGTGATTAAAGTATTTTCCGTTACACAACAAAACCTGTTGATCAAAGCCCTTTTCGCTTTTATAAATACTGACATGTGACTGGGAGTGGTTTATAGAATAATTTAAAGTGATACTTCATTGATTTTCCCCATGGAGAAATTTCCTTCTGGTTCGACCACCTATGAGAGCTCATGGCCAGATACAAAACATGACTGGAGCCAGTAGGGATTCAGGGGAATAGGTACTTACTGTTCTAACAAACAAGTGCTCCAAATTAAACATCAAAATACGTTGTTAGTAACTTAGTAACGTTTAGAATGACATCATTTCATAATTTGTCAGTGCCTTCTATTACAAATGACTGTTGACTAATAGCTTGGTTTTATACTATGGTTAAGGGTTGGTTAGGTTCAGGCAAAAAACCCACTTGGTTAGAGAATAAGGTTACCAGAAAGTATTGACTGTCAGATGGAAACAGGAAACTAACAATGGTCTCAGGTGTTAAAGCTGGTGCTTTGTTGACCCATCCATCGACCTTGACCTCCTTCCTACTACTTGCTACTACGGCCACTAGTGGGCTTTGTCACATTAACATAATCATACATCGTTTTGGGGCAGTTGCTTAAACGAATGATGCTGTCATTGTTCTTGGGAGGACTGTTTTGTTGTAATTGGTGAAATTAGCATCTTAATTAATAAGGAAACAACTATGCCAACTATGCAGTAATACCACAACAGATGAGGGGAATGGGATGTCGATGGCAATGACACAACTGATAAATAGTTGCACACCAATACAAATTTGTGGGCTACAGACTCGTTGTTTGGCTACGCAAAGCCTGCAATATGTAATGTGTATGTAAAAGACACTTTGCCTGTTCAATAACTGTGCAACAGATAATGCAGTAAGTGACATGGGAGGTGTATCCTTCAGTATCTAGTACAAGTATCTATAATTTATCCTGCTTTTAGACTGTATTAAGGCCTTTACTTTTAATGGATTGAATTCTAAAGCCATCTAAAGGTGGCATGTATGCATGTAGAGCAGCCTTTAGTTTAAGTATGCACATCACATCCACTATGAGTGCCTTGATTGACTGTGGGGAGTCTATGAGGTCCAATCATGGATGTTTATGAGGTCAGGAGGCGGGTATTTCCTAGTATTTTTACTAGGAAATATGTTGTAGTGGCATCTCACAATCGCAGAAAGGCTCACTTGATTGAGACTTACTTTGTTCTTGTTTTTATTGCTCCTCTGAATTTTTTTCTTTTTCTCAGTATTTCGCATGGCTTACATTTTTGGTTTGGTCATGTGCAGTCTTGCTTGCTTTTGTTTATGTAACTTGCGCTTGACCTTTTGAAATGTCAGCTTTGGTCCACCCCCTGACCTGTGTTATTCCCCCTCCATATGGCGCTACATAACCAATTTGAAATCAATTTTATGCCTTTCACACTCAACATATTTACCTTGGAGACCAACTCATCAGTCAGTCAACCTGTGAAAAATTTAGTCAACCAACCAGTTAACTTGCCTGTCAGACAGTACACCAGTCAATAAACCGATACGTTAGTCAGAACAATAGACTGTATAAAAAAGAACACGTATTCATAAATACATAATGCTACACTAGGAAGCTGTACATTTCTACACTTTTCATGTGGAGACAAGGACTGATTGGTTTGATATTCAACCACACTATCAATCCATTAGTTATCACTGCCCTCAATTATTTATTGTCTTGTGACTCTACCCGCAATACACCTATAGCTGCTCTGTATCACACTGGCACACCCCTTATGAGCTTTCTGTCATTTCTCCCTCCATCCAGCGTTTATCTACCACCCATATCCTCTTGTACCTCTCAACCAACCAACCAACCATACACAGTGACCAGAAAATACAGTTTGCATTCTACATGTACTGTAAATACATACTGCCTTTCATCTCTATCTGGCCACAAGATTAAGACAATTGACTAAGCCTATCTTAATAGTCTTTAGCAGCTCATGACACCAGGCTTCCTAGTAGTATGGGTATGCTCTAATGCTCTGATCTTCCAACACCAAGCTTTCCAAGGTTGTGTAGTGGAGAATCTGGCAGCAGATAAAGAATGGAAAAACATAGGTTGTTGAACCAGAGCAGCCCAGTGGAAACTTGTGGTGTCCCAGATGACAACATAGCTATGCTGCTCTGGATCATCTGGTTGGTCCTCAAAGGACTGCATATAGGAATAGGGTTTGGTGATGAATAGCTTTGCACATAGTGTACCCCCTCACAAACCAGGAACCTCACAATGGCACAGTCAGCAATGTAATTACTCAACTCAAACTTTTCTAACTGTATTAAAATGTGACTTTTTAGAGATCTTCTAGCCAAATTCTATAAACAGGTTTGTTGCATGTGTGGATCTATTGGAAGCTCCGAATTGGATGCACAACTGCAGAGCAGTAATGCATATTAACAGCTGGTAAATGTAATGGGCCATTAAAGCTGGCAATGAAAAAAGAAGAAAATAAGAAGAAAATAAGCTGATATACCATATTGACAACGTTTCATAACATTAAAAAGAGTAAAAAGTTGAATGTTTGTTTACAATGTAAATGATAAAGGATAGCTTTAAGAACAACATGAACCTTCACCTTCATGTTGTATTTTGCATAAAAAGGTACTGATTTGTTCCTTAATGCAGTGCCCTTTCTTTGTAACATTTAGTTGTCTAGGACTTCAGGGGAAAACTGGGCAATTCTGTTCCTGGGATTGATGCAGCAGGAGCTGGTTCTTTCTGACATCTGTCTGACATCTTTCAGAAGGCTGTTTAATGTAACAGACTGGTGGCTGAAATATTTAACAGTCAGCAAGTCACAGAGAGGCCTGCTGGGTAGCTGCCAGTGCAACATCCACCTATTCAATCTATATTTCATGGTCATGAATGAATCAATGAGTGTCTTTTCTTTACTGTATATACCATCTTACTGACATATAGTTAATAACAAAATATAGAGGTAAAGTAAGAAGTAACAAAAGGCACACACCACAGTAGGTGATGTTTGTTCTTTAGGACAATCTTCAGTGCTTTTCTGAACAAACTGAAAAATCTAATACAATGATATTACAGGTAGGTCACAGCTGCTGTGTTATCTGACTTCAACCTGACATGTAAGCTGCATAGCTGAGGCACAAAACGGTGAACCATGTGAACCACAGGTCGATTTTGGTGCGTTTCTCCCACACCAAGAAGCCCATCAAGGAGGCCTCTAGACTCTCGCATACAAGGCAAAAGCTGCCCAGTTGCAACCCCCATAGCAGAACAAAGGGGGACAGCTCCAAAAGGATATATCTGCTCATGCATAGCTTGAAATGCACTTAAGAGCAACATCTTAAAGTGTTATTAGACATGGTGTCTAGGATAGGTTCCTGATCTGTCTGTTAAATCAGCGGCGGACACAGAAGCTGCTCATTAAAAGGTATGGGGTTTAAGATTCTAATATTATACATGTCTTTTGTCAAATTCAGCAAAAATCTCCTCAGGGTCCGCCAGCTGTCCTTTCTGTGTGTGTGCTGAAAAATATCAGGATTTGTGTGTCAGGTAACATTCAGCTTACTCTCTAGTTTTCCAAGACATACTGTTGTTGTGATGTTAGATATGGTAGCAGGAGAGTTTTGAGTATCGCTATCTGGAGCTGGTGTGCTCGTTCTGGGACCGTCTCATCCTCTCTGCATCTTAGCTTTGCAACAGCAACTGTAGCGACAGTTTGCTAACCTACAACTTAGCTAACGTTGCTGTTACATTACTTGCTGTGTCATTGTTCGCTCGTGGTATTTGTCATGATATTGGATTTCTCCAGCATAGCTTACCCATCTTTAAACTCCTTTCTGTCCATTTCTTTTGGCACAATTGCCGAACATATGGTGGAGGTCACACAGTCATACACTGGCATAATGACACAATAAGAAAATTTGTCGGTTAAAAAAAGAAACTTCTGAATATTTATCTACCTGGATAAAACTGGCATTCATATTTCATCTTCTGCTGCTGGCAATTTGAAGAGAGCATAAAAAATAAATGCTGTTCTCCTTAAATCTGTAGAAGCAAGTGTAACATTTTAAAACAAGTCTATCCATGACATTGTAAAGTGTCCTTTCTCATTTAATTTTAATAGCTCATAAATATAAGCAAGGGATCTACATATAGAATAGGGCTTTATAAACGCATACAACTATATGATAAATAGCAATGTTAGCATACAAAACTGTGATACATGCACATACTAACATACTAGACAGTCTACATAATCCTTGATGGACAAAATAATTATTTTTCCAACTCCAAGAGTAGTGACTGGAATGTTCTTTTATAAGGAGTCATACTGTAACGTAGTTAATGAGATGATTAAAGTGAGTTAAAGGTTTTATATATATATATATATATATATATATATATATATATATATATATATATATATATATATATATATATATATATATATATATATATATATACACACACACACACACACACACACACACATATATACACACACATCATTGGCCTGAGATACCTCTTAAAAGTACACAGAAATAAACTGTTAACAGTTATCACAACCAAGCTGATTGCTGTTGGGAGACATAACTGACAAAGTCAAAAGAGGCAATTCAATGAACAACTCATTTCAAAACCAAAAAAAGAAATAGAGCAATGTCAAATAGCTGTTTAAAAATGTTTAAATAGTTACATTAATACATTAACTCATAGCAGTAGTATAATTAATTACTATTAATAAAGTATTTTGAATGTGAAATCTTAAAAGAGCTTTTATGTACCTGCAGATGACAGTGATCTGCTACAGTAAAAGATTTGGGGTGGAGTACAGGAGGTGGGTCTCTGAAACCCTGTTCCTATTTGTGCTTGGTTTCTACATGCTTACAGCAGTTTGACCTTATTAATAATGACTGACAGTTTCTTGCTGTTTCCCCATGGAGGAAAGTGATCATTGGAGTTTTCTTATCTCAGCCCTTTAGGACTTAGCAGGCAGCAATTATGTACAATCACACTGAAGCTGCTAGCATCAGTTAGTATTGATACAAGGCATAGTGTCAATAACAAATCTAAAACTTCACCCCAGATTGGTGCTGCTGTGTTTAAAGCATGTAACTCATGTCTATATTTTCTATTGTACTTTCTGTTACTTCTTTCCATTCTTCAAAATCCCTTGTGTAACTGACAGTAAAGACCATTCAAGTATTTGAAAATATCTTCACACATACAGTACATTAAGTAGCTCCAAGGCATGGGTGACAGTCATTTAATGGCCAATGAGGTTTTTTTAAATTGCATTTCTTTCACTCATGATGTTTTTTTTTCATCCAACAGTTTTGTAATAATGATTTTCATTTCCTGCATTTGACCTGAATTCATTCAGCAGGTACAGATTAATGCTAACAAAACACTCATTTGGTCAGTGACATTAGTTAGTATAAACACAATAGTGACTGACTTTTAACAAAGAACTGAGATTGATCTATAGGTAGTAACAATATAAAGGCTTCAATTCAGTGGCTGTTCATTTCAATTAAGAACGGGAACAACACTGTATTCTACACGAAATTACTGAATCAATAAAAAATTGTGAAGGAGCAGCAGTCCCTACCACCTCTCCCCAAATATCAATAGCATTTCTGGCTCTTGCTTTGCCACAAAGGGCTCTGGGATGACACCCTGATCCAACTCCCAAACCATAAATCATTCATCACCAGCAGGTACACAGAATAGAAGCAGCCAGAAAAGAAGGCAGAGCTCTGACCTTTCCCTGGCAGCAATACAGCAGATAATAATAGTCAGAAACATTAGCTTGTTCTGGTGCGATTTCCAACGTTCTAGTCAAAGTCACATGCAATGCTGGACTAGAGAAATACCATTATCCTTCTATCTCTCTTTTCTAATGTGTCTCTATATTTTTCTCTCCTTCCCCAGAAGATGAGTTGTCCTCAGGCTGAGTCAGAGGAGAAGAACTGTCCTCCACCAGAGGAATTAGAGTGTAAAATCTGCTACCAACGCTACAATGCTCATAACCGCAAACCTAAGATCCTGGACTGCCTGCACCGGGTCTGCGCCCGCTGCCTCATTAAGATCCTGGACATTACTGATGGGGCAGGCTTCATCTCCTGCCCCTTTTGCCGACATCAAACTGAGATCACAGAGTATGAGGTGTCAGCCCTGCCTGATGATGCTAATGTAATGTCCCACTTGGCAATGCGGGACAAATCCTGGAGCTCGGACCACAATGGCGAGGTGGTACTGACTCCTAAGAGTTTCTCCTCCTCCAGCCCGTCTCATGACTCCTCCAACTGCCTGGTCATCACTATAATGGAAGTGCAGAGGGACTCACAGCACTCCCCAAGCCGAAATGCCAGCTCTGACATCTATGCTGAGCAGAGCCTTGACTCAGTATCGATGGGCTCCAATGGGCCGGCTGATCAGGATGCCATGTCCAAGTTCTGTAATCATGTCCCACGCATTCTGGTCTGGCTGCTGGGTTTCTTATACTTTGGCTCACTGCCTCTAGGAATCTACTTGTTGGTGATCCAGAGAGTGACACTGGGCATTGTATGTGTTAGCTTGGTGCCATCAAGCCTGACAGTTTGCCTGGTCTACGGGTTCTGCCAGTGTCTGTGCCAGGGAATATGTGACTGCTCCTCCAGGGGCTGATAGGATGCTACCCAAAAACTGGTGGTCCTAGGATGGGATAAAGTCAGCTCCAGTAAGCAGGTATTAGATGTGTTTTATGGATAGATAGGGGGCCCAATGGCGAAGATGATCCAACACAGGCTTTATAAGCCCAGTAAATGACCTAAAAGGACCTTTAGTGTTGGTCTAGGCTTTTGCCTAGACTGCTGCAACTCTGAAACCAGTTTGGCCAACAGGAACAGGGCCCCTTACAAGCTCTGTTAGTTGGGGCAGCGCCTATACCTACATTTCTGTAATGTATTTCTGTAACCTTTATTAGTTCTGTGTTGTGCGAGTATGACATAGTCTAACAAAACATTTGATGGCGGACCATTAATCTTTGACTTATATAACAACAGCACTGATAGAGTCCTGGGCCCTCATTTATCAACACTGTGTACCAAATCATGCATGCAATCAGTTTTAAGTGAAAGGTGGGGTTTACAATTCCTTTAGGATGTCTGTATATTTTGGTATAGCTCTAAATCATGCATAAACACAGCACTTTGAGGTGACAAAGGAGCATACAAATGAAATGCCATACACCAAATGGCAAGGCTATTTATATAATGGATAGAATGTGCAATCTGTAAAGAAAAACTCACAGTATTTCTATAGTCTAAATTAATATTTAACATAATTTATTATATATGCTATTGTGGTACTGGTCTTGCCATCAAGTGAGAAAAGCATTGGTCCACCTATGACATCTATGGGTTGAAAGATATCAGGATGTTAAACCTATTAATATAATTCTGTTGCAACATCTTTATATCCTGGTTGAAACACTGCTCTTCTGGGGGAATGTGATTGACAAGTCATGCATTAGCCTTTGCTACAATATTGACATTCCAGTTTCTGTGTACAGTATTGTTCAACAATGCAAGGAACAGAAAAAGACTGTCCATTTGGCTGGATTTTTCCACCATAAAAATGCAGTGTTCTAATTAAGTATGTCAAGTAAGGTAGAAAAAAAGGACATTTGCATGCAATGCACATTTCAGCCAGGACAAATTACCTGTGAATTGGCCGTAACAATTTTATTTGTTACCTATTTTACTGTCACAGCAGTAGCTTTGGGCAAATACGTTGAGGTTATTAATATCGCTTATTGAATGTGCCCCTCTTCTTCTCTCCCTCTCTCTCTCTCTGTTTGTAATACAGACACACACCATTCAGGTTGTTGTGTTGAATTGATTTGGTGCATGTGAGGCATAAACCGGACTCATATCTCAGGTTTTTTGATACTCTTGATGTTTAGCAACAAACTTTAGGTTTCTTGGTGGGTTGAAAGAGGCAAGGCTGCTCTGTTGTTTTTTTGTGGTACTGGTTGTAAACAGCTCATTTAGCTCAAAAGGTACAGTTTAAGGCTATGGGAGTTCTTTGTTACCTTCATGGTGCACATACTGCAGAAATGTCACAATAAATAATGGTGTTGCTTCAACAATTATCAGATTTTTAAATGCAATTTCAAACGCTCTGCACAGTGCATCACATGTATGTAGACAAAAAAAATAAAAAAATAAAATGGAATTTATGATCGAGTCTCCTTCAGCTTTAAGCTTCTCCTGTGATTTCCAAAAAAATTGTTTTCCCTATAGCTCTGTGACCAAAACGTAAAGTGTGTCAGAAGTTTGTCTTTGGAGACATCTTGTTGAACTGTTGCAGTGATACCCAGCACAGAAGGACATTTCCAGCAGCACTTAAGAGGTTTCTATAAATTGTTTTTAGGAGTGTTTCATTGTGTAGGTGGAACTTTGTGTTCACATGCATGGTGGGTTTTATCAATGGACATTACTGTTGAGGGTGCTTGTAATAATTATGCACCTTCGACAACTTTCTTGTGCTCAAAAGCATACATGTGCAATTTTACTCTTAGGAGTCAATTTAGAACCTTTTCTGCACAATGTTGATAACTGAGGGCGCTGGGCTGATAACTGTGAGATATATTCAATGATAAACTTCAGGTAATGATTTGTTTTTTTTAATATTCATCTTGTGCCAAACCCCTCTCCAATAAATCCCGTCCATTCTCTGGAGTTGGGGTTCTATATATTCCTTTCTTACCTTTCCTTTGCAAACTTCTTCCTCCCACTTTTTCTCTACCTGCCTCTGCCCACTCCTTCTATCTTTCCCTCTGTCTATGATTTACTGACTGCAGCTCTCAGCTTAGTGCCACACTACTGATTACAGAAGCAATTAGACAATGAAATAAATGGAGAATTTTCTACACATTGCTTGTTTGCTTATTTTTATGTCTGCTGTCTGCTGATTCAGTCCACTTTTTGAATGGCAACATACCTCTTGTTATAGGTTAGTCTTCCATAGTCTGTCTCGTCAAACTCAAACAGACAGGATTTTGTTGTTGAAAGTTTTTCTCCAAACATTTGCAAGCTTGATGAGAGGTCTGACTGCACACAATTACTTTCAGGTGTCAATAAAATAGTGATAACTAGTGAAACTAACTTAAATTGATAGTATTTCTAACTCCCTCTTATTTTTTAAAAGTACTATGATGGTCAAAGACACACTCATAAAGCAATAAAGTGCTGAGACTGGTTTATACAGTCCAACCAGCTGAAGACAAACAGAAAAAGCAACAGAAAAAACAAACAAAGAAATGATAGATGACTGACGGGAGTAGGTCAGACTGTAGAAAGAGATTTTATTTTCTGCCTGAGTTGGCAGAGCTGTTGGACAGAGTGCTTGTCAGCTGAGCGTTTGTCCTGCTGGTTGTACTGACATCTAAAAGGACCCTGCCTTTCATCTTTCTGAACTGAGTGGCAGGTCACATTAAAAAAAACATCTCCTACCCTACATCTGAAAACAGAATTACCATCCTGAACCAAAATATAAGACAACCCTGAATATGAGAGAACACTGTCATCAGTTTTCATTGCTCTCTTTAAAAACTGTTTAGGGTCAGTGGTCCCAACACTGTGACAACGGAAGAAACAAATATTCATATGATCCTATGGTTATGGTTGATCACTGGTAAAGGTTCTTGGGAAAAAAATGCAAACTAAGAGCGGAGGATCATTCTGAATTAGAAAAATAATCATCTTACATTGACGTCAAGAAGCATGGGTCATGCAAATCTGTGACCTGGCTATATTTATACAAGCACTCACTAAAATATTCAACATTTTCAGGTGTTTCAAGGAGATGGGGCATGAATTTTAATTACACATGAATAATGTAGTCACAATCTGCCCTCTCTTTATAGCACAGACTTAACACACAAGCCCTATCTTTTCAATTCACAATGTGGCAACATGCATTACAATCACTATATGTGTTAGAGCTAGAGTTGGGTATAGACATTTGGATGGTCACTAAAAAGACAGCAACTGCTGGAGTTTGCTAGCAGTTCAGGGTGGTATAAAAAGTGAGAGCTTGAACTTTGAATTTACATTACCATCTCAGAATCAATCACCTGCTGCTGTGAGTTTGAGCACCTCATCAAGTTCAGCAGCCCCCATGAGCTGCGGTGAGATATAAAAGCAAATGTGCCGTGGTAAGGTAAAAAAATATATAACATTTGCAATTAAATTTTGATATCTTTCTGAGAATATGATCATTGAGCTTTGCAATGGAACATTTGTGAAAAGGTTAAGCGAAGTGTAGTCACCATCTTGTGGACCTTCATTGTCATTTGAATAGAGAGGCCTCTATCACCTGATACGAGTTGAGAGTTTATTTGAGGTGAAGGTGAGATCATGCGCTGGTGGGAAGAGGGTGTCTCTGGCACTTGAGTATCAGATACAAAACAAAATCTTTTTGGCTATGCATGCTATTGACTGGTGGACCCTTAAACCTGGAGTACACTTGATTTATTTTCTCATTCTGAAAAGCTGTGACTTGTTTATGGAAACCAAACTCCACCACCATATGCAGGAAAACTATGAAGCCAACATACAGTACTGTGCAAACAGAACAGCATCAATTAGTCAAGGTTCACTTGCACAAAGTCAGGAATGTTGTAGGCATATCGTCAAGTGTATGATTAAAATTATACCAAGCAATTGCTAAAAATCATCATTTCCATATGTAGTTTGAAACACAATCATTAACTGAAACAGAAACAGCTGTGTAGGAGGAACACATCTGTGGCGAGGAACAGCCAAACTTAGCTAATAAGCTGAGGTTGCTGAAGATAGTTTACTCTCCAAAGCCATACATCATGACAAGACTGAACACAGCAACAAGACACAAGGTAGCTATCCTGCATTAGCAAGCTCTCTTCCAGAAATTTCAAAGCAGACAGGGATTTCCAGAATTTTGAAGAAGCACAAAGAAACATCCAACACTGAGGACCATGGACGCCTGTCTGCTTTTCAGCATTACTATCTGTGTGTCTTTCACCGGAGGCTCAGCAATGTCAACACAGCTAAATGTATTGGATGATAACGAAATGGTTAGTGAGCTAGACAGAACATTATAAATGAGATTTTAGACAAAAAGTAACATTACTATAGTGAAAGCGATAATATCTAATGTATAAAACTGTAACGTTAGCAACTGCTCGGTTGGTCGGATGGGCTTCATCACACAAACCTTTATTGTTGTTTTTATCCTTACGTGGAGTTTGTGTTGGAGCCTGTGTTGTGCTGGGAGCCCGTCGTTTTAAGGTGTTTGTGGACTGCATGTAGTTGTGGTGTAGCTGAGGTGTTGTAGTCTGAGAGAGGCTCAGGGGCACGCACAGGGCTACACCCGACCCTGTACCTTCACATTAAAACCAGAATAGTGGCTGTTCCAAGCAACAAAAAAAACAGGCGTGTGCTTCATTTGTGAGGTTAGAGCCCATTGACAAAAAGAAATTGATCTGTTAATAACTGATTTCATTGAAAAACTACTTTAAGTGGCGCGTCTCCTCAGTCTTAAAACATCTCTGCTGTAGCACAAGGCAGTCTGTTGGCCAAAGAGCTGGATAGCAGTACAAGAATGAGCGTGCTGGAGAGTTAAACACTTATCAAGCAATACCACCAGGGAGGAATCAGATTGGGCCTAAATTTATTCTGCAGCATTACAACAACCCCAAACATACAGCGAAAGTCATTAAGTAATACTGTATCTTCAGAGAAAAGAAGAACAAGGAGTTCTGGAAGTGATGGTATGGCCCCCACAAAGCCCTGATCTCAACATCATCGAGTCTGTCTGGGGTTACATGAAGAAAGAGAGAAGCAACTGAGGCTGTCTAAATCCACAGAAGAACTGTGGGTAGTTCTCCAAGATGTTTGGGCCAACTTACCTGCCTTTCCTTCAAAAATTACGTACAAGTAATTTTTGAAGGAAAGGCAGGTAAACGTGAGGCACGTGAGGCACGTGAGGCAAAATATATGTTCATATATTTTGCATTTTGTTAACTGATAACTGTAATCTATTAACATGTCTATTTTTGAAATTCTTCTTATATTACAGCATGTTTTCCAACCCAACTCTTGCACAGTACTGTACGAGTGACAAGTCATTTTAACATGAAGTGAAATTTGGACCTTTGTGTCCGGTGGAATCAGTCCTACAAGCCTTTTCTCATAGGTAGAGCTAAGGCAATGCCTTGACGCAGAGGCACAATTAAGCGTTAATAATCCTGATATTTCAATGTTTTTCCTTTGATGTTGCCTTGTCAAGTTAGTTATGTGGTTATTATTGAGGTAACCGTATACTGATGATTACACATGTTGCATCATGTAATGTTGGTTGTTTAGGTTTTAGATTCATTCATCTTTTTTCTTTTAATGTCCAGTGGGCTAAGACATTTTATGGTTGGTTATTCGCCTTTCCCATCACTTATAGTGTATGAGCAAATTTATGCAGTGATTGATTACATATCAGCAGTTCAGTGGTTGGGACTTGATTCTACACAGGTCTGCATGAATATTATTATTCTATTAACATTCTACATTTCAATATTTTGGTGTGATATTGGCCATTTATAGATAGTAAATCACATATTATATTGCTTCCTACTTACAGATTCATTCAAGTATACACAAAAAACTACTACATTAAAAGGAGGGAAGAAATAGAAAAGGATGTTTAATTTTCAACTATCTTGATCCGAGTCTTAAAGGGGACCTATTATGCTTTTTCATATTTTCTAGCATTTCTATAATGTTACAATGTCAGACGTTCAAATTAAGCATGACCAAAGTTTCAAATGATTAGGTAAAGGTATAAAAAAGAAATCCATGTGAGCCAAACCTCAGATATCCACAAAGGAACATGCAGACCTATCCCTGCAGCAACCTGGTAAACACATTAGACAATGGCCAATTAGAAGACAGTGGGCTTTGTGGGGGCGGGGTGTCAAAGAAACAGAAGCATCTACAGCTTGTTTCACACAGATGCTGAAATGAGGGCCTGCATTAAGAGCCAGTATAATAGAAAATACTTTTTTGAACATTGAATCATGCAAAGTCACCATACAGGAGTCACAGAACTACAATATAGAGCTGGAAATGCAGTATATTAGGTCCCCTTTAAGCCCACCACATCAGATGTATTCACATTTGATAGTCTTGCTCTGGCTGTCATGACTACATGGGCTGTGTGGAAATCACAAGCTGCAGTATTTAATGGTGAGGTTAATGGAAGGTTGAAGAAAGGATATTCTGTAGTGCAGTGCACACCTCCTCCTCGCCATGTCTGTAATGTCAAATAATCAGGGATGATTTATGTGATGATGACGATATGCAGCGCCAGCGTTGCAAACTGTATGCTCAAGCCAATGTGCTGGCACGCAAATTTCATATGTGCACAGGCAATGTTAAAATAGCTCTTTTTAAAGCCTGACTGTACTCCACTCCATTGGAAACATTGAAACATACGTCTGTATGTGTTTTAATCACTGTGGACATGTGAAATGCCATGATCTCGTACATATTTCTGTACTGTTTGTCCTTGTATTTTATTTTTCCTTTTTCTTTTACTGATAGGGACCTATGCATCCAAAATAAAGTTAAAGTAAGTATAAGTGTAAATGTTTCTCACAAAGCGAATCGCATGATTTTCTTGCGATTAATCGCATTGTTACGCGTAAAATTTAATAATGAATTCTAAAGTAGTGTATTGCGCAATTTTTATTTAAATGTACTGCTATATACACAGTACACAGTGTAGCGTGTTCACTCGCACAGACTTGAAATGACGTTACAAGTCGCGGTGGATATTTTACAAGCACAGACCAGGTAACGTAAAGCAACATTGAACACAGGGTGCAGATGTTGGTTTTGGCTGTTGGAGTTGTTTGATAGGCTGCGGCTCACCTGCTGCCGTGATAATAGATCGCGGATGGAAAAATATGGAAAAAAAGATGACAGCGTAGTCTGCTGAAGCCTCCCTCCGCTGCTTGTTTGGGTGGGTGATTTGTAGGCTGATCAACATCCAGCCCCTCCTGTGACCCATGGTTTGACCGTATGTGTATTCAGAGCCAGGGAGCAACGACTTTCTAAATAATAATAATTTAAGTTAACGCGTTAGTTAATTAACGCCAACAATTATTTTATCGCAAGTCAACGCACTTTTTTATTTTTATTATTTGGAAAGTCCGCTGCTCACTGGCTCTGAATACACATACGGTCAAACCATGGGTCACAGGAGGGGCTGGATGTTGATCAGCCTGCAAATCACCCACCCAAACAAGCAGCAGAGGGAGGCTTCAGCAGACTAAACAAAAGCAAGACAAGCGGACAAATGCCACAGCGAAGTGGAGAGCTACACACTGCATGCTGATTAGTATTGGGGAAAATGTTGGTCTTAGGAACTTTCTTAAAATCACAAAGTAGTCGCTCGACTCCACAGGTTCTCTCAGGTGATCAGACAGGGAGACAAGCGCTCCGTGAGTAAACGGCAGGTGCTCTATGGATAGTAACCATGGCTTCTTTGCGCTACACAGCTGTTGCCTATTTAATTTAAGTTAAAATTATAGGCTACATAACTTTACCTGATAGGCCTACATCTAGTTTTGCGGGGATGCTCTGCCATGTGAATTCCCTCCTGTTGATGTCCTATTTAGTAAACAGTAATAGACTCTGGAAATTCACAAACAGCGAGGATCAGTCAGTCTTCCAATGATTTGTGCTATGCGCCACATACAAAACGTTCAAGACAATTCAGCTTTGGCAGCGGGCGGGCATATGCGTGAGGCGACCACTTCACCTCAGTCTCACAGGCTCACTTGCTACTGAACATAGACTATTGACGCTGCTCCCTGATAAAAGAAAAATGTTTCTGCTGATACCCGTTAAAAACAAACAAACAAGAAAACAGACTTTTATATGTTAACCTGTAGCTCATAAGGTGCCTACTATGATGTTATGATTGTGGCTCTAGACTCTGATGGTAACTTGTTTTAACAAGCTAGATAAAAGCTAAGGCCCTGGCAGTGGCAAACAGCTTTGGTTTAATATTTGCTTTGATTACATTAATGTTTAATTTGAGATTTACAAGAAATATTTTATTGCTACTGTGTAAAGGGAATACTGCTAAAAAGCACCTTATTTGTTTAAAGTGTTTGTAAACCTCATGTTATTGCACTTTTGTGTATAGCAGTATATTTGAATTAAAAGTGCGCAATACACTACTTTGGAATTCATTATTCAATTATACGCTTAGCTATGCGATTAATCGCAGAACAATTTTTTAAATCGCAATTAAAAATTGTAATCGTTGCCCAGCACTAATTATTATTTTGTTTTAAATTTATAATAAATGATAAATGATAGATTAATCAATAATGAAAATAATCTTTAGATGTTTTGGTATATAATGAAGTCACATCTCTAACTGAATGCATCACTTATGTATTGTGTTGTAGTGAGTCAGTGAACAGTTTAAAACCTATGTTGAAAACAATGCCTATACCATTTACAGCACAAGTATAACCACTGAACACTGAACAAGAAGTACAATTCCACCTTTAAGTTAATATCTAGTTTAGCTGGAAGGCAATGATGAGGAGTAGACCAGTGAAGTATAAAAAAGGGGAATAATTTCCTTTTTCACATCTAACATGTATAGGTCCCCTCTTTCAATGGTCTGAATACCACCAATGTAACATTCACACAAACACACCCTTTTTTCTGGGCTGTTGCTATAGACACACTAATAACTAATGTCAGAAGCGCTGAGATGTTTTTTCCTGCTGTGACTTGAGTGACAAGAGCGAGTGACAGCTGGAAGTCACAGAGAGCAGTGGCCTTATAGCAAGGCACTAACACTGCCTTACTAATGTCTTGTTTACATCTGGCATAAGAAAGAAAAAAAGAAATAAAGAGGAAAAGAAAGAAAGAAAGAAAGTGTACCAATTGGTATTGCAAGCAACGTGTCAACCACAGTGGCAAGATTTAAATCTAGATGACATTGTAGGCAGATGTAGAAAAGGTTGCTATGGTGATTTGCTAGAATAGTCTTTATTTCTATGGAAAGGGATTGAATCCATGCAGATTTTGTCACAGAATGGTTAAAGAGAAAAAGGTCTACAATTAGTTATGATCATACTAATGTCTAATACTGCCTTCTACACCTCAGCAAAAACATCTTACTATAGCAACATACTCTCACCGGTCACTTTATTAGATACACCTTGTTGGACCTTCCTTTTGCCTTCACACCTGCCTTAATTCTTCGGGGCATACTTTCAACAAGGTGCTGGAAACATTCCTCAGAAACTCTGGTCCATATAGACATAATAGCATCACATGGTTGCTGCAGATTTGTCAGCTGCACATCCATGATATCAATCTCCTGTTCCACCACATCCCAAGGTGCTCTATTGGATTGAGATCTGGTGACTGTGGAGGCCGTTGGAATCAATGTTCATGTTCAAGAAATCAGTTTGAGATGATTTGAGCTTTGTGACATGGTGCATTATCCTGCTGGAAGTAGCCATCAGAAGACGGGTACACTGTGGTCATTAAGGGATGGACATGGTCAGCAACAATACTCAGGTACGCTGTCGGGTTTAAACGATGCTCAGTTGGTACTTAGGGGCCCAAAGTGTGCCAAGAAAATCTCCCCCACATCATTAGACCACCACCACCAGCCTGAACCGTTGATTCAAGGCAGGATGGATCCATGCTTTCATGTTGTTTACGCCAAATTCTGACCCTACCATCTGAATGTTGCAGCTGAAATCGAGACTCATCAGACCAGGCAACGTTTTTCCAATCTTCTATCGTCCAATTTTGGTGAGCCTGTGAGAATTGTAGCCTCGGTTTTCCTGTTCTTAGCTGACAGGAGTGGCACCCGCTGTGGTCTTCTGCTGCTGTAGCCCATCTGCTTCAAGATTCGACATGTTGTGCGTTCAGAGATGGTATTCGGCATACCCGGGATGTAACGAGAGGTTATTTGAGTTACTGTTTCTGTCATCTCAAACCAGTCGGCCCATTCTCCTCTGACCTCGGACATCAACAAGGCATTTTCGTCCACACTACTGCCGCTCACTGGATATTTTCTCTTTTTTGGACCATTCTCTGTAAAGCCCAGAGATGGTTGTGTGTGAAAATCCCTGTAGATCAGCAGTGTCTGAAATACTAAATAGACCAGCCTGCCTGGCACCAACCACCACGCCTGGTTTGAACTTCAGCAAGTTGTTTTGACCACGTCTACATGTCTAAATGCATTGAGTTGCTGCTATGTGATTGGCTGAATAGCGATTTGTGTTAACAAGCAGTTGAACAGGTGTACCTAATAAAGTGGCCGGTGAGTGTATATCAAATATACACTATAATTGTCTTGTATATTAAAGCTATGGTAGGTCTCTTTCCCTCCATCATTCTTTCCAGAGTCTTATAGTTGCCTTATTTCTCATTTTACCAAATTGCTGCACAGGATGAAAATATCACTCACAATGTTTTTGTCCTGGTCCACTTAGGTTGCTGCATAATTAGTGAGGGGGAAACTAAACAAAGTGGCCAGTTTTATGGGAAATAAATACTGTAAGTTGCCTTTAAACTCAAACTTTGTGCTCAGTCACTGCAACAAGCTGCTGCATCAGCTCATCAC
>NW_024044348.1:33986120-34148620 GCF_014851395.1 Micropterus salmoides
AATCGAGTTCTGAACCAAACCGTGGATTTTGTGTATCGTTACACCCCTAAGTAGTACCATATGTATCATGTGAACAATGTGTAATACAAACTCTTTCTACAGTATTAGTAGCATCAGTAGTACCATCTTTAACAGCTGGTCTCTCTCCTGGGAAATGTGCTCCGCCACAGAAATGACAGCTCCCATGTAATGTCGAGTGTTTTCCTCTTTCAACACACACTCTTCCTTCTGTCGCTTCAATACACTCATCTTCCTCTCAGCCTTCCTGAATGAGGGCGATAAGAAGGGAATAAGTAAAACAGAATTAAAGAGAGTGAGGGAGAAAAAAAGATGGGACAGAAAGAAAAACAATAAGACAGAAAGGAAAAGGAGGACAGGGGGACAAATAAATTGGAGAAGGGAAGAGATTTAGGAATAATGTAGGAGAGGAAAATGTGTCGGGGATTAATGGAAAGGAACTGGGCAGATAGAGTGGTTGAACACAGGGAACACGGGAGAGACAAAGAGATAACTGGATGACATCCCCGTATGAGACCCTGCCTTCTTTATGTGAGCAGGGTGAAAACACTGCTGGTAAATCAAACACCTTCTGACAGTCTTCACACTTGAGAATGACAAACTCACATTAATCTCAGCTCAGGTCTACTGAGAGCAGAGGAAGGTTCCAGAGACCAGAACAGATTTTAACAGCTGTAATCCTTGACCAAAATGTGTGCACTAAAGGAAAATAGTCTGATCTGAACTATGGTAAGTGCTGTTTAAAAGCCACTCTAGCAACACTGTCTGGACAGTGCGTTAAATAACCGTCTCACACTAGGACTTTTTATGATCATTTTTGGGTGGACTGAGCATATTTTCTAAACATGGGGTAAAACTCTGAAGAAGGGTGATGATCCCCGATCTTCAAAAAACACAGATCTGAGCATTGCTGTAAGAAGAGTGCCATGCTGCTTTCCTACAACCAGGGAAGAAGCCATCAACACATATCTTACTTCAGTATAAACTGGGTGTGTGGTTTAAAAGTTATTTGATTTGATTCAGTGCTTGGCGAGCTAATTTAAGAAGTTCATGTTTTTTCCTTTTTATTTCAATTAAATTTTCTAGGTCACACTTTAATTAGTAAGTAATTATTAGGCTAAACTGTACAACCTTTAAATGCTCTGCACACCCAAAGATGTTTTATTTTATCTGGACTGACTGCACCTCTTTCTAGATTAAAGTCAGATAATGCAGGAAATTATGTGAGTCACTAAACTCCACGTACTAATGAATAATAAAGTTGTGAGCTGCAAACTGGCATGTCATAGGCTTTCTGTGAAAGATTAATTCAGATAAAGAAAGCAGTATATTTAGTACCTGTTGGCTTGTTTGGTGAGCTCTAGCTCAGCCTCCACTCTCTTTATATCAGCAGTCAGGTTGGCTTTGTCCAGAGCCAGACTCCTGTTCTCCTCCTGCAGACTTGACAATCTGAGAAGCAATTCGTCCATCTCACTCTTATTCCTACTCTCCTGCTGCTCCAACTGCCTAAGAACCAAGAGCAGATTGTACAGCACATTATAAGAAAACATCAGGTACTTGTTGAGCTCTTTTTACAAAGTGGATCCCATCCTATAAAATGTACCAGCCTAAAAAAGATTTGTCTTGAGTTTTAATAATCCTGCTAACTTGCATCCTTATGCTACTTATTTTGATTAAGTAATTAAAGCTATGATTCAGCTCTATCACATTAATTTATTCATCACATCCCAGTGATCCCCTCTGTAAATAAAATTGCAATGCCTCAGGTGGTACTCTTTATGGCTCTTCTTCGTGTCTTGTTCTTGTTTTGCTAAAAAGATGATTAGAAGCCCTGGTATTTCGAAAATATGAGAGAATATGAGAACTGTACCACCTTTCCTAACAAACAGCAAGCGAGTATACGTGTCACTAATATAAACTGTTTCATGTTCAGTTCTTCTTTTTCTTGTTCACATTTCACAAAAAAAAGAAAACTATGGTATCCTAGTTCAGGAGCAGAACTGTTTTTAATACAGATTAATTCATCTTACAGAAAAAGAAATATTTAACAAAATGAGACATTGTAGGTACCGTCTGAGTTTCCCAGCAATGTTGCAGTGTTCATCCCAGGTGATGGCATCCTTCAGGCGTCCCTGCAGAACTTGTATCTCCCTTGTACTTTTCAGCACCTCCCTCCTGCTCTCTTCCAAGTCCTCCTCCAAACGCTGCTTTTCCACCTCTAGCAACATCAGCTGCTTAGACACCTTGGAAACTACAGAGAGAGTCAACAGTCAAAATAGAAAAAACAGAGAAAAGGATGCAAGGACACAGTGAAAGAATATTATGCTTAAGTTCCCTTTTGGTTTGGATTTCAAGATGTCCTCTTTATGTAGTTTTTCCCCCTATGGTCCTATTTTTGTGGCAGAACAGCGCAGGCAGCACCATTGGTGCACCGGTGGGAGAAGAGGCGATAACAGGAGAGAGGTTCGTTCAAAACACGTGTTCTACATGTGTGCTTAGAATACCGGTATACGTCTCAGAACCACATCTGTTCACTCACTCAGCTGCCGCTTACAGTATGTTATCCACAGCTGCTGTACACAGTATGAAAAGCATCAATATTAAAGAGGTCATATTATGCTTTTTCCCTCTCCTTTATTGAGTTATATACCTTTTTTTGTGCATGTAATAGGTTTGCAAAGTGAAAAAGCCCAAAGTCCAGCCCAAAGGGAGTTCCCATCTCCCACAGAAAACTCTGCTACATATACAGCTGAACCGAAGCCGTGTTTACCAGCTTCTCACAACCCGCCCTACTTTGATTCTGATTGGCTAGTAGTCCATATCTAGGAACTGTGCATGTGCTACTTCCAACAAAGATCATGTAGAGGCAAGATGTATCACTCCATAGCTAAAACAAAGCCTTCACCACACAGGGTGAAAAGAGGAGCCGCAGCAATGTGCAGTATGACAAAAAACTGTGTTTTTTGAAAATGAAACCATGTAAACATGTTCTGGTACAACCCCTAAATAAGATTATGAACCTGAAAATGAGCACAATATGACCACTTTAAATGCAGTAGAATTATGAGTGAAATGGTGTCAGATTGATGCAATCATATAAACTTTTCACCAAACTATTCTTTTTTCTCTGCTTGTAACATCATTGTAATAATGAACTGCTAATAATGAAAAACCACACAATGTCTCTTTGACTGCAGATTTGCGGTGTTCTGCACCATCAAGACAACAACATAATTTCCTGGAGAAGCAGACTCTTCATTTGCTGAGCTATTGTTGTCATGGGTCATTGTGATTGGCACAGCTGTTTCAGAGCAATGAGACCATTGGTGTGACTGCCTGAGAGTGTATTTATTAATCATGATTCACCACACCCTCTTATCTATACTCACCTTCGCCCAGCCCATTTGCACTTTGCGTTGTTGCGCATCCATAAACCAAAATAGTAGATGTCTTTGGAGATGCCCACACAGCCCACTTTACCCAAGACCTACCACTTTGCCTTTGTTGTTGTACTTGTGGTACTTGTGCAATTAAAAACAGGCCATTAGTCTTCAGAATGTACCTTCAGAATGGTGTCTGCTGTGACTGGCCTTGGCTTTAACATGCTGAGCCTCAAGCTGATCAATCAGAACCTGGTTCTCCTGCAAAACCAGTAAGGCCTGCTGTTGTAGTTGATGACTGTAGACAGAAAGAAGAAAGACAGAGAGAGAGATTACAGCTGGTAAATATGATTAAAGCATAAATGAAACACATTTTACTTTAAAAGCTAGGGTCTAAATGTACATGTAAATCTGATATATTGTGTGTCAGATCTGTGTGTATATATATATAGATAGATATATAGATAGATATAGATATACACATACACACACACACACATATATGCAGGCTGACTGCAGTAACTCTGGCCACCTGTTCCCATTGCCCTGTAGAGTATTTGTAACTCCTCATTATCATTCTTCAGAGAGCTGCTGCTGGGCTGAGGTTACAGACCTCCCTCCTAACTGATTCCTCTGTTTCTCTCCACAGGCTCCACCTTTGGTTTACTTCTTGGAAATGTTGCTTTAGTTGTATTTACCTTGTTTCTTGCACATTACAACACCCTCACACACATCTGTCCATGCATCCATCATCCTCCCCTGACACTACTGAAACCACTGACGCTCATACTCCATACTTTAACACTATTGTAGTTTAAATAAAAATAGTAACTGTAAATGTAAAATACATTAAACATCAAGAAACACAAATATCTCAAACTGCTGCTGTTTCACATAAAAGTGAGTGCAAGTATCTGACTTTTCAGAGCTACTTACACTGAGTAGATACTGTAAATCTGAAGGTATTAGCACAGTAGTAATGGGGTAGATGTAGAGCACAGAAAAAAATGTAAAGGTTTTACCAATCTAAAGTGGTGACAGACAAGTAAGTGCTAACAGTGCTGAACCAGTACACACACAGAGAGTATATTTCTTCTTACCAGTCCTTCTGGCTGACCCCTCCAATCTTAGCAATTTCATCACGGAGACTCTCATTTTCTTTGATCACCTCCTCTACATGAACACGCAATCTCTTCACCTCCTCCTGTGGCAAGCAGAAAAGACACACAAAGACCTCTGATTTCAATGATGCAAGATAAGAAGATTTAAATTGGAGACAGCAAAACATCAACAAATACAAATGTTCTGCCCTACTGTTACCCCTCTGACATGGAAAGATCTACCTAGCGTGGGGTCGGCAACCTTTACTATGTAAAGAGCCACTTTTGGCCAGAAAGAAAACAAAAATACCTGTTTGGAGCTGCATTTCTTTTTTTAGCCCTTTACATGCAGGTACCACAGCCTAGTAGTAAATTAGGATATGAACATTACTAAAAGGTCTAAATGAACATTCATTCATATGTTTTACTACAAGGTGGCTGCAGTAGGCCTATAGGCTATTTATGATTATTTGGCGACTTATGTAACTTTGTAAGTATACAAGTACCGGATTTTAAACCCATAGCTATCTTAGGAGAAGACACCGCTGTTGTGAATTATTTTGGAGTATTATAGCCTAAATTGTTATCATTAATTACTAGAGCAATGGTGGTTTACATTTTCATCTTTTAAAGTGTTATTTTATAGTGTAAAGTTAGGATCACAGTGTTAAAACTCTATAGCTCTGAGTGTATGTGCTCCTTTCTGTATCTAACTGCCCAGGCTCAGCAGTAGCAAGTTCGTGTGCTTTGGGAGAAAAGGGAGGGAGCACAGTAAGGCAGCATCAAAAACACAAAGGAAAATATAGAAGCCGATTTTGTGCAAATTGTATTACAAAACATACATCAATATAGTCCATCACAGTAAGAATGTCCTGTTTCTAGCACGGAGCAAAAACACCAGTTTATTCCATAAAAGTCAGGTTATGGAAGAAATGGCATGATCAAGCGGAGTGCATGCAAAGGACACAGAGAGGACGAGCAGGCAGTCAGGGACTTTCCCAGATTCAGGTGCAGTAGGAAAGAGAGCCAAGAGATGATGTGAAGCCAACAAACAGTCCAAAAGGAGGTGAAAGTCAGTCGTTACATGGTTTTCATGTCGACTCGGGTCTCTATTCTGGTAACAGAATGGGGCTCTATTTTGCACCGATCTCTGACACACTCCGGTGGAACTTTTGTATTCTAATTGGTGTCTGTTTTTGTTGATAATAAAAAGTTCAAGCTTTCTTATCTGGCCCAAGTCTTGAATTTTTACACGACATTAGCGCTATTGAGTTTAGTGCCAGGTGTAGCATGATGACGCATATTTTGGTTGACGAAGGGTTTTGTATTTGATTATATATGCTACATACTTTTACAGTTGAATAATTCAAGGATGATGTTAGGCCTATAACAATGATAGACAAATGTAAATATATATATATTTTTGACAAAGTCGGGGAGCCACTAGAGAGGGGCTTAAGAGTAATGATGTTGCTCGGGAGCCGCAGGTTGCAGACCTCTACACTGGCGAGACAAAATTCTTGACAGCAACTACAGCTGGGAGCAGATGTTCTCTATGATCCTGTACCATGAACCGTGCTTAGTGGGTTAGTCAGCTATCTTTGGGCTGAACTAAGTTTTTCAGTATCACAAAGCTGGCTCACCATGGTAACCTATGCTGCATGGCTAACCTGCGCCGCAGCACGTCAACTTCAGGGGATCAAATGAAAATGTCAACTGCCCTCCTACTGTCCAAACAGCTGACTGGAAAAAAGACCCGTTGACGTTGTGGATTTGTTACCTCTCCCATCAATGTGGAACTGGATTGCACCATGCACAGACACCAAGTGATGCCAGTGATGAGGCAAGTCTTATCCGGCAACTTAATTGTGAAGCATGTGAAGTTCTTTTTTCCTGTAGACTGTCACTTAATGCTTGATGCTTATTTGTCTGATATCAGCACAAGAAGATGCAAATCCCTCTGGTCCATTAAATCACACCTGAGTGTTGGTGTGGTGAGGACAAGTAGAGTTTGTCTGACATTTTGGTTCCTAAACCTTTGATATGCTATGCGGGCCTGCATGGCTCATCATGCAATGATCCAAAATGGCAGGCAAGTCTGCCATCTTCCTCGCTCTCCCCCTCCCATAATGATTCATCTTTATTATTAATTTCAGTAATATTCAGAACTTTGTCAGTATTTGCTGACAACCAAACCTGCCCCTACCAGATCCCAACTCAGCTTTACAGCATATACACTAACATATCGCCAAAAACAATGCTTATGCACACAAGCTTTACTCCACAGGGGACCCACACTTTGAGCTATTCTCCACCACAAAAACAGCAAATTCATAACGGTTAGAAAAAAATATTTATAGGTTTTTGGTTTTGCTATGACTGTCTATATGCCTGCATGTACCACCAAGTGTACAGCAGGTTTTGATCCCATGCATTGTATATATCCAAAGCAGCACATTACCAGTTTATGTCACTGACACACATGCATTCAACCTCTCACACACACACTTTACCTCAGTAGTTTGCAGAAGTGCATCTTTCTCATTCATCCTGTCTTCATAGGCCAGCAGCAGAGGAGATAAATACTTCATGTCCAGCTACAAAAAAGTATAAAGAGATACCAAATTAGCTACAACATTGAATACTCTATTCCCATATATTGTATCTCACAATTTCGTTCTAACTTGGCGGCGCTATTAGCTGACTGAGTCCAGAATGAACACCAGAACCAGGCTCAGCTGCCTCCTCGTGTACACGGCTGGACTGGGACCAAAGACGATGTATGCCAGTTTGACGACAGGGAATAGAGCATCGAGGTGATTATATATATATATATATATATATATATATATATATATATATATATATATATATATATATATAAAAAATGCCTAAAATAACATACCCAAGATAAATCAGCAATAACTCCTCATCCATTAGGCTTAGATGCATAATTCTGGGTCAGAAGCTAAGGAATATGGATCAACAATGAATGAACCTATTTATTTTTTTCTATTAAAGAGTAAATGCAGATGAAATAAAGGAAAATATGACATTTTCATCCTGGCCTGGTAAAATCTATATTAAGTATATATATATATAAAATCTATATTTTAATAGTAATATCACCATTAAAATAATCATCCAGCTCATTATAATGCAACTGAATATCTTCTAATAAATTTAGAATACAACTGTAACTGTAAATTTGATGAAAAGAAACTAATATACAACAGTTATTTCACAATTTTTCAAAAATATACCAGGCAAATGTCCATGTTTTGGCCATATTTACTGTTTATATGTACACTATTTCTCTCCATACAACCACGAACCCAACCATGAACCCTACAACAGTATCCTCAGGTCCTCTGGTAGTGGCCCTTTAATGATCCCTGAAGTATGGACAAAAACTCAAGTTGAGATGTCCTTTTATTATTACTACTGAGATATATTGTAGCTCTGTGACATCAGTGGAGTTCTACTTTTAATCATCCCAAGAGTTCTCCCGTAGCAAAGAATTACATCACTAAAGTCCCACTGTAGATCATAATGGAATCTGTAGCGAGTAGCATGTAGCTGCAGTACCGGAGGCCGCAGTTTCAGGACCCTTGTTTACTTTGATACTGCCAGCTAGCTATGTTACTCTTTACAGCCCCCCGAAGCCCTTACCACAACCACCACCGAGTGTGTGCCTAAACCTAAGTTATTGATTATATGCATGTCGACCGGTCAACCCTACAGCTGCGCACATCGGCCGTGCTAGCAGACAAGGTTAACCTCCTTCGTGTCGTTGTGTATTACCACCACCACTCCACTAGATGGCACTGTCGCAAAAGAACTAGGGTCCTAGAACAGCAGTCCCAGGATTGTGGGGGTCCTGCAGCTTCATACTATTGTCTGTAGCGCCTAATGACATCACTTAAGTTACTATAGCTCTCACTGACATCCCTAGTATTCTACTGTTGTTCACAATTACAGTTTTCTATTGTAGCTCACAATGACATCAATGACATGTATACTTTAGCTTACGATGACATGACCACCTGACCTATTACATTTTTGTTACATATTTTGTTGCATATTTATAAGATCACTGTTAGTTAGTGCATGTTAATGATGAATTCTCCACACATGCCAAAGTTAGAGTTCCACAAGGTTCAGTGCTTGGACCAATCACCTTATACATGTGCATCTCAGAAAATTAGAATATTGTGGAAAAGTTCCTTTTTTCCGCAATTTAATTCAAAAAGTGAAACTTTTTAATTTAAGACACTTAAAGTGAAATATTTCAGGCCTTTTTTTTGTTTTAGTCTTGATGATTAAGGCTTACAGTTCATGGAAATTAAAAATCCATATCTCAAAATATTAAAACATTAGAATAAAGAATGCCAGATTTAACCAATCAGTTAGTCACAGTGGAAGGTAAATCTGAACCATATCAGGTGCATATGGGCTATATTTTATTGATATATTCAGCAGGTGTCCAGTCATTGTGGACAGATAGTGAACAACCTGGCATTCTGATTTGAGAGATAAGCTAACCTAATAAGATAACCTGGGTCCATGCTTACAAACTGTCAGACTGCTTGTGTATCAACAGACTGAGCACATATGATTTTACATGTAAAATCCATTTCATGAGATAGAGAAAGGACCAGCCACATTCATTTGCTGACAAACAGTTTAGTTATCATTCAGCTGAATTCAAAAATGACTTAAACTAGGCAGCCATGTTTAACAGGCTATTAACTAGCCATAAGGTTAGACTGTTGGAATAGTCTGTACTGTTCTGCAATATCATTTCATGTCCTCTACAACTATATTTGGATACTGACCAGCCAGGGAGGAGGAGATCCTGTCTTTGGTAAGCCACTGATTCTGGAACTCTGGGTAAGAAATAGAAAGCAAATAAAGTTAGTCATCATACCATCTCAGCCATAGTTAATATGGTCCACAAAGTAAATATATATTGATAACATGTTGATAGAACCACAGGATTCAATTCTAGTATAGTAAGTATGACTACACCCGTTGTGCAATTTAGATCACAGATGAAGATGATGTTTTATATTTTGCTGCTTCTTGTGTGCTTGTGCAATTTCACAGGGAAGCTAAATTTTAACAGCAAAGCACAAATGGGGAATAAAGGGTAAATGTCAATATTTATGTGATCTATGGAATGAGCCATAGTTATATTCTAGCCTGGCTAATTAAACCGATTTCAGACTTATCCTATAATTAATTACTGCATTATTCTACTATAAACTACCCCTTAATCTTATCCTTCATTCCTTCCATTCATGAGCCACAGTTCAGCTGTCAGTAATGAGGCTAGCGGCTACAGAGGACCTAAACTTGTAGCGATGAGAGCAGGAGATGTCTTGGTGTGAAGACATAGCATGAGGTAGCTATGATTAAAACCACAGACCAGCTTTCTTCTGTAGTGTAAAACACAACAACCCAGACTGGACAGACAGCCACAGGCAGGAACATGTAAAAAAATCAAATGGAAAGACAGACTTACTCAGCTGGGTTCTGCTTCAAAGGCAGATTTCTATCTTGGTTATGAAGAAATGTTTTTTTCAGTGCTAAAGCTGTGACAATAAAATGATGTACTGGTAATAGATTCTGTACAAAAGCTGATTAAATTAGACTAAGGGGGGTGATAAAAGGATAACAGTTTAGAAAAAAACAGACTGAAACTTCACCTGTTGGTGAACAGAGCAGAGGAAGAGGGTACTATAGAACACACACACCTGTTTTCATTTATTCTGGCAACTTATGATGGAGTAAGACAAGCTGATTGATAACAGAAAGGTTCCTGCTGTCAGGGAATTGAGAGCATAATATAATAATAATAATCAACGTTCTTTGCAATAAAGAGATTATATGCACCAAGTGCTTCTCAAGAAAATAGACAAAGAATGCCATAATTAATTTCAAAAAGTGTAAAATGATACTTGATAATAAAAAAAATAATGTTAAAAATTAGGAAAGTCATAGCTAGTTAGAGGTTACAGTGAAGAGATAAATTTTTAGCTTTCTTTTCAACTTATTTAGCATCTTGCTTCCCTGACATCTATAGGTAGTGTGCAGTATTTACAGTGAGAATAGTAACAGACCACGGGAGCTCCCTTGTGCAAACCCAAAACAGATCTCATGTTTCTCAGACACATCATCCCAAAGATTGACGTAAAACTTTCCTTTGTTTGTATGCTTTGAACCAGTTTAACACACAGTCAGGAAGACCAACCAACTTTTCAAGACAACTGATTAGGATATAACGGTCAGTCATATCAAACGCTGTGCTTAGGTCTAAGGGGACAAAAATTTTCATCAGAGTTTAGTCTGAGGGTGCTGATTATTTTAGTAAGAGCAGTGTCAGTGCTGTGGTATGCTCTAAAGCCTGATTGAAAGTCCTCCAGGATATTATATTCTTTAACAAAGGAGTTTATTTTTACAGAAACTCTTCAGGTATCTTACTAATGAATGGAAGGTTGGATATCGGCCTATAGCTGGTCAGTGCATTACCTTCTATGTTGGCTTTCTTTAGTAAGGTACAACAGCTGTTTTGAAGGCATATGTGTTTATAATCTTTCTAGCATGACATGAAACAATGTCGAGCACGCTTTTAAAAATGCTGTAGGTACAGGGTCAATACATGAGGTGGAGTTACAGTCTTGCAAAGCTCAGTTAATGTAATACAGGTGAATTTTCCCTCTTTTGAAAAAGGGTTTGCTGAGGGCTTCTGTGACTAGCAGCACTGCACACACTAATTTAAGTTATTTTGTTAATGAAGAACAATGCAAGTTCTTCACAACTGATAACTGCAGACAGTGTCGAAGAGAAATTTGCTTCAGCTTTGTCATCTAGGAATATTTCTTTAACCAAAAATTCACTTTTAGTCTTTGAATTCCCTTAGTGTTAGCCTTTTTAAGGCTGGCTACATTACTCTTCTGACAAAATTCAATAAACATAAGAACTTCAGCAATATACAAGATGAGGTACTACTCAAAAAGCAGAGGTGATATCTTGTAGCTCTTCATACCTCCTGTTTGGACAATGGTCTGAAGCGGGTTTGATAGCGGCTGAGCTCCACATTCAGACGGTGAACTGTGAATTTGAGGGCGTCATTTTCATCCACCAGTTCCTGAGCATGTCGCCTCAAATTTTGTAGCTCTGCCTGTCTGCCTGTAAGCACAGGACATTTATAAATGTTTTTGAGACATTACATGATGTTCTTATTCAGATTACTATGAAATTTCAATAGAATTCATTAGAATAATTAATAGATCTCTAAAGATTACCATAAATCACAAACAAGAACAGGCAAATTCAAGGGCATAGTGGCCTTACAATATTCGTTTCAATACAATAGCCATATTCATTATTATAGTTTCAGGAGGAAGGAACAGCAGAGGACTGGTGTCTAAACTAAAAAAGATAGTATATGGCAGGATGGCCTAATGACGTCTTTCTTCAACATGGGTTTGGCTCTCCATGTGGTGTGCTGGTTGACCCTGAACCTATAATTAAGAGTACATAATCAATGCTTTACTAGCAGATACTGGCAGTAGAACTCCAGTATTTGTTCATGCTGCTTCTTTCTGCCCACCAGGGGGTCAGGGTCTCCAACCACCACGCCAACCTGCTACACATTTAAACTGCCAAATTTCCATCCTCCTTTCACCCCTGCACATGCATCTATCTGTTGTGACTCACTGCTTCCTTCCTTCCCTTCATCCCTTTTCCCCAGCCACTCCTTCTTTCACTCTATTGATTTTCTTTCTCTCTCCCCTAATTACTGTCTTTCTGACCATCTGTATATCTCCTGGCAATGGCTCCTCCACTCTACCTGCAGATGACTTCAGGTTTGAGGAGGCTTGGCTGTGACTGATCTCCTGCTCCAGCCGTTGCAGTCTCTCCTCCAGTAGCTTTTGTTGATCTACCATCCTGGTGTTCTTCTCTGGCAGGGCCCGCAGATCCTCCCTCTGCGCCTCACTGTACGCCTTGCTGGGCTCTGGAGACAGCTGGTGGGGGTGTTGTGAGTTTTTGGCTTTGTTGGGTTGGCTGGGGTGGTCGGTGGTTAGGATGGGTAGCACGGCTGAAATAGGGAATGTAAATACTTTTAGTGGCAGTACATGTACATATTCTAAATAGAATAAAAGGAAATGTACAGTATTCCTAAAAAGGTATCTCAGAAATACATTCTTGTTGTTATATATTAAATACATAATTTCTGGAACTTGGAAAATCTCTGGACTATATAAAATGACTAAAACTAACAACTGTATTAGAATACAGTGTTAGTAATAATGTAACCAGCATAGGGTATACCCGTGGATGTGTGTGGTATGGTGTTGGGTGTTTATTTTGTCACAGTAAAACAGAAGAAATAGACACAAATACAAAAACCCAAGCAGGAACACTAGCACTACAAGGGGAAGTGGAAGGGAGAAAGGAATAAGGAAAAGAGCAAGGTAGCATGTTGCAATAGTCCTTAATGGCCACCAATGCCTTTCTCATTTGAGATGAGAAATCTTAGCATGGAAGCTTATAGAAACAAAAACTCAGTGTCATGCAGAGCTCCCTAGAAATAACATCCAACAATATATATGTTTGTATTTTAAGGATCATGTTGCAATTCACCTTAAATGCTGCTGATGCCCTTCTCATTTGGGACTTTAAACTGCATGCTATGTAAATGCCCTCAAATGGACATAGAACATAATACACGCTTGCTACTGAATGCAACTTGCTTATACTAGAAGTTGTTCATGTATCTCAGAGTTTGGCAAAAAGATAGGCATGACAAAGGGTACAGTACTACAGATTCTCACTATAATTCCCATCAGAAAATACAGCACATATTTAGCCCAGAGAGGGCAGCATGTCCAACAGCAGTGTGCAGCAGTGAGCAGTATAATTGGTCAACAGTGGCTTATGGTAGGTAGAAACTAATCACACAGTACGTATTGGCTGATTGTTTAGCACGCACTACATGTTTATTTTGCCTGATCTAAAGCAAGCCTTGTTTTTTTACTGTTACTGTAAATCAAAAGATGGCTAATCCCGCTACCGCCCCTGGATTTACAGACTTGACAGATTGCACAAAAGGTGTGTTTACAGTTTAACTCTGCATTTACTGAGCAAGAAAGGGAGAAGCAAAGTGGACTGTCTAATTCAAGTTCAATATACAGAGAGGGGAACCACATAAATCAAGTTTTTCTTTATCATGTATTCACCAAAAGAAAAAATATTAATCAAAAAGACAAGCAAGACACACAGCTGTCTACTGTACGAATAACACCTACATGGCACATCTCTCAAACTTCCAGGGCTCTTCCTGAAAGAGGCTTTCTTCTTGGAAGAATCACCGCTGGTTTCAGGAGACTGGACAGTGGTTTCCTCAGTGAAATCTGGGAGATAAGAAAAATCGTGGCATCATTAAAGCAATAAAAATGCAGCAGTAGTACTTGGCCCTATGTGCTTTATTACATAACACAATTTTTCCATGAACTGCATATTATTCTGTTTAAATGACTTTCCCCATAGCTTGAATGTGTTACTTTACATCGTGATCAGCCTGTGTGTAGCACACAAAATTCAGTGATTAAGGTAGGAGCATTTTAGTCACGTAAAAAAAAATGTAATTTAGCACAGCCAAAAGCCTGCTCTGGTAATAACTATAATGAGGCTTTCAATTTAGCTCTGATGTAAGGCTATATTATGGCTGTTACAAAACTAAATGTTGGTTAAATAAGAGCTGTATCTTCTTCCTTAGCTAAGTCATTAGAGTCATTCTGAAATAAAGGTGCATGCGTCTCTTTGTTTTTTATATTACTCACCCTCTAAATAGAAATGTGTACATCTCTGTTAGACAGGTTTAATGGATGTTTACATCAAAAGTGTGTCATTACTGAGAGCTTCATAGCTTTCTTTTTTTGAATTTCAAATCACACTCCAATTTGGATGTGCACCAACATTACACCATACATTTGTTTGCTGCATGTTGTTGAGATGTTCATAGTACATTTGCTACATCAAGTTTCTTCTGTAAGTTGACAATTAATAATTATAAGCAACTACTTTATGATACTGATATTGCTGTCTATTTACTGACGCCTGACCTATGCGCCTGACACAACATTGTCTGTTGAAGTTAATGTTACCACCCCTTCATATCAGTGGTCACAAACACCAGGAATGCTACTAATGTAATATGTAAACTGAGTGGACCCTAAAAATTTAGAACAGTCAGACAGTATATTAGCTAATGACTAGTGGTATAACCTATATATGTTAATAAATATACAAATGGTGAAATGTTTTTATTTTAAAGGGTACTGGCTGTTTTGAGTACCGTATAAAATCTCTGGATCAGCGCTGAAAACTAACTAATAATATGAATGGAAACTCACAGTCAAGATCAGTAAATATTTAAAAAGTTATCTGTCAAATGTATACAAAAATCCAGGCTTTGGAGTAATTTCTTATCTATTGCAAGAAGGCTTGTTGGTAATCACTGAATTCTGGTCTCATTCAGATCACTGATTTGAATGAATTGTGGAGGGTACAATATGAAGGCAACTGCTAAATTTCACTACACTCATCCTTCATTTTGTCCTATTTATAGGTGGGTTATGTTGCCACTACGGACAGATTATGTGTTCATACACACGTGTGCTATCTGCCAATACCAGTGTCCACCCATCTCCCATTAGTGTGAAGTCAGTACCTGGAGAAGGCACTCTTTTGCTAGACATTTGAGTCGGCTGGGGTGTACTGCTCTGCAAGACAGACAGGCAAAACAAACACACAGGCAGTCAGAGAGATAAGTCTTTTCAAAAAGATTTCCAAAGCCCCGCTGCCTGGATCCCTTTTGTGCACTCCTATTTCAGATACCATTGCATTTATGGCCATTGTCAAAATGTGGACAATAAGATCTTGTCAGCGCCTTTATTGCTGCAAATCTTCAGAGACACATTGAAGCAATGTGAATGAGTCACAGCCGCGAGTTCAGTGTAGGGAAGACTGGCAGTTGAAACTGAAAATGTGGTAGGCTAAAGAATGACAACTGCTCTGTGACAAACTATAACCCGATTATTTCCAGATTTTTAAGTCTAATGGCTTAAGGCACAACTATCACGATAAGAAAAGAAACTATGTTCATATACACCATTGCCAGTTCATTAGGTACACCTATCTAAAATGAATGCAGTCTAATACAACAGTCCTGTAATAAAGCCTCCCTTCATGAAGATTATGTTTACATCTTGATGAAACTGTATAGACAGGTGTTGATTCAAGTGTATTGACATTTAAAAGGCTGCAGTTTGTGGTGCTGTTGAACTTGAATTTCACAAAATAATAGAAACAGCTGTTAGTTTTAGCTAAGTGTGCATAATAAACTGGCAAGTGAGTGCATTAAAAAATACCAAGGAGTGATTTTCTACTATCCTCACCCTGAATGATAAAGAGGGCAGCTGATGAATGTGTCTGTCTGTTTACGGTCCAATAGATATATGAGGGTCTAGTCTGATGTTACGGATTTGTAAGGGGGTACATCGTTCTGTTAAAATAAACTGCATAGACTACTATACTAGGTGCTCATCTTAGATAATGGTACAAGGAATAAAAAACATCATGCCCTATGCGTCTTTAACTAGTGACTGCCTGGACAACTGACAGGGAAAATAGAGCCCTTTGGGACAATTATAGGTTAGCAACCCAATGTAGCAGTATACAGTACAAAGACATGAATAGAACAATATCCCAAGAGCCAAAGAGAGCAGGGATACCGTTGTATGTCACAGTTAGTGACTATGTATCAGAGTCAGTAGTGGACAAGTCATTTTTCAATTCAACTTACAGGGTTAAAATAAATTATCGCCATCTGAATTGCAGAGGCAGAAAAATTATGTTATATGTTATGGGGAGAAGTGTCAGCAAATAAATTAATTACATGCACAAATACAGAAAACCTGTGATGGCACAGGAAAAAAATTATTGGAAAAACAAAAGGATATCTCACACTGCAAGCTAGTCCTTAAAAATGACTACTGAGCTGAATCAAAAACTACACAGATCCTCTCTCTACAGCACAAGACTCAACAGATATCCATTACCTTTATTCTGTGTACAACTGTGCCTCCCAGTGGACCAGACTGGTGTCACAATACCCACACTTAGCTTCAGAGATATCATAAACTGTATGTACCAAGTACAGAAAATATTTTAGACAGAATAGTTATCCTTCCTCAAAATAGACTTGAGTCATGTAAGGAAGAGCACAGGTGTAACTGATAACATTATCTCTGTCTCAGAAGGCCATTCTAGTGTGACCCCTGTTTCCATCCAGGGGGTCCCTGTGGACATTGTGGAGGATTACAAATACCTGGGAGTGCACATTAACAATAAACTGGACTGGGCCAAGAACACTCAAGCCCTCTACAGGAAGGGCCAGAGCTGACTCTATTTTCTGAGGAGCCTGAGGTCCCTCAACATCTGCAGGACAATGCTGAGGATGTTTTATGAGTCTGTGGTAGCCAGTGCTATCCTGTTTGCTGTTGCATGCTGGGGCAGCAGGTTGAGGGTAGCAGACTCTAACAGACTCAACAAACTGATCCACAAGGCCAGTGACGTTGTGGGGGTGGAGCTGGACTCTCTGTCGGTGGTGTCAGAGAGGAGG
Organism: Micropterus salmoides; assembly: GCF_014851395.1. NCBI lineage: Eukaryota > Metazoa > Chordata > Actinopteri > Centrarchiformes > Centrarchidae > Micropterus > Micropterus salmoides. The sequence goes on from NW_024044348.1 coordinate 34,003,313, forward strand.
ATGCTGTCCAAACTACATGTCATGTTGGACAATGTCTCCCACCCACTCCATGACGTGCTGCTCAAACAGAGGAGCACTTTCAGTGCAAGACTTGTCCCCCCAAAATGCACCACAGAACACCACAGGAAGTCATTCCTGCCTCTGGCCATCAATATAACTCCTTGCTCTGAGTGGGTGACACAAGGGCCCTTAATTAGTTATATTATAGTGGATATTATTACTTGTTCTGTGCAATATTATCTGTTTAATAATTAATGTGAAATATTCTCTGCTGCTGTTCATTCAGTATTACTGTTTACCAAAATAATTCTTTAATACCATAATGATTCTTTACCAATACCCACACTCCTTTATATTTTTCTTTATATCTTATATTTATACTCTCATATTTATATACTCTTTATTCTACCTACTTTAAATTTTTTATTCCTGATGCCTCGATAAGTGCACAACTGTGACAAAAGAATTTCCCCTGGGGATCAATAAAGTATTTCTGATTTCTGATAAACACAGGGCCCTGGAATTGGCTTACCTAAAATGCAAAGTGAACAACACATGTGCTCTTCCTGCTATGACATGTAAATATTTCAGTCATAAAACTGGTCTTTTGGCTCTAGTCCTCTGTTGGCCACTAAGCTATCCCAGTTGGATGTTAACTACTTTGCTAAAAAGCTCTTTGACAGCAGTTATATATGGTGGGGAGAATATTTCTCATTTGCTTTCAATGAAAACATTTTTTTTCAACTGGGATTATAAACACCAACGCCCTCGTCAGAAACATGTTTACTTATAACAATGGCATCTTTGTGTAGACTCTCACCTTAGGTTTTAGCGGCAGGGCATAGACAGGTTCTGTGATTGGACATTTCTCCCCTCTGTCCAGAGTCTGGTAAACATGTTCTTCCCTGTCCTCTTCATTCTCCACCTCCTCTTCCTTGTCTTCCAACTCCTCCTCTGAGTGGTCAGGGGAGGACAGACGTGGGCGGCTTGCTAAATCTTCTGACCATCTGTCTCTGAGGAAGGTAAGAAAGTAATATCTCACAGTAACACTTCACTTAACTGCAATAGGCCTTCTTCACAGTAGACATTTTGACTTGTCGACGTAGAAAAGGCACAGGTGTTAACATTAATAATGGGACACTTCTATTCAAGTGTCCCAGCAAGCCATGACAATACAAGCGCCCAAAAACAAAAACAGCTAAATGGAATTCAGCCATCATTCATTTTATTATTTACACCTGTGCTTTTCCTATTGTAAGCTTTTTTCTGTAAGTTATTTGTTTAAGAAAGCAGCCTTCTGAGTACTTTGCTTAGTCACATAAGTGCAAATTCGGAGTACAAAAACTCAATAGATTGGCCAGCATATGAGGAATTAGTGAAATTTTCCCATCTAAAATCAGTATAGTTCACAAAAATCCCATATCATATTATCATTTAAAAGAGTTTTTTTTTTTTTTTTTTTTTTTTTTTTAAGAATAATTTGTCACAAAGCTTGTGATAATACTGGTGTATCTGCCAAAGGAAGTTTACCTGGTGTAAAGTGCTCTGCTGATGTTTGACTCAGATATGAAGGACTCTGATTGATCACTCTCAGAGAAAGACCTTGGCATAACGGGGGGGATGGCCCATGTCTGTCCAGTGAGCGAAGAAGACAAGATGGCTGCTGCTAAGGCTGATCTGTGGATGGGCAGACATAATTCATATGAGGAGAGACAGACACTTTGTGTAACATAAGCACAAGAAATTCATGGTGCTCTCATCATATTTTCACATCATAATTTACTATGTCAACATTGATGCAATACATTTGTTAGAAAAAGGGGAATCTGGCTCAGTTTCCCTAAATTGATTAGGCTGGTGAGACAGGAAATGTTGAGGAATCCTACAGAGAATATTGTTAAAGAGGAAGTTGTTTCCTATGAATTTAATGTGCAGTTGTGCACAAACCCTGCAAGAACGTTTCACTACTGCGCATTCTGATATGAATTTAATCAAATGTGGATAATTGGCTAATTTCCCATTGGAACTTACAAATACTACAACTACTACAAAACAGTGGTTTAACAGAGTCAGGGGAAACAAAGCAAAATGAAAGGATGTTGGAGGTGATCGAGAGTGTTAGGTACCTGGGTCTCTCAGGGGAGGGATTTGGGCTGCGTGGGGGTGGGGTACGAGGCACAGCAGGCTTGGGAGCAATGGAGGCAGCAGGGACCAAACCATGAGCTATATGCTTCTACACAACACACCCAGAGGAAGGTTAGGGGATGAGGTCAGCATCACACAGACATAAAAACACATTAACACACACAGCGGCTATATGGGTGGGAGGTGAAGGGTAGAAAGGATGATTAACGTTACAGCATCACAACGTGACCACCTGATCAAGGAGACAGCGGGCTGTGCTCAAACTATCTGTTACAGCAGTGGACTTGTTCTACTGGAAACACCACAGTAACTGTAACCTCATATCACAGCAGCAGAAAAGTAACGTTAAGTTAACTTAGTGGACAATAAATCCATCAGTTTACCCGCAGGTTTACTTTTGGTCAACAAAATAATCCATACCCAATGTGTTAACGTTGCAAAACTGGTGTTACCAAACGTTAGCTTAAATAATTCTGAAAATATGATTTAATATAACTTAACCGAAGTTATCCGACTAGCGTGGTTTCAATGGCAACTAGCATAACATAATGTTAGCTAGCGTTGAATGGAAAAGGCACTTTGACGGTTAACGTTGAACGTAACGTTACCTTGTACCTCGTAACTTTAGCTAACGTTAGCTAGTACTAGGACATGGTTCGTTTATTTTACAAAAGACGCAAGACTTACATAATCCCTGTCTTTCTCCCTCCTGAAGCTGAATTTTAACATAGTGAAAATGGGTTTTTGATTTCACCCTTGCTTCCCTAGCAAGAGTTATTGTTTAGGTTACGCAAACAGCTTGACTCGTATACCGAACATTCTTTCAAACTGAATTAGAAATGTTTACTTTCCGCCTGCACCCTAAAACGACAAAGCAAAATGAACAAGCTAACTATAATCAACAGGCTGGCTGCTGGCGGATTCTTCGTATCTAGACGCTTCACCACAAGCGGGCACCTCGGTACAAAAGTGGTGCTGATTGGCTAAAGCCGAGGACAGGAGCCAATCAGCGACTGGTATAAGTCACCTAGCAACGATAGCCGTCCCGAACAGCGCCCAGGACAACAGAGGGCGATGTCTTTCCATTTAATGTCATCTCCTGCCTCAGTACGTAGGGCTGTTGTCTTTCTTCATCAATAAACTATTTATCATCATTATTTATCATACATACAATATAGAGAATGCAATACCTGCCTAAAATAACATTTTAGTAATGCCTTTTAAAGTAAACACACATTACCATTACATTATGACGCCTATCTTCAGTCCAGTCCACCTTATTCTTAACATGTTTTAAACAGTTTTATACAGCTGCAGAAACATGGCATACAAACTAAAATAAAGATGTGGCCACTACTTTTCAAAGTTTCCTAAATATCCCCATATTTATCAAAGATGAGTGATAGAATTGAGGTTTTCCAAACATGCACAGATGGACACAACACATTTTGTCATAATAAAATCCATCTTGTTTCAATACCCACCTGTCATGTAGGCCTACAGGGTGATTGCAATAACACACTACTACTACTGCCTGACAATTTTATCAAGTGCTGCCCTTAGCACTTAATAATGGTGGAAGTATGAATCCTATAACCAATAGGATTGCAATATCCACATCTCCGGTTAAAAGCCTCCCCACACATACTCTAAATCAAGTTGGTTTTTTGTTTGTTTTTTAAAAACACACATTAAGTTGCCAGACATTGCACATAGACTATGAATGGCATGAGTGAAGAAAGGCCTGATGGGTAAAACTTAATCACATGATGTTTCTCTTCTGTTTCAGTGACAGCAGATTAGGATGTCAGGTGATCCCAGGCCATACTCAAAACCCATGAGTGTTGGCTTAGTGCGTGTGTGTGTTGGCTCACATAGGGCTGTGGTCAAACTTCATTCCAGTCATTTCCAACCAGCTCGGTAGTTTCAACCACCGAGATACACAGAACCACAAATATATATTTTTCTAGATCCAGGAAATTAGTTTGGTCCCCCTCTTTTATTGAGATTTTAGTTTACACATATGACACAAAGACTTACAACCGAAGCATTCATACCACAGTTGCTATGCAGCACAAAGTACGTAGAAAGAACCAAAGGCAACCTGAAACCTCTAGAACAGGTACCATAACCCTCCGCATATATTTAGAAGGCATTTAAAATCACTATGCACTGTGAAATGCATCATCTGTGTAGGTATACATGCCTCTTTTAGCACACTTAGTTAGCACTTATTAATATCAATTACTGCACATTTTTATATATTTGTGACACTTTCATGATTTAGCATAAATGGCACTTAAGACACCACATTAGGTAAACAGACAGTAAAGAGTGTTACATATTCTCAGTGTTACTGTTGAAAAACACATACATTAAAATGTCTTTTTATAGAAAAAAATGTACCAGTATATAAGTTCACCAAAGGATTAAGCAAGGCTAGTAAAATACATTCCTTCAAGAAACCAACCAAGAAATCCAACGTGCAAAAATTCACTTGACCATTCACAAACTAGTACTGAAACCTACAACTTTACAGGTAAATATATATATATATTTGTGTGCATTTTATTCCATAAATAATTTAATCATCAAATGTGTATAGGAATCTACTTTGTAGATAAAGACATAGTCCAACACTGCAAAGTGTCAGTAAAATGTGGGACATGACTAGGATTAAGACAAGTGGAGACAAATAGAAACCTGACTGTGGACTTTGATCGTAGTCACTGTTGGGTGACCGGCTATTCAGTTAAAACGCAGGAATGTCATCAGTCTGTCCACATTCTTCCCTTCTGGAGACAATATAATGTTAAACAACATAAAGATTCACATTAACAGAGAGACACAGAGCTAATGCTCTTCTTACAAATGGACAAACTGCAGGGTAAGAGGAGTAGGATGGTAAATGGTACATCCTGGCATATCAGGGACATGGAGGCATTTTGGTCTGTGGCATAACTGGTACATTAAGCAATCCTAAAATACCAATATTTCCATTTACAATGTGTCCCAGGCATGACACTAAGCAGAAACAATAATCCACAAAGGCTGTCTCACAAATACAAAAGTGACAATAATACATAACCATGTGTGTGTGTGTGTGTGTGTGTGTGTGTGTGTGTGTTTTTTTAGCAGCTTATAGAACGTTGCATTCATCAACTCTCCCCAGACAAACAACTGCACAGCACAGTTTGTTTTGGCCCAATTACTGTTTAACACAGTGCAACAAGGTTCAGAACATCTACATATCTATTTAGAACATATATGTATTTCAAACCCCAAAACTGAACAGTATCGATTCACTGCAACAAATATCCTGGCAATGGCAGGATCCTTCACATATACAGTATGAAACAGACATGCACTGAGGATATACAGAGAACATAACTGCACAGTGTACAGCTACATCAGTATACAATGGAACTAACATGGGACCGTTTAAACCACAATAAAATTACGCCCTTGCTTTCAAATACCAACCGACGCTGGGTGTGTTTGTACAACTTTGTTTTCGTCCTTCAATTCGTCTGGAGCATTTCTTCAAGAAAACATACTGAGATGAAATTTGTCAGGTGTGTGTGTGTGTGTGTGTGTGTGTGTGTGTGTGTGTGTGTGTGTGTGTGTGTGTGTGTGTGTGTGTGTGTGTGTGTGTGTGTGTGTGTGTGTGTGTGTGTGTGTGTGTGTGTGTGTGTGTGTGTATATGTATATAGACTGGAATGATAGCTGTTTTTCCCCCCCACTACAGTGCCGTTGTACTGTGCTGTACGCATACTGGCATGGTACAGAATGATTTCCCATTGTTTGTGAGCAGTCCAGTTTACTTTAGATACTGCACAGTGCTGGGAAGGTGCCCATGTACAGTACCAACAAAGGCAACAGTATATGGCACGTCCTCTTTCCAAGGTAGCTGGAAGAAATGTCATCATTACATAGGTGACATCCAAGCTAAATACACTACTGCTAAGTATTCCAGTGGAAACAACAAAGGGCACTGGTACTGTACCATAGCACGTCCAGTATGGGTACAACACAGTACTGTATAGAGCCGTACCAGGCTTAATCTGCGTACTGCACGATGCTTAGTAGAGTGCGCTGTCGTTGTAAGAGCTGGGGAAGGTGGGACAGGGTTTGTTCCAGGGAAGGGCGCCGGAGTGGTCAGCTGTGGGAAGGCTGAGGGTGCTGGCGCTCTTCAGCTTGTTCTTCAGACCCCAGCTGATGAAAGATGACTTCTTGGTTACTTTGCGGGACTTGGGGTTCTTGTTGTCGTCATCATAGGCCAAACAAATCATGGAATAGGTCTTAGGCAGGTTTCCACAGAAGGTAGCGCTCTTGGTAGGCTGTGTAAAGATATTGATAGTGACATTTAGTGAAAAGAGGAGAAATCTGACAAACTATCCATGCTGTTCAGTCATCTGATACCAATTTTGTTGTCACTATTTGTCAATCAAGGATACCAGATGGATTACTATTCTCTCAGCCAATAAGGAAGGAGGGCATGGCATACCATTGGAGGGTTACTGTCCATCATGCTGACCACCTGAATGTCGATCCCCTCCTCGTTTACGTCCTTCAGCAGCCGCATCACCTCACTCACGCCCATCCATTTGCAGTCTGTGTCGCCCACTGCAACAATGTAGTCACCCTCTTTCAGACCCTTAGCCTGGAAAAGACATGAGGAAGAATAGGAGTTAGAGAGGAGGGCCAGTGAAATGTCCTGATACTGTAGCAGACGGAGTAAATATTTACATCTGAAGGTTTGTTTGAATGGCAAGTAAGTCAGGTTCACCAAGTTTCCTTCAACACCCTTTAGGCAGCCAGGATCAGCAGAGAAAACACTGAGGTTTAGTCCCAAACAAAGCTTGTTTTACAGCAGGCAAAACACTTGAGTGTTGAGTGTTGTGGGTGTGGGTGTGTGTGCGTGCACTTGAGCACATTATTTCATAGCTGTAGGAAAGCGGTCTTATCTACATGAGCTCAGCTATTTCTGTCTGATAACTTGATCTGTGTTCACAACAGGCAGGTCAGACTCAGCAGCTCAGGAGAATCAGTCAGTTCCAAAAGAAATCCTGTTGCAGGCAGTATTAATAGTTATAAAGAGTTTGGCCCAGTTAAGAGTTATGTAATACTACTAATCTGTTTCTCTGCATAGCCTGCAGGGCCTAATAAGAGCCTGCTCTTTGTCATCACCTCTTAATGAGCTGTCTGACTGAAAAGGATTGCAGAGAGTAAATACTCTGATTCAAAATTAAATTAGTAGCCAGAGTGGCTGTGGAGGGGGATGGAATACATTCTTTAGGTTTCTGAGAAAGACTTATTTGAATTCATGTGATATTCAGTAAGCATGCCTGACATTTCATGTAGACAGGGCCACTCCCTGCTAGTTAAAACTGTTGCAGAGAGTTAATTTTGAGCAACCTACGCATTTGACACCGAGTATGAAATATCTTCTGTGCTGTAAACTAACATAGTTTGTTCTTTTTTCATGACAGCCTGCAGATGATAAAAACCTTTCCCCTGCCCTCAGTGTGAAACTTGAGATGCATCTAGTGACGCATCAGTTAAGAAAGATGGCAGTAAACTATGACCCCCGTTAACCATCAAAAGTTGTGATGTGCCTGTTTTATTGCGTTAACCGTGATGAATCATCTATCTCGAGCTCATTTCGAGTTTCAAAGTCTGGCTTCAAGACCTTCCCCTTGTTCAGCCAGAGGTAATGGGAGGAATGTAGGTTAACTCACAGCAGCTGGGCAGAGGGGATCCAACGAAACCACCTGGACTGGTGTTTCTCCTTTCAGTGTGAAGCCCAGGTCTCTGTCTTCTGGGTGAAGTTGTATTGTCTGTGGGGCTGTCCACCGCTGCTTGGCTGAAAAGACTGACAGAGGGCCCTGAGTGGAGAGATTGTGGGGATGATGGGGTTAATATGGCACTAGGTTTTCTTGGCTCAATAATATCCTCTTGTCCTTTAAGATTTCAAAGATTTTTAACGAAAGGCTGGGTGGAAACTAAAAAACCCAGCATAATAATCCCCTCACATGTCCTTACAGACTACTTAAATGTGATTAAAGTCCACGCCTGTTAGTACATCAGTACATACTGTATATACACTCAGCACTCAGGGGGTACATGAAAGTCTTGTGGCCATAGAGCATATTAAATTATCAATATCTCTTACGCCTGCTCCTCTGGTTTCCCAGGTGTCTGAAATTAGTATTTTCCCCCCTCAAGACTCTACTACGACTCTACTTGACTGCAGATACACATTATCTACCATACTATATGGTTACAGCTGCACTATATAACTATTGCTGCAGCTAACAATAATAATTATTAAATTAATCTTTGTGTGTGTGTGTGTGTGTGTGTGTGTGTGTGTGTGTGTGTGTGTGTGTGTGTGTGTGTGTGTGTGTGTGTGTGTGTGTGTGTGTGTGTGTGTGTGTGTGTGTGCGTGTCAGACATAATTGATCACAAACATGTCCTACTTTTTAGACTGCTGAAGCCATAAATCCACTTCTTATCTGATGGGAAAATCTCTATTTCAGAAATCCTCACAATGTAACACCAAGGATGATGCCTTTTACATCTGCTCCTTTAATTATCACCGTGATGATTATTTAGAAAGATTGTGCTAGATTTAACTTCAGTCTCTCATTTCTCTGCCGATGCAAAAAGGATTTGGGCATTGTTACTGAGACTGTTACTGAAGATCTTGGTGGGATTTTGAAACAGGAATCAGAGAGGTACTTAGTCACGGAGACTCCCTTACACCTGTTGTCAGCTCTGACCTTTGACCTCCTTACCAATTTTTTGCTTGTGAGGTTGTTCCTCTTGAAATTGAAGCCTGTTTTTTGTTATAGTCACTCTATACTGTGCAAGATGAAAGACATGACATATTCGCATTTGTCTCTTTCAGAGGATATGAACAGAAGATTCTAGTTTCAGTGCCAGAGGATGCCAGTACCCCCTCCCAGCCACCAACATGACAAAAGAGCCAGGATCAGAGCACCTCTGTTTGTGGTTAGTGTTAGTTTTGCATTTGTTGCTTTCGATGAGTCCAGGATGCTTTAGGAACAGATCAAATGTGCCAAAGCTATCAGGACTCACCCTTGGTTGGTTGTATTCAGAAATAACAAAAAATGCAGTCTGGGTGTTAAAAGAAACAAGTACACTTCCAACGTCTAAAACACAAGTCCAGAGCCATTTCATGTCATTTAATGAATAAACCAACAACCATGTAAAATAACACCAAGGTGAGTGGAAGAACATTAGTAACCCACATACCAGCCTCTGGAAGAAGTCGGTGACTTTCACCTTTGTGGTTGCAGGGAACTCCATCTCTGCTTTGTGCTCTGTTTTAGCTATGGAAAGCAAGAGGGAAAACAAAGCTGTCATTCTACAGTGTTTACTGTCACAACGACATTTCAACCGTTGCCCTGTAGAGAGGCGGGCAGGCAGTTAGCAGTGTAAATATTACATCATCTGTGACGCGTGATAAGTGAACATAAATGTTACTTATCACATCTGATTGCAGCAGGTGCGGTACACAACACAGCAGTCTTTTTACGAACAGACAAACCTCGCAAATCAACACATTGGTCCCGCTTGACAGTGTTTGTTGTGCTGACACTAGGGTGACTGCTTGGTTTCTATGTCAACCACAGAAAGCAAAGCTGTAACCTCAGTGGCCCTTAATGGAGACTCAAATAAATGTTACCACTCTTCTTATCCTATCTCAGCTTCTCATGTTTACTTGAACAGGATATTTACATTGTGGCTATGCTGTTGCCTTCTCTTTAAAAACATTTAAGACTTACAGATGATATCTGGGGCCTCTGTGTAGTCAGTAAACTCTTCTTCATTTTCATGTTCACTGTACTTGTTGAGTGAGCGCTGGTGACTGGCTTTTAAAATGTCCTGCAGGGCGTCTAGCTTGTTCAAGTGGTGGCATAGAGCATAGATCCTCAGAGCCTCCTCATGACCCAGGATAGCCCGACGAATGTGTGCTTTACCTGGGAGGAGGATGGAAAATATATATAGACATAGGACAGGTGAGGAGAAGTGGATGGGGAGAAGAGAAGTGAATAAGAGAAACAATAGGAAAGGAAGGGGGAAAGAGGAGAACAAGGAGAGTCAGGTCTGGTGTTGTGGCACTCTACTGTGCTCTATTATCTTTCTTTGCCTTCTGCTGTGCTCAGTCTGTGTGCTCACTCTTACCAATGCGTTCACGTTCATCTTTACTTTTCAGGATGTCTAGAGGAGAGTCTCCCTCAGGAAGGCGATCGTAGACCTGCGACAAGGTCTTCTCCTGCTGGTCCTCATCGTCACTGGAATCCACTGAACACATACAGCAAAAAGAATGTTAAAATGAATACAATTTAACATTGTCTACCACCAATATTGGCGTCAGCGCTGAAACAAATGGCTCTTGAAGGGCATGATGCGATGCCATGATTACAATGATTGCAGAAAATCTGAACTTGCAAGACAGGACGCTGTATGTAGGTGCAGTGCACAGTACATACTGTTCGTACATTATTGCACACTTTCAACCTTTAAATTTAAATAAAACAAAATTTATGATTCGGATATACTGTACAGTATATATTTATGTGCATATTACATATTAGCACGAGACAACAATCAGTAGTTCATCAAAATGCGAATCCACCCAAAACTTGTGTAATCTTATAAGCTCTCCTCTCCTTCCTCTCACGATTCACCTTGTTTAAAAGGTAAACCTAACGCATCAGAACTTTCCAGTCTTCCCCTGATTAGTCTGCTTCATTTAGACCGTAAGTGTTTAATTTGAAGTGTCTGTTTACTACAGCGGTCTTCATTCTGTCCTGTTTGAGTCCTCTCTCTACAGTCCCATGGTTAATTGCTCTATTTTCCTCATTCACACAGGAATCTGTTAATGAGCTGCCAAACTCAAAGCTGCTTTGCTCCGTTGTTCCCCTATTCAGTCCTGTCCCATTCAAAGCACTGGGTAAAACTATCACTGTAAAGCTTAATATAATCTGCTGTATTTTGTTTAATTTGGTTTTCAGCATTAGTGGAAGGTTTTTGTTCACTCTAAAAAACACTTTTCACTTGCTTTCTCGCTTTATTATGTAGACAGCATTGAGAGGCTGCATAACTGTAATCCTCCAGCATTCACTCAATTTCACCCACTGCAACCATTCTCACTCCTGCTTAGCCTCTCTTTGCCGCATGTGTGTGTGTGTGTGTGTGTGTGTGTGTGTGTGTGTGTGTGTGTGTGTGTGTGTCTCTAAATAGCTATTACATAATAGCATTGTGGCTGGCTGCGGTTCAGTCCAGCCATCTGACATGACCAACCCAGTGGCCCATACAGCACTTTAAGAGCAGGATCAGGTTTTCCACGGTGTTCAAAAAGTGTTATAGAACCAATCCCAAAATTGTTTTTCACCTCAACCACCAGGCTGATACCACATAACAAGCAGATTAAAATGTGTACAGTAGTAAATGAAGCAGATGAAGTGGGGTTGGAGGTTGCTGATGATTAGAGTGAATAAAACTTTGTTGACATAAACTCCACCTGTTGACCCAAATTCACTGCAGTAGTTGGTGTTGTTGTTAAAAGAGAAGAGGGACAACGTTTGATTTGTGCTGACTTTGCAACTACAGTTAGAAGATTACTTTGTGTGACAGCATGTCTGTGAAGAATACACCCGTCTCCATTTGGAGTCTAGGGCACTACTGCAGCTGCTTAATAAATTACATACTTTACATTACATTGCTAAACAAGTAGTAGGCTTAGCTTCTTAACTTTCTCAAATTCTAAATTCAGATCAACCTCATGCCCTCATATTTTACACATCAAACCTGTGTAAAAATGATTAAGGTCTCAATAAACAAATGTTCTTACATTGGTGGTCTAAGAGCGCTGAGGCAACAAAGTAATGTGCCATGGAGCGGTAGTGGTTGGTTTTGACTTGTGACATTGTGGACCAGAAGAATGGGACATTGTCTTTGATTGGTGTCTGGATCATGGACTGGTGGACTTGGTCGTAGATTTCTGCCACCTGGCGGGAAAAGCAGGATAGAGTTACTGAGTTAGTGATTGGACATATTCACTGATAGAAGTGAGCAATACGACTGTGGTGACATTTTTGCTTTACATTAACAGTCCAAGAATACTGTGCCTATATGATGAAGGACTATGTGTGTGTGCCTTTGCTGCCATTTACCTTTGCAGCCTCCTGGGCCATTTTCATCAGGGAATAGAACTGGTTTCGGATCCCGGGCAGTGCAGTCTTCTCAAACAGACACTCCTGAGCCTGAGCAAGCATCATCCGAATCAACATACTGAGCATGGCTGGACTCATATCGTAGCTGGGAGTGTGGGTGAATGTCTCCTTCAGGTGGTTCAGGAGGCCTGGGTGAGAACCAAAGGTCAGCACAGCTCAGAACCAAACTATTCCAAGGAAACAATACTTCTAGTTAATTATTTGGGAACATCTGTGCCAAAACAGCAGCAAGGGAAGACTAGGCTTCTTTTTTTGTGTACTTTCCCAGCTTGTGTGGCAATCTGAACTAAAGACCTTTTAGTCACTTTTACAAATAATATATGCCATATTTAAAAGACAAGCATGTAACTCAGGACAATCTAGATCATTTTTAGCTTTGTGAAAACAAAAATAATTTGATAATTTGATTTTTCAACTAATTACAAAGAGGCCCATTTACATCATAAGGCTCAATGATTATTTCAAACCAAACCCTTCCTATAAGGGATACTGTATCCATGCAGTGTGTCTATCCCACAATTATGAAATCCAGTCTCCCAGCATTCAGCAAGTTACTTAGATAGTGTTTGTTAGTGCTACTAGTAGTAGAGTTGCAAGGATCCTGATGAGAGTGCAAAAATATGACCACATCACACCCATTCTCCACTCGCTTCACTGGCTTCCCGTTTCTGCTAGGACTGAATACAAGGTCTCCCTCGTCACCCACCAGCGCATCTATGGAAATGGCCTATTGCTGTCACTGTGGTATCCAGTGAGGGGAAAAAAGTTCACTGCCAGCAGCAAGATCAACGTCTGTGTGCTTCTTTAAAATTAAGCCAAGACACAAACCTCCTTAAATTAGTTTTTCATGTTCAAAGAAGCAATGAGACCATCTGCATTCCAACTGAGAAGGCCTCCCTCTTATTTTACTGATTAAAAAAAAAAACTGGCAGCAGAGAGCTGTAGACAACTTAATAACAGAGCACTGCCTTGCTAGTCTTCTAAGATTTTGCCATTGTTGGCTGGCTCCTCCCATCACGTAAACCTCTTTTGTGTCCCTAGCTTAAGGGCAATGCAGCAGCCTTTCTATAGCTAGCATCCCTGCCGTTCACCTTAGTTTATTACTGGCTCTTTGCACTGGTGACAATGTTCCTCATCACAGCATAATTGTTTTACTTTGTACAAGCCTAAATTATAGCCATCAAAGCAACATAACCAAAGCCATGGCCTGTTCAGAGCTGTAATTATACAGCAATACTCCTGCCAAGTCATAATTCTATCAAGACGTCTGAGCTTCCTGAAAGCTCAGAGGGTTTGAGAAACCAGTTCATATGGTCGGTGCTTCTCTGGAGCTCAGCCACATGACAAGAAGCCAGAAAAACATCAACTGCGTTCATTCTCCGTCATGGAGCAGAGTCAGGGTGGAGGCTGGCACATATTCTGAAAATAAGGCTGCGTTCGCAACAGTACACCATCTCTAAACAATGTATCTCTTTAATGTTAAAAGTCATTAGAACATGTCTGGGTCATAGTGAATCACTGATATACATCTCAAATGTTGTAAAGAACAAAATTATAAAAAGAGAACGTGTTGCCGCCACTGTCCGCTCCATTTTCCAATCACTTATCACAGGTGCTCTTTGTGAACAGTTTCAGTGGGAGCAATGGGAGCATTTCAGAAGCTTAGTTACTCCATTATTTATGTTTGAATGACTAAAATCAGATATTGCATGGGATCACAGATAAGCCTGGTTTTAAGAAATAAAGTTTCTTTTTTGACATCTTTGAAAGCTAGAAATGACTTTAGAACAGGCTGATGAGAGAGGAATTATCTGATTAAACCAGTTTATCACGCCTATCTCTTCCTACCTGCAGCTTTCTGGAAGGAAGAGGTGGCCTTCTCTAAACCAACTACTGTCTGTCGGTCACTACGGGTACCGATCTGAGAGTAGAGGGCAGCCATGTTGAAGAGGATGCTGGCCTTCTCCAGTGACAGGTTCTGTTGGCATACCGGCACTCCTGTGAAGGAGTCGTACCTGAAGGAAAGAGGTGGAAGCAGTCACTTTTTTTGTAAGGCAGGAATCAAAACAGTCACACAGCGCCTTATAGAACATAAAATTATGTTGAGTAAAAGCCAAAACTATTTAAGACTAAGATATACCTAATAATACTGAATATGATATTTAGAGTTAAAAATATGTTCAGCAGGATTCAAGCAGGCAAATAATATAAAATTCATAATAGCCACAAATAATGTTAAAACTATCCAGTGACATTTACACATATTGTATATGTTCTGTATTTTCACTCAGTCTGAGTTTACATCCTCTTTCAGTTTCTTCTCTTTTATCATCTCTCCTTTACATCTAAAAGTTTGTGAGTGTTTATGCCTTTAAGCTACACTCCTCCCTTTTCTCCATCTCTGCTGCATGAATGAATGAAGTGCATTTTGCATTAAGTCAGTGGGGAGCCTTCACTTGGATGCTTTTCAGACACTTAGCACTGGATATCACAACTTGTCCTCCAAATAAAAACTGCTCCATTTGCCCTCACAAACTCAATTAACCAGATTCAGTATTAGTGACTAATCTGATAACGAGCATGCTAAAACAAATGTCCTTCATTCAGACCCGCTTTGCTCACACGGTAGGGGGTTTCTAATTATTTGCTGACCTTGCTAAAGTCTTCTCACTGTTCTATCTCCTCTCAATAGAATTCTTCAGCTTATAACAGGTTCAAAGTGCAGCAGGAGGGCATAACCAAACCAAAAAGCTGTGATCAAACCAGTGTATTTTACTTATCTCTCCTGTAATAAAAAGCACAGCCTGTCTGCATCTTCTGGCAGAGACATACCAGCTGATCCACAGATTTAAGACCTTTGCTGTTTAAGCTCAAAAGGCTTTGGAGAACCCTGGTGTAGGGGCTCAAGGCAGCTAGATTAAAGAGCACAGCTTTGCTTTTTGCCTGTTTTTATCACTGCTGTAATCTCACCTGTGGCCTTTCTGTCTTAAAATTAGCAAGTTATAGTAATATTTATATTATTTATTTTGTGAACCTTTGCAGCAGTTATTTCCATTTGATTTATTTTGTCTACATTTTAACAATATCTTATGAAGTAAGTAAAGTACATTTTGATCATTCCTTTTAAAGATGGTTTATTATTATTTATGCATGTTTTAATTGGTGTTAATTAGTAATATTTGGTAATAATAGGTGCGTACCAGGTGAAGAAGATACCCGTCTGGCGGTTTGGGGAGAAGAACCGGCCCTCCATCAGGGGAAGATGGCTGAAGTATTTTGCCAGCAGGTCCACCCCAGCCTCGTTTCGACTTGGCGTTCTGCAAGCCTAGGACATGAAAATTAAGATCTAATTCAGTCTGCAATAATGGAGAACTTCTTGTGGTGACGATGCACAGTGCTGTTGTTTTCGCTCAAAATAGTGGTGTCTATGTGCACCATAGATGGTTTTACTTTTAGGTACATGTGTATTTTACACAAAGGGATTTGATTTTTTCCCCGATTTGTGCTGCTCACGGCATCAAAAATAGACATTTGAAAAATGTTGACAAACAGCACTGCTTGTCTTGCACAAGGTTTATGGATAATCCAGAGAAACTTTGCATGAGAAGAAGCATTGCTGTCTTTCTGATGTCATTTCCAATGTTTTGAGCACCACAAAAAAATCATTCATCTCCATTGTATTTGGGTGGTGGCAGAAATCCCACAGACCAAAACCTAAAAAACCTCAGGAAATAAAACAATCTGCATGGCTAGAGAACACTAGACTGGGATGAGAAATATGTTATTGTGATTTGGTTGAACCAACCATTTAAATTCCAAAGTTCTTAAGAGAAAAGGTTTCATGGTGCCTTGTGTGGTAGAAACCGTTTTGGATGCTGGCCATATTAAACCCCTTTTGAATACACTGTGGTGTGTTCATGCAGATGATGATTCTGAAACCAATTATTATGGAGACCACTGGTGTAAACAAGCCACATATCAGAAGCAATGACCATAAAATGTCTGATCAGACTATGAGCATGTACTACCTGTCGCAGGTCCATGAGATCAGCAATCTCATCTTCATAACTGTTCCCATCTTCACTGTAGTGCTCCAAGATGAAGTCCTGTGAGAAACAAATACAGCTCAACATCTCAATACAAATATATTTCTGGTCAGTTTTTCAGGAGTGTGCTGGGGCTTAACCATGTGACCTTTAAGTTATGGGGGCGGCCTCTCTCGCAACTAGTCAACTCTGTCACATCATTCTTAACTGTACACAGAAGGTAAGTCCAACTGTGCTGTGCCAAGTAGGATGGTGAGAGCGGTCATTCTGTCAGAGCCAGAAACACGAGGTCATTAACACCGCGGTGTGAGTACAGTCGATAAGTAGAGCAGCATTAACCTGCTGTGAGATCATGAAGTCAGAACACCTCTCACAATACCCACCAACAAATGATGCAACGCACTGTTAATGTGCCATCATGACATTTACGAGCGCGCTTCCTCGCACTGGGACATAGCTACATAATAACACGTCTCAATAACTGCTGACCTACTTTTGTTAGACAAATCTTTTTTAGTCATGATGTATTGTTCCTGACTGAATGAATAACGACATAATGCAGTGCTTCAGCAGGTGTACAGGGTGCAGACAATGTGACCCAAATACTTCATGAAAGGAGACTTTCATTTTGCAGTAACCAAATCCTTATTGTAAACGCTGCGGTCATATTTATTGCATGCAAATTTTTGTAGTTCACATTATTGTGTATCTTTCATACATTTGGACAAATCCAAAAGTCAACTATTTATTCAAATTTGCTGTTATACAGAGGGAATGGTGAAAGTGTTGCTTCTGTACCTTGAATAGAGTGGAGAAGTCAACTTCTTTTGTCTCCTTCAGACCCAGAGCAATTAAGGGGATGTTGGCTGTTTCCCTACAAGCAAAAAGGTAAGGAAATATCAAGATCAGCCATCTTATGGTCAATATAATACACACGAAAGAAAACATTCTTGACGTCTGCTCTCAAGACTGTTGACAACTCATGATACGGCAGGACTTCACATACAAAAAAGGACAATGCAGTGCTTATCTGATTCACATATGATTAATGTACGCTAGGCCAAACAGAAAGTACATAAATTAGTCTAGAAAAGAAAAGCAGGCTCTAAGGTGTGGTACAAGATATCAAACAAAATGAAACTCCTTTTGCACACTTGTTAGGGATATCTCGTCAATAACATAGTAAAATTATTAGCATATAATAATAATAATAATAATAATATAATAGTATGTACATTGCCAGGAACAGATTGATCACACCAAAGGGCAACTTTGTCACTTGAGAAAGTTTACATTTTAGTCTAATCTTTAGTCTAGTTTTACTGAGGGGAAGTCAGGATTAGGCAGATGGTGCTCTAAGCACTCAGTGTAGGGAGGTAGGACTTAAAGCTGAATGGGGCCCCCACGTCTCCTTGTATTGTAAATTTGCAGCCATGCGTCAGTGTCACTGAAGATTCTTTGCTCCATGCTCTGTCAAAAGCAGGCACTTAACCTTGTATTATTTGAACACACCAAACTGTAAACATGCCATAAAACACAAGCTTAACATTCCCTTCTGACCTCAGCTGTAGCGAAGAAGGTTTAGGAGTTTTTCTGGTTATTTGAACCTGGAGGTCCACGCTGCTGACAGATGGAAAGCAGGTTGAGCTTGTTATCGGAGTTGATGAAATATAACCTGACAGATACCTGCTGCTAATCAGACAGAGTCTATAGAAAACCAAACCCTCCCCCAACTGAAAGCAGGGGAATGAGGTGTTGCTAGATAAATATCCCTTTTTAAAAACAAGCTCTGGTTGCTTATGGGCATTTAGGTTACTCAAAATAACGTCCAATGATGGTGACAGTAGCATAAACTTCAGTCCAAACACTAACAACATTATCAAGTCAGCAATATGTTGTTATACAAAACCTATTTTAATCTGGAATCTTATGATTAAAAAGGATCTGAGATGAGGTACAGCCTTTTCACCGCACAGTATGTCAAAACCACAGGGTTCTGAAAAACAACTCCTCACACTCATCACTTGATGATAAGGCAGCATTCCTCAGAGCATACTGGCTCCGTGAATCACAGTAAACCTCATTCATCAGTAACACTGAAAGAGCGAGATAGAGGCTGCGGTGTAATCCATTAGTACTTGTAGATGAGATCACACTGGTCTTTTCTCTAGTTTGGCAGATGGAGGGGCATGGGGGGTGAGGATGTCTGTTCTGCTAGGTATCTGAAATGTTAAAAGCCTCTCAGAAGCCTACTCCCCCTCCCTGCGCACGCACGCACACACACACTCACACACACGCACCTTCCCACCTATCGTGTTAAGTGCCAGTGTGCAAGACACGGAACAGACGACTACTGCCTGCCAAAGCAGTCAAGCGAAGCTCTGCTTTTAGCTACAGAGAACAAAGCGCAAATTAAACCCTTTCCTAAACATCAAAACTATGCTGAGTCTCAAAGCATATTCAGTAAACATCATTTTGTTTTGATACACAGTATGTTGACATCAGGCTTAAGCAAGATATTTTGGCTTCTTGCCCTCTTTGAATTTAGTACGGAGGGATCTCCCTAGATAATGAGTGAAATACAAGTCTGTTTCAAAGGAACAGTTTCACATTTTGGCACTTATTTGCTTTCTTGCCAAGAGTTACATCATCTGTCAATTAGTATGAAGTGAAAGCCAGGAGACTGTTAGCTTAGCATAGCAAGACCGCAAGCGGTGTGAAACTGCTGGCCTGGGGAGTGGTGGGGTCATGCTTCCTGTCTTTGTGATAAGCTGGCCATGTCGAATGTCAAAATATGGCTAAGATACAATTACAAAAACATAATTTCAATCCAAAGATTTTTTTTCATATCAATACAAACAATATCTAGCATATGCAAAATAACATTAGGTAGTGCAAATAATGCAAATAAAAAGACAAGAGCAAATTATTTTTTCCACTCAATCTCAAGAGGCCTGCAGTGCTGACATCTTTATCTTACGGTTTTCGTTTGTCATCATTTTAGCTGAGCTGATTCAGAAGGTTGAGGGAAGTTTGTTTTCCAGGTCAAGAACATTACACAGAGGAACTGAACTGAAACATTTACTACCGGTACAGCACAAATCTCAGAACAAGTGACATGTTGGTGCTCTGTGTGACACTTAAGGATTATAACACTAAATATATATTTTTAAAAAAGCATAAGTCAGCAAAGTGATATAAATCCTTTCTGTATTTGCGTTACCATTTGATTAGATTATTTTTTCCTAGGATGGTTCACCCTATGTGTTTTCTGTTAAACATTAACAGCTGTATCTGGTCTAAGTGAGAAAAATCCTCAGAAAAACACTATTCAGAGGACAGTGGAGTGGTGGGAAAAGGTTTCGGTTTCTGTACCCAAGACTGAGGTTGTATTTCAGGCTAACTCTCCATTGTGGCTACGCGGGATCTACTCACTGAGACACCTGCTCAGAAATGACTCTCTGAATATTTCAATAGTCCCTTTTACATGTATGCATGACCTTTTTTAGATCTGGTAGTGTGAATGTGATCAAGTGAGCAGTTTGGATGTTGCATGTGTTTAATTTCTTTTAAAAAACCAACACACACTTGTGACTGATGGGAGTTTCACATCATGTCAACTGTCTGCAGATGGAGCAGTGAGCAGGTGTTGCTCTAAGAGCCTGACAAGGAGGCTAAATGTTCCCATACTCGAGTCAGTCTGATCCTACGTGAAAGAGAACACTTTGACCTTAAGACTGAAATTTGAGGATGTCCACATCATGTAATTAGTAAACTAAATGTCTTTTTTTTTTCTTAGTAGCTGATATGTTTCTTTGAGCAGGACACCAAAAATAATTCCTATAAATAATTCCATAATAAATTCCTGAAGGGTAAGATCTTATCTTCTTTCCAATTTAAACAGGGAGTTCAGCTTGTCTAAGAAGATGATTTAGGTTAAAGGCTGCTGTTCTTTACAGCAGTGAGACCTCGTAAGCAAAACAACCTAATCTGGGTGTGCCAAGGAAAGTTGGTATTTAGTGTTTTATAAGGTCATTTGGAGATTTATGTCAGAATTTAAAGGAAAACTCGAACCAAGGCTCATTTAAAATCCCTACTAGATGTTTTTAGAATAAAAAATAAAAAAAATAAAAAAAACAGCCTGATAGTAGCAGCTTGGCACCTTTGCAAAAAGATTTCTGTCAATGACCCTCAGAATTGTACCCATAGTTACCACTATACAACACACCATCCCCCACAATCCACTACAATCTCCCAGCCTTTCTCAACACTTTATCGCTCTGTTGTGATTTGTTGTCATGGACAACTTGGCATTCTCTACAGAAGTGCTTGTTTTGGGTTTTGTTTGCAAGGTAATGCTTATATTATGCACATTTTTGTTTGTTTATAGTGTGTGGAGCACACCTGTGTGTATATGTATGTTGCCTGTGTGAATGTGTAGAACAGGTGCGTTTGTGTGTTTTTCTGTGCGAGTGTGTGTGTGTGCGTGCCTGGGCAGATGGTTTCTGAAGGTCTCAAGTGTTCTTAATAAGAAGAGACCACTTTGAAGCAGACATGCTTCAATCCAACAGGAAAAATTATTAACACAACTATTTTAAGACTTTATTTTTAAGACACTTATTTCATTGTTATATGTTCAAAATGGAAACACTTTATTGTCACTTTATCTTCAGTTCATCATTTGTAATCTCTAAAACAAAAGGCAGTGAAGCGTTTGCTTTCAGTCAACCAAGTGCTATTCTTCACAAAGCACCATAGTTCACTTTAAATCCATTTGGCTATTTAGTCAGTGGGTGTCATGTTATCATGAGGAAATGTGTTATTCAGGGAACAGACAATTTTCAAATAATATCCGCCACCACTGTCATTTCTCATCACAAGTCCTTTGTGTATTATTAAAGCTTACTTGACACGTGACTGAGACGATGTATCATCGTGACATGCCTACTGCATTTTCAAACACACCCTATATACCTGGCTTGTCATTAAACAAAGAAAACACCAGAATCTTTCACTGTCACACACACCAAAGCCTTATCTTAGTTTGCCTACAAGTTCAGCTCATCGTTTCCTTGTTGCTCTGTGCATTGTCCCAAAAACCAGCTGGTCCAGTTTAACAACAACAAACTCTTCCACTTTGTCTTGTGTTTTTCCATGTCCTTCTCTTCCTCCTTACACACCTTTTACCTTCTTGTATATCATCAAGCTTCTCTCATCTAAAAGAGTACTTGATTAACCAAAGAGTGTCAGAGCCACATCAGTCTCTTTTTGGCTCAGCACTGTGTGTCTGTGTTCTTCTATTTCTGTATTACCAGTACGAGGTTTATATCGCCAGATCAAGGACTTATTTGCACACTGAGGTCACTTCAGCGTTCAGGCCATGTAGCCTTCACTTCTGCAGGGTTGGGAAAACCAGGATCAGATGTAGTTTAGGATTAAGGTTTAAACTGTACATAATTTTGGTGAGTTTGGGTAAGTGGTAACCTTATTATGCGACAAGAGGACTGGTGCCAAAGTCATTTGTGTCTACCTTGGAAAGTTCTGGCTGCTGTGCATGCATTTTAACATGCAATCTTTTTAACAGCCTCATTACAGGCAGTTAGCGTAAAAGTAAACATTTAATTAATCTGAAAAATGTAAGTAATTAGTAAATTACTAAGTAGCTTGTAATATTTGTACTTACTGGGTGTTCTGGTAGACCTCCACTGAGCTGTTCAGTCCTTCCAGCTCTCCCATCAGCAGCTGCAGGTTGGAGTTGACATAGCTCAATTCCAACAGGACCATCTCTTTAACCTTGTTGTTAGATGTGGCCCTGCACACAGGAGAGATTGGAGAGAATGCAGAAAAATGAAAAAGGACATAAAAAGTGAGACATTAAGAAATCAAATGAAAAGACGGGAGAACAGAAATATCAGCCTTGTTATTATCCTCTCTAACGTAGCCAAACGTTTTGCAGCTCGTTATTAAAACAAGCGTGCCTCTCCTGGTACTCTGGACCACAGACCTGCGTCACTATACCCTGCTGTGCACTTGATTTACTCTCCAGCACGCAACAGCTTAACCAAGATCTATGAATCACAGCTGTAATCCCTGCGTAGTGCAGAAACTCATTTCCATGGTAAAATCATTGTTTTAACTAAAATCCACAATCACATGACAAATGTGTTATGATCGCCCTATATTTTCTGCAACAAACTCGGGAGAGGTTGCAAACAAAAATTAATGCACATGTTTGAGTTGAGGTAAGGGAGATCAGAGCATTACACTGACTATGTGTGTGTTGAAGGGGTTTGTGCTCACTGCATAGTAGAGATAAGGCTGTAATAGTAGCTCTGAGTGGGGTGGGTGTGCGTGTGTGTACACATACGAATACAAAGACAAAGAGGCTGGATCCTATGTAAAACAGAATTTATGGCACATTATCAGTTTGTGAAAACGCAAACTGCGACTCACATGTATCTGTGGTGATACAACGTTATACACACACGAGAACAGACCCTCCTCAGTGGTTCCACCTTATCCTTATCTCTGTTTTACAGTGAATCCCAACACATTTTCTGTCAGTCGTAACTAATGCTGCACATACCCACACGTACACACCCTGTCCTAAACTCCGGTCTACAGATGATTCCTCATTGTCAGTCTGGGCCTTTCTTCCTGTCACCTAATATTTCTCTCTCTACCCAGTAATTATGTTATTGCAGAGGATGTGATTTTTAACAAGAAAGGTGAGATGTGAAGAAGACCAAAACTCTATCCAAAAACTGAATAATTGAATGTGGCCTTATAGTTATATCGGTTGCTTTTAAATGTTGGCCACATGCATTACCAGATTACTGTAGTTTTTCTCTTCATGCAACACATTGCTTAACATTCACAAACCATCGCTTCCTTTTGGCCTGCTGATGGGTTTCTAAGGAGGTTTGGCCTGAGAAATCCATCAGGGTGGATGAGGTAGAAGTGCTGTGGTTTGGACAAAAAAAATATGCTACCTCACCAGTGCAAAGGCTGTTATTAATATCCAATTTAATATCTAATATCATCTCACAGAGCGTGGGAAAGGACAGGCTGTTTTTATGCTTTTGGCAGATTGACAGTCTGTTGTATTTTCCTTGAGGCCTCTAATCTGAGGAGAGGCAACCTAGAACTGATAGGGGTGTGATGAGATCTCGAACCAAGAGATTAAAATGTGACAAGATTTCTCATCAGTTTCAAAGCATAGACTGTATAAAGGTTAAAATCTGTCAGAGAACACGGATGTGGGATAGATAGAATATGATCAGAAAACTTGCTGAAATACAGGAGCTCTTAAATTCCAGAAGTTTATAAATGAATTAAAATGAATTAATTTATCATTGAGGTAAATAGGTGTCACATGCACATTTAAAGAGGTTACTTCCCCAAACAAAAGACTCAGAAGAGGAGGGAAGACTAAATCACGCCTGCACGTGTGCTGACTCAGCAGGGATGATATTACATGAGAAAAGTTGATCTAAAGGAGAAACAGATCTGAGAGCAGCACAGGATGCCTGAGAACCTGACCACATTACATTCTGGTTCTGATTTTTAGATTTTGAATTGACACACACCACCTGAATTTTGTTTCCCTTTACATACATAAAACATTTCCAAAATAATTTGGTGCAGAAACTTCACCAGAATGCATTTAGCATTGAAGATTTCTTAAAAATAGTCTTAAAATCTTGTCTCGATCTTGTGAAACCAATATCATGTCTCGTCACACCCCTAGGGACTGATTAGAGTTTCATAACTTACAGAGATAATTACTCCATTACATAAAGCTCCACCGATTTTACAAATAAAGTACAGTTGACTCGTAATTAGGATTATTCAGACTGTGCAAAAACAGTATATTGTGTTCTGTGGCACTGAGGGAAGTTTGATAAAAATACTTTCAAACACAAATCGATTCAATGCTCAAAGCCAAGCCAAGCCGACATAATCCTAATGACATCATCAAGGTTACCTTGGCTTTGGTTTGAGATTTTCAGAGAATAACTACATCATAAACTTCAGTTGTGGGGTTTGAAAAAAAGTGGGCATTTAGGAGGCAGGGAGGATCCAAGTAAAGACTCTTTGTCTTTACTAGGTTGCATTATGGGAAATGTAGGATCCTGTGTTTTAGGAGCTTGACGCATACTCTGGTCAAAGCAGAAAATTGAAGTAGCAGTAAACATCCTGACTTCTAGTCCATTCGTCTTTGTTTCTATCAAGTCACCCAGCTATACTAAAATCGCTGGAGTACTTTAAAGCACTACATGTGGGTGTCTATGCTGATTTTGGCAGTTTTGTTTTTCCTGTATCCTGTCTTTTTCTCTCCAACATCTTTGCTGTTAAGAGAAGAAGAGAGAAAACAAGGGACTGGTCTGACCAGACTAACTCCACCTGTTGCAGATAGAGAGAGGAATGCAGAACAAGAGAGGCAGAAAAAAGGTGATGTAGGTGAACTGACAGCACCAAACAAGGAGAAAAACACACACACACACATACACACACACACACACACACACACACACACACACACACGGGCCATAATAACTCAAACTAATCTCCTAAAAGAATATTTTTATGCTGCTAACAAAATGCCAACATAAAAACGTTCTGGAATGTCTTGTTTTTTTTTTCCTGAGAATGTGTTTTTGACATGACAATACAGGTAGATGTCCAAGGCAGGAAATGAGAACCCCATTATGGACACACAGATGGAAAATCACAGGTAGAACTACAGTTAGACTGCATATTATTTAAGGCCTGGTGTCTAAGCTGAGCAAATACCTGAAACAAAAATGCATCAGGCTGTTCTCTGTGCTGCAGCTGGGCTGGCAAACACAAACCCCCCCCCCACACACACACACACACACTTTGCCCCCGGCCTTGGCTGGGCAGAATATGTGAAGTACTGGAGGAATGTGGAGGCTTCTGAGTCTGACAGTAGGCTTAGACAGGCCTAACGGACACATACACATACACACAGACACACACAGAGTGGTATCCTCCCTCACCAGACTAACCTTAACACAAACGGAAAGAGAGCTGATTCAGGAATCCCAGCGGGAGATGTTGAGGTTGCAATAAACACTACTTGTATGAAGCTTTAATATACCATTTCTGTTTACTGATATGTAAGGATGATTAAGCTGCCAGTATGCTTCATCAGAATTGATTGTCAGGTGGAGGTGATTCCATTGTCGAATTAGGGGGAGCTGTGTCCAATATTTTCTGTAACTTCCTAAAACCAACAATCCGACTTTCACACCTACTTCACATTGGCCAGCATCAAAGTGAGGAAGGAGCCAGGGTTTAAACTCAACCTCTCTTTTTTTCCCCTTTACACAACTATTTCTGTCACTTTTCATGCGTACAACACAGATGCAACACTGTTATTGTCTTACATGATTGATAGTCTCAAAATGTGCGGCGCTATTAACATATTTAAACTATTATTGCATCTCTCCCCCCTCAATGGAACTCGACCGATCACAACAGCCACAAACAAGTTTAACTCGACCCTTAGGCAAAACATAAAGTGCTATTTACCATGTTGTCCAAATCTATGTTAAAAATGCAAGAAATTGCATTCAGAAAATAGCTTTTTTGAACACAAAGCCTGAGGTTGAAGGTGTATGAGAGAACAGTAAATTAATTTTCTCTGTTGCATCGTACCTGCTGAGAAATCTGATCTCAAATTACGTCATTCAATCCTACAAGAACAGGTATTTTAGCAGGAAGAAAACATTTTCTCTATTTATTTTCAGAATCCCAGAGAATAAAAACACCCAATGAGTCTAAGAGCTGCTGCCTATGGTACATCTTTTAGCTTTCCAGACATAGTATGATAACAGGGAAACTTTTCTTAGTCACAGAAGAAAAGGTATTTTCTGCATAGCACGTACTGCAGCTGTACAGGTCAGATGCCAAAGTACCCGTATCCTATCCGAAATCATGACAGGACAATATCACACTTTTGAAACCTATAATCAAAATACCATAGGCTCAAAAAAAATGTTTACTTTTTTCTGAGGTTTGTGTGTGAGCCACACACAGAAGCTCTTTGTTTTCAGGGCACATGGAATGCCCCTTTTCAACATTGTTATCACCCAATATGATCTGCCTCCTTTGTTGGTTTAACTCTCACCAAGAACTCACGACAACTCATGACAGAACGATGACAGACCAACAGGAATTTATTAGTGGTCAAATACACCACAGTGACATGACTAGCCATACAGACGTGAATGAATGGCGTGAGCACAGAGAGAGAGAGAAACTTAGAACAGCTGTATTCCCTTATGCAAGAAATGCAAATCTGTTTTTACGTGTGCATTTTTGTGCGAGTTCAAATCATCCTGCACTTTGTTATTTTTGGTAAATGATTCCCCACTAACCAAATCCACTTCATAGGGAATTGATAAATTAAGCTGACACACAACTGTATGTAAGTATGTACGCATGCATGCATGTATTATCATCCATCAGTTTCGATCTTACCTCAGCAGGTTCTCAGCTCCAGCCCTCATCCTCATCTGCTTGATGATCTGCTGGTTCAGACTGGCTCGCTGATTCTGCAGCTTGCTTCGTCCAGTCTGGGCGAACGGGTTACAGCCCTGAGATAAGAAGATGCAGGAACAAACATATCATCAGACAATACTATCTTATTAAAATGTGAAAAGAAACTGCATAGGTAGGATGATGGGGTTTTTTTACACTGCAATGTCAAACAGTTTTTTTTAATTATACCAGGTCAGTCCCAACACTTCTTTTTTTTTTTTATAAAAGATTGTTTCTGTGCACCGTTAACCCACTGTTAACGTTGTACACGCAGCAAGTGTTACCACAGTCTACTGAACAAGCATCTTTGTTCATCTTTCTTGTTCAGAACATTCAGAAAAAGCTGATTGTGTTCACGGTCCATTAAGTTTCACCTCTCACTTTGTTCTAAATATTTTACCCAGTTAAGTCAATTCCCTATAACAAAGCTGGCAAGATATTATTATTTGGTCAATAAAAGTTCCTCTGACGTCAACATTCTTTGGCATTGAAATTTATGTGAATTTTTACTTTATTTTTACTCCTTGATGTAGCAATAAAAACTAAATCTAATTGGGCGTGGAAAGAGCTGCACCTTGTTATACTGTACTTAACTCAAACACATGCTCTCACTCTGTGTATTTACACCCAACGTATGTTGCCGTACTGTGTGTCCTTGACCCTATCACAACCTCAGCCTTACTGAGTCAACAGGCTGTCACTCACGCCAGTACAGATAAACTGGCCTAACACATTCATACTGTCTGACTCACAGGACACTAGAGGTGCGTTATGTACCGTACGTCAGATCACAAACAAAATTGCATCATGCACAGAGATCAGTCGCCTCAGTAAAACCAGTTAGTTCTCAACATGGGACACTACGTAAGTGTTGGTTACAACACACAAATCAGGAATGTATAAAACACTTGAGCACTCATTTCCCCTGTTCTGCAGTCAAGGCAACTTCTATGTCCAGTGTTCAACGTGGGGAGACAGCCACCTGGCCCCTCCATTTATCTGACATCAAGGAGCTTCACCAGGAGGGTTAAACACATAAGATGTTCACACTATCCCTCTGATCTGAGATGAGGGAAACTCTGGGTTTTCAGTTCCAGAAAGAGGGTTAACATAAACTCTGGGGACTGCAGTAATCAAACTAATCATAATAATGATCAATCATTTATCATGTGATTAGTCGCAGTAAGGATGATTGAACGACTAAGATTCTAAAACTGGATTAAATGTATTTAAAAGTGTGTTTTTTACTATTAGCTGCAAATACTCTTAATATGTTTTGACAGTATTTCATTAAATGCGAAATATATGTTTTTAGATGTAAAATAGACGTCTATAAACGTACAGTCAGATTGAACCTACACACATTTTCAATGGCAAATCACCTAAATAATTATTACTAAGTATATGACTTTACAGTCGGGTCCATGAGTAAACTGTGTTTTATCTGTTTGATCCATATTTTCATTGTCAGTTTTCACCACCAGCATTTTGTCCCCGTCAGCTTACAGTTGAGTAAATATAATTTGGCTTTTTTTTTTTTTTTTTTTTTTTTTTAAAATGTAACATACAGATTCCAGCACTTTATCATTCATTAAAGAAATTCAATTCTGGTAAATGATGAATGAGCCGACTATACTGAATAAAATGTTATAGTTTTAACTTTTTGACTTTCTCCACTCCTGTTTAGATAAGTGTCTGGGTCCACATTGGCATGCATTATTATTTATATGTATATATTTCTAGCCCTACTGGGTTAAAATGGAGACTCTGCTGTTTATTTACCCGTCGCCATGGTGAATCGTAGTTTATTGAGATCCGTTGATGATTACTTTTTTTCCCATTCACCACGTACGCACATCCATTAGGTTCAAGTTACTCAGAGTTGATTGATTTGATTGAAAACTAATTCTAATTAGCTGTATACCAAAAAGTGAAATCAACTCAGGGCTCAGGGCTAGTTAGGGTCAGAGTTTGTTAAACCTGCTTTCCCAAAACAGGGCCCAGAAGAATCCAGTCATATATACACCACCTTCTTTGAGTTAACATTTTTCAAAATCATTCAAAGTGTTGTTGTGGGTGAGAGTTTGGCCCCGCTATCACCTGTCACATCTTTTACATTTACATGCGAGTCATGTTGCTGGTGCTCTTGAGACTTCCTGTAATCGGAGTCAGCAGAAGTGAAACGGGGGAAGGCGACAGTGTCCTTCTCAAGTACAAGGTCAAATGGTTGAAACAAGAGTCATATTTAACTTGACATTTTCTAGTTATATTGCACTCTACCACCCCACTGTAGTCTCTCCAGTGTTCCTGTACAAACACTTCAGAGAACTGAGAGTGTAATGATTAATCATTTACCCAAAAGAAACCCTCGTCAAGTACACAGTAGAGCCATATCGAGACCAACGGGGGCGTGGCCTGGCAGGATGTAATAGCAGCTATTTTTAGAATGACAGCAGGGTGAGGATGTTAATGTACGTCTGGAGAGGCCGTGATGTTGTGACGTCAATATCATTACATCAAAGGTATGTGGGTGTTATAGAACAAAGGAGTGGCTAGTTGTTGATAGTAACCATAGCAGTATGAGCTTCAAATGTACTATGTTGGTACCACACCTCTACTTGTGGTAAGCTTAGTTAGAGAGATTATGACTTTCGGATTTTCTTGGACAGACGGACATACATCCAAGAAAATCCAAAACAGTCATAATCTTGCAGCTGGTCTGTCTTGATTCTTGAAAAAGGCCATCTTTAATCTTCACTTAACTCACTTGCTTCAATAAAGCTGTCCTTGACCGTCACTTCAACCACAGAACCTTTGGATGAAAACCTGATCAGCATCATATCGAGTGACACGGGGAACTGAACCTGTATCTCTGGCTATGCTCTTGCCTTGCCTAACCCACTGAACCACTCAGGGAATTGAACCCGTCCTACCAACTGGCATACTCAAACAGTACAGCCTTTCTCTACCAGCATAAAAAACACAAAGACAGCTCTGTCCATTATAATATCATCAAACGGTTGAATAATGGAGGCTTCATAAAGAACATGGAGAGCAATGGTTCATCGGATAGTTGGTTTATACAACTGGTGATTAAGACTGGTAACCGGCCAAGAAGAGGCTACAGCCATGAACCAGTTTTGGCCGCATTAGGGAGTCTATAAAATACACAGATTGTGTTCATCAACTCAAAATTCACGCCTATTCACGATGCAGTGAATGTCAAGCTGAATTCAAGTACGTTCTCTATTTGAATCCACTCCAGTTACAGTGGGGATGCTTTTACAGATTGCTCAAAAGGTGTGCTTCATTCAGTCCAAAGAAATCCATCTTTATATTCTGTGAACTACCTAAAGAGAAAATATTTGATCACAGCTGCAAATCTCTCATTTGTCTCTTTCCCATACAAACCCTGCTCAGGGAATCTAAGTGTGTCTCCAAGAAGAGGGAGCTCGTCTGGTTTGTGAACCAGGACACATGTTGTCAATTTGTGTCTGTGGTCTGGCTGAAGGACGGCCTCAGGCCAGATGTTACGTCAATGCTCTCGTTGGCCGAGGAGGATGAGGAGAAGAAACATGCCGATTCGGCTTTTTGTTCTGCCATCTTTCCATCCTGCAGCCGTCCAGTCGGACCTCAGCCAACTGGAGGTGAAACAGTGGATGGCTGGGAAGGAAGCCCTGAACCACAGCAGCTCCCCGGAGTATCGGTCAAACCCAGTGAGGCCTTGTAAACCATTAGACTCATTTTCACCCAAGAGAGAGAGAGGCACAAAAAGAAATGGAAGCAAAGATCGTCTTGGCTCCACTTGGTTAAAATTTGACCAGAAACTTTCCAAATTGCAAATCTCTTTAACATGACACAATGAGAACGCAGAACTCATTACTTTGTGGTTTCCGCGAATGTGCAAGCCTTTTTATACTGAGAAGGGTTGCTGCAGGGAAAGTAAAGACTCCTGAGCGTCCAACACTGAGATGCAGAGAACAAAGGAATTGTAGAGAGAGTGAGAAAGTAAGATGAGTTAGGCTCTACGTTGGGTGTTGCCAGTAATAAAGGAAACAGTTTGTGATTGAGGTAGTCTCCCATCATGTCCTGTGGCAGTGCCCGAGCCTGGCTCCCACTGACCTTTTTATAGACACAGGAAGTGCAACACAGAACCTAAATCCAGACAGCGTTCAGAGGGGGATTCGGGGGGATTGAAAGACACAAAGGCCCTGTTCAGATGGCCATCTAAACAAGCTTGTCTATAAAAACACTCCAGGAGAGGACACTAGTGCAAATATGGAGGAATGAGACACAGACCACAGCGTGGCAGACAGGGAACTCAGTAAAAACACATTAGATAATCACTCATCCACGGCCAAGTCCCTTTCTCATAGCCTCAATCTAGAAAAACTCACAGCTCTTGAAAATGTTTCAGTTGCAGGTAAATGAAACGCAAAACTGGTTAGAGAGGTTTCTCTGCTCATCCTCATCATGGAAATACTAATTATTTTTAATGATCGTCATTATATAACAGCCCATCAGTTAATTAACATGATGAAGAAGCTTCAACTTCAAAACAACTACAGGCATGGGAAATAATCCTCTTATGTGAGGACCAATTCAGATAGTCGTACATTTACATTTCAATCATTTAGCTGATGCTGTTATCCAGAGTACCCCCTGTATGCAACTGTAAGTTACAGTCAATCAACAAAAAGGTCAACGCTTTAATGGTCCAATGTTCCCTTAAACACAGTGGTCACATGTAATAAAGAAATTAGAAAATAAATTCAAACTGAGCTATGAGGAAATATTTAACTAAGTTTTACCAGATAAAAAGTAAGGTCTGCCAAAATGATTCAAGGGACAGGAGGCTAGTCTGTTTACCAGGAGTCCCAACAAAGCTTTGAGGCATTCCTCATCTAGAACACTTCCTATTAGAAGATATACTTTATTTATTTATCTATTAAATGTCAATCACCATCACACCTCTGACAAGCAGCAGGAACTGGTTATCTTAATTAAGGGATGTTTGGTCAGTGCCCTTTCAGTTTGTCACTATCAGTAACAGCAGGAGATACATTAGAGTAACACACACACACACACACACACACACACACACACAGCTGATGCTGACAGTGCTGTGTTTTCTGCTGCTGTTGGTGACACACCAGGAGCTGCAGTGTTTGTTGTACTAAATTTAAGATTGAAACCAAGCTGTTTTTAAAAATTAAATGGTATTTTCTAAATGTATACTACTTAAAGTTTTCTCAATTTGGTGTTTAATATAAATTTTGATTTGTTTTATTGTATCTATAACAATCCAAATAAGCGTTTTTCTTGTCACCTCATGTATAACTAGCTGCTTGAAACAGTGAACACGGCTAGGCTTAACACCACAAGTAGCCTGGTTAATAAGCGAAGTAAAAATTACAATGTAGCCTAATTATATCTGGTAAAGAGGGGAGAAAGGCAACAAGTTGGAAATGTGTTCTTTGGGCTCTGTTAAAGTAATGTTGTTTGCTACATCAGCTATGAATTGAGACAGTAACTGAAACATTTCCATTTTAAAGCCATAAACATGTCAGAAACAGTAAGTTGAAGTCCTTATTTGCCTTTTTTCAACTGTACAAATGTGCGTTGGCCTCTTTTTTCTCAGTAGGATACATTACGAGGTGGCCAGTACAGTAGACGATAGGCTACAGTGTTTCTGTTAGCGTTACCGAAGTGAAGTTACGAGAAACAAAACTCACCTTTGTAAAATAATTGCTGTCTCCTCCGCTGTCTTTGACGCCGTTTGGTAAAAGCGTGTCCGTCATGGTGAAGGCTCAGACTCGGACAATCTCAGATCGGAAACCGAGTTGATTAAAACTGTATTGAAATCAGACCGCTGCTCGTCAACAGGTGAGTATCCTCTTTCGTCCAACAATAAGGCTACTCTGACTTCCCTCAGCCCAGCCACAGACTTTTCCAGCAGAAACGAGAAACTCCGCCCTCAAGGAAAAAAAGGAGAGAGAAAAAAACTGGGTGGTGCAGTTCCCAAACAAAACTCACCGGGCTGACCGCACCTGTTCAGGTTATGTAACTTAAGTTGCAATAACCTGAGTAAGACGGTAAGATATGACTTACAAGACACCTCCTGGAAAACACTGTTACAATTATATACATTTCACCTCAATTTAAGTCTGACCATCTGCTGCGCCGACTGGTCCTTATAAAGTAGGCTGTAGCTTTGGCTAAATAACTGTTATGCTAAAATGGCTCGGTTAAAGGCCTACTGGTTTTTTGTTTTTTGAAGTACATTTTGTAATAACTATTGTCATAAATGTGTATATTAATTCGAAGTAAATTCAGTTACTGAAAAATAAATGCGGGAAAGAATCTAGTCCATACTGCAAAATTCATAATAGTAGGCTAATTAGGGTGTTTATTAAAAGATAAAAATGGACATTTAGGTGTTAATCATTTTATTGGTGTGTAATATCACTATCAATATAAAATAAGCATTAAAACTGGCAAGGACATCAGCCGGAGTAGTTTCACACAGCACTCATTTATGGCATTTTTACATATTTCTTTCTTTGAGCAAATGGCAGACATGCCAGATAAACACTTGAAAGCAAAATGGCTTCTTTAAAACCACAAGGACAGTCCTGGTTTGTATACTAAATGTCTTTAAATGTAGGAAACGTCAGTTTGACTTAAAATTAAACAGTTGGTTGAGTTGGAGTGAACAAACCATATAGTGCTCATCATGTCAATGATCACTTGAATTATCACAACTATTAGCCTAATGCAGTAATAGTGTCCGGGAGGAAATAAGTTTTATTATCCGAGACTGGCTTTACAGTATTTGATTTGCAGAAGAGAATTTAAACATGTAATTTAATACAATCTCATGTCATAACTAGAATATATTACTTTGAGTGGTATGAGGCAGATATAATTGGAAATAGTTCTATAGGAAAAATACAGTCCCCTCCAAAAGTATTGGAGCAGTAAGGCAAATTCCTTTGTTTTTGTTGTTCACTGAAGACATTTGGATTTAAGATCAAAAGATGAGTATGAGACGAGTTCAGAATTTTAGCTTTTATTTCCTGGTATTCACATCTAGATGTGTTAAACAACTTAGGACATATCACAGTTTGTATTAGACCACAGCATTGAGCAAAAGTAATGGAACAAATAATCTTCAAGTAAATAACATTTCATATTTGGTAGCATAACCCTTGCTTGCAATAACTGCCTCAAGCCTGTGACCCATCGACATCACCAAACAGTTGCATTCTTCATTTGTGATGTTATTCCAGGCTTTTACCGCAGCTTCTTTTAGTTCTTGTTTGTTTCAGGGTGTTTCTCCCTTCAGTCTCCTCTTAAGGAGGTGAAATGCAGCTCTGTTGGGTTAAGGTCAGATGATTGACTTGGCCATTCTCTAAAACCTTCCACTTTTTTCCCCTGATGAAGTCCTTTGTTTTGTTGCCAGTGTGCTTTGGCTCATTGTCCTGCTGCATGATAAACTTCCTCCCCATTAGTTTTAATGTATTTCTCTGTAAATTGGCAGACAAAATGTTTCTGTACAGTTCTGAATTCATTCTGCTGCTACCATCATCAGTTACATCATCAATAAATATTAATGAACCTGTTCCAGAAGCAGCCATGCACGCCCAAGCCATGACATCACCTCCACCAGGCTTCACAGATGAGCTTCTATGCTTCAGATCATAAGCAGTTCCTTTCTTTCTCCATCACTTTGCTAGAGATTAATCTTGGTCTCATCAGTCCATAACATTGTGTTACAGAACTTTTGTGGCTCATCTCTGTACTTCTTCGCAAATTTCACACTGGCCTTGCGATTCTTCCTGCTGATAAGTGGTTTGCATCTTGTGGTGTGGCCTCTATATTTCTGCTCTCTGAGTCTTCTTCCAACAGTGGATTGTGATACCTTCACCCCTGCACTGTGGAGGTCGTTGCTGATGTCACTCACTGATGTTTTGGGGCTTTTCTTCACAGCTCTCACCATATTTCTGTCATCAACTACTGTTGTTTTCCTTGGCCGACCTGTTGGACGTCTGTTGCTCAGTAAACCAGTAGTTTTCTTTTTCAGGACATTCCAAATTGTTGTGCTTGCGATGCCCAATGTTTGTCCAATGGCTCTGGTTGATTTTCCTTATTTTCTCAGCTTGACAGTGGCTTGCTTTTCAGCTCTCTGGTCTTCATGTTGGTTTATTCTCTTTAACAGGAAATGCAGTCTTTATAGGTTTGAACCAAGGATGAAAACTTAGACTAGTCATGCAGAGCTATTTAATGTTTGGACAATCAACCTAAAAGGCAACACCTTGGTAACAAGAAACATCAGTCACATGTTCCAATAGTTTTGCTCAGTTGAAAAATGGGTGGGTTCAAACAAAGGGTGGTATGTCCTGAGTTGTTTAACACATCTAGATGTGAATACCAGGAAATGAGAGCTGAAATTCTGAACTCTTGTCTCATACTCATCTTTTGATCTTAAATCCAAATGTCTTCAGTGAACAACAAAAACAAAGGAATTTGCCTTACTGTTCCAATACTTTTGGAGGGGACTGTACATCTTAAATCCACAATGAGACATTTTTACTATGATAATATTTAAACAGGACTGTTGAGTGTTCAGCTAAAGTATTTCCTTTGAAGACACACAGATTAACAGGCTAACTTACATTTTTGTCAGTGTCTTGTTGAAAAGTACCGCAACAGTATATTTTGTTGTAGTGTATTGTGCTGTAATGTGTTTAGCTTATCAGATAATTTGAGATGAAACATGAGGAGCCATCTGCTTGTGTGTGGCTGGTTTTGCCAGTTTGCAGGTTAACTTTCTGTTTGTTGAAGGGGTGGTCATTAGCGTCAGTAGAGGATTATTGATAACAACTACACAGAGGTTAAGCCAGGGAACGAGGGTGTTGCTGTTGCTGTAAACTAGGTCAAAGCTGTCTTTGTCTGGGACATTTCTCTGTGTGAAAGCCAGAAAAAGGCTTATAGAACAGAAGCATTTTATCTCTATCCTCCTTTAACATCTGTGTGGCTGAAAACATGAAACATAAGGAGGGTGTAATTGCTAATTATGCTGTGAAGTAATTGTGAGACAAATACTCACAAGAAAAATCACTGACAACAAATGAACTATCAACATTTGGTAATTGCTAAACAATTTTTGAAAACTTGTTCCTGCTGCTGAAATGACTATTTGTTGTGCTCTTCAAGCCAGTGTGAAGATTACCATTGTTGTACTAAACAATATTGACCACTAGGTGGGGATAGAGGTTAATATTTAAGCATTAACATTCCCCATTGATTCTTCTTTCCTTGTGAATCAATGGATGAGCCTCTTTCCTCATTTTGTTTCAAAATAGTGCACAGAATTTTTTAACCTCTTAGCTTTGAGTAATGGATTAACTTAATACATATTTACAGTAGCTAGCAACCTCCTCTCTGAAAATGTGACTGTATGTTTGTATCATTTATAGGCCATCAGCATGACTCTGCCAGAGACAAACTTTTCACCACAGACATTTTGGCCTGTCATTGCAGGAAAACACACGTGTAACTGATAACTTTATGCTGATGACTCAATTCCATTAGTTGTGCCTGTAAGTCATTCAATTAAGCCAACATGAATAATACCGGGGTTCACGGTAGTTTCCCACGGGTTTCACCAATGGTAGCAGTCTCCTCTCTTCCTGGTTTCTGGACATGTGTGACAAGAACGTCTCATATTTACCAACAAATACCACTGCTTAAGACTGTGCAAGGCAATTCCCTGATCTTCTGCACGAAAGCAGGGGCAAACTGTTTTGCACTGTGTGCAATGTTGTGGTGGAACACAAATGAAAGTCATCGTTTGTCAAGCAATTTCCTACCACAAAACATACCTGGAGAATGGCTGAAACACGTGGACGACAGACAAGACAAATCCCCATGACAGACGCTGTTGCATCCAGATCAAATGCAAGTGCTTTAAACAATCAAGGGGAGTTAGACTGAATATGCATAGTTACCCTGTACACAGGATAAGCGGTTGGCGCTCGATGGATGGATGGATGGATGGATGGATGGATGGATGAAATTTTTTCACTTACTCCAACAATTTCATTGCAAAAAAATGCATCAACATGTTTTAGGAAAGCTGAGTGGTCTGTATAGTGAGTGCAGGCTATATGACCTTTATTTTCAACTATTCCGCTGATGAACGGGTTACAAAATAGTATATATATTTTTTTTAAATACTCCACAAGGTACCATAAGTGTCCCATTAAGCTATGCCACTGAGTCAGCCTGCACAACACCAGGGCCCTGGAACATGCACACCTAAATGGAGTGAAGCCTTATTATTTAGCTCTTATTAAATATACCTGTGCTTTTCCTGCTATGACATGTGAAAAAGACCTACAGAGGCTGAGTTTAGTGTTTTGTTGCTCTTACTTTGTGAAAGATTAAATAAATTGTTGAATATGGTGATTCATTTTAAAATAAATTCCACACTATCTTGTTAAAAAAAACATTGTTGCACTGACCTGATATGCTCTCCATGGAACCAGGGACGATAAAAAAGATAAAGTTCCCACTGACATTGCATGTGTCAAGAGAGCATGTTAAACGTCTGAAGTTACGTTAAACTGCTTATGCAGGTAAACCCAGCACACCCTGGCAGTTGTGGCTACAAAACCACTTTAAATGTTTCAACCATAACCACAGAACTCTGCAGGGGGCTGAGACGCATTTTCCTTTTCCAGCATATTTTCCAGTGTTGTGCTTCTGAAAATAGGCAGTCCACACTGTTCACCAACACTGTACGTGTTGTAAACGCTTTAGGGGGGTTTTACCCTGGAAAAAAACAAAATCCTGTATGAGTGGTTGATAGAATATTTAAATATTTTTGCAAGCAATCACAATTAAAGGTACTGAATACTGATAGTAACTAATACCATTAGTTAAATCGCATAGATGTCCCTGCCTGTTAAAGAGAGCAGTTAACTGAGAGTGCTTTGCCTTTCCGCTCTTTTCACTTCTCCTCACAACGAAGCACAAAGCCAATTGTAAGTGAACTGCTTCCCGGCTGCTTTTCTGAAGGCAGAGGGGGCACTGTGGTGAACAACGGGCACCGACGTTCAACCCCCGGCCCAACAGGAAGTGCTGTGGGGTTGCTATGCAGCTCTGCTCCCCAACGGCAAGAACTCTGGGTTCCCTGTTAACAAATGATGTGTGGTGTGGGTAGTATGGTAAACCATTTGAGCAGGCACTCCAGAAGCTCTACAGTAAGAATAGATCAAGGGCGGGATGAAAGAGAGATTGAGAGAGAGGGATAGTTTGTCCTTGGCTGCAAAGTGGTGTTGGGTTCATGGCCTCTTCTCTTTCCTTTCTCTTTTGGTCCCTCTTTCCTCGTTCCTCCTGTTTTATGTTCCTCCATCTCTACCTGTATCCGTCCCATCGTTGCTTTCTCCTACCTTTGCTCCCTCACCGTCTCTCTCCTTGCTTCGTCCTTTGCTTGTCTGGTCTTCCTCCCACATTCGACCCTCTTTACTTTCCTTCCAACCTCCCCTTGCATTTTTCGCACTTTCTGTTTCTGAAACTTACATACTTATTGTACGTGCTGTACAAGAGATGATTCAGTATATTATTAGCACCTCAGTATATTATATGACTAGGCGATAGATAATCAAAAATAATTTGCATATTTAAATATAACACACAACATCTACACTTTTTCATAATTTTTAAACAGTCATTATGGACAGCTTGAAACCACAGATAAAGACGATGTGCAGGGCTCAGCCACCCCCTCTGAGGATAATGGCTGCCATACCTGACTGAAGTATGAGCATGCCTTGACAATATTAATGGGGAAAACCTTAAAAATAAGATGAAGAATGACTTTCAGATATTTGGGGAGGACATATGGAGCAACATAAAGGAGAACTTACTAGAACTTGTGGGCATAAACGAACAGTGTTGTTTTGTTTTAGGAAACATTGAGGCATATACCTTGTACCTTTCATACAGCGCAGCAAGACACATATTGGCATAATACTCCCGGAATAAAGGCAGGGTGACAGCGGCTATAGAGAGAGGGAGACAGCTACATACAACATGCTGGAAAGTCGGGTAAACTCTCACTGCAATGATATGGTAATATTTTATCAGCTTGAGGTTGAACTAATCCATGCTCGTTACATGATAACGTTACATTTACTGTATTTAGCCAAGCTGCTACATCGTTAGCTCGGCTGTCTGCTTTTCAATAACCATCTTTACTATCTGTGTATCTTTCACCAGAGGCTCACCAGTGTAAACACAGCTAAATGTACTGGATGATAACGAAAGGTTTTGTGAGCTGGACTGGATATTATAACGAGATTGTGCCACACTATATAACAGTTAGACCACAGTAAGTAACTTTACTGTAACTCGTGATAGTGGATGGCTCTTCCTCTGTGTTGTTGTGACCATTTTGTTGCAGTGTTTTATGTTATGTGGGTCATGTTAGTTACAGTGACTGAGAGGTGGAGAAGCTGTGTACCTGCATATCAGTAAAACCACAATAAATCTAAATTGAACATCAAGAAGCAAACAGCGGCAGGTCTGAGCTAATGTTAAGGTGATCAGATTTCTGAAATGAAAACCGGGGACATTTTTGGTTTGGTGGTCAGTATGTCATTAAAAAATATGTCATTAGGCTATATATGAAATAATAATGGGGCCAATTTAGGTTTTATAATCTGCTAGATAGCCTACAACTCTTCTGAACAAAATCAAGTCATTTTGAGGCAGAAACTACCTTTCAGTCAATACTGATGTGCATTTTATGTGTTGTTTTGGCCATTTAAAGGTATTATAAGTGGTAAAAAGTACTAGTTCAGTTATAATCTGTCAAATATAACTCGTTTTGAGGCAGAAACTACCTTCCAGTCAGTAAGTAGAGGCTGCAATCACTTTCAGGCAAGTGAAATACTGCATGTTATGGGGTGTATTGGCCATTTAAAGGTATTTTAACTGGTAAAAACGGTTGGATTGGTTGGTACATAGCAAGTTAAATAATGTAGAGTTTTAAGGATAATTGCAAAAGAGATCATGTATTTATTTTGTATAATTCAGTAAGTCATGTTAATTATAGGCTCCATTCCGTTTTCCAAATGTAAACAAGGATGATATAGGCCTATTATATTCCATTGGCAACAACAGGCTTATATTACTGCCAATAATCATGTAAATGTCATGCCTGGTTACGCTATAACACACAGATAAGGCCACAAAGACATACCTTTGCTATTACCACGACATAAAGTGATGTTTATTCATAAAGAGACTGGCAGATACAGCTTACAACATGCTGCGTGCGCTCCTGCAGATGGCAGTCAGTTTTCAGCAGTCACTTTTCGGCACAACATCTGTCTGCTCTGCAGTCCACTCTTTCTGGCAGATAAAAACGGGGGCCATTTCCGGGGACAGCTCCACAGGCCACCAAAACCGGGGACTGTCCCCGGAAAATGGGGATGTCTGGTCACCCTAGCTAATGTAGCATTAGCTGGCTTCCCCTTCCATGAATCACTATAGGCTAGCATAAACAACACGCTCCACATTTGTTTTTTTACAGTTACATCCTTTCTTGCAGGCTAAATCAACACTTTGACATAATACCATAGTTAGTAGATAGTAACATGGGTTGCGTTAGTTTGTTAAGTAATGTGGAAAGCGATACAACTTTGCACTGGATAACGTTAGCAACTGCTTGGCGAGCTAATGTGACTCTCCGTGTTTCTCCAGCTTTTCTGATGTTCACTGTGTTTTTACTCAACATCACCTGAAGCTGTTTGGTCTGATGGGCTTCAGCACAGAAACCTTTATTGTTGTTTTGGGTCCTTACGTGGAGTCTGTGTTTTGCTGTGAGCTAGATGTTTTATAGTGTTAGTGGACTGCATTTCGTTAGCTGTGGTATTGTCGCTATAGTCAGAGAGAGGCTCTGGAGCGCTCACAGGACTGAATCCGACCCGGTCTCTTCCCATTTATAGCAGAATAGTGGCTGATGCAAGCAACAGAGAAAACAGGCGTGTGTTTTATTTCTAAGTGAGTTTTGAGCCCTTTGACAATAAGGCAGTGATTTATTTTGATTTATTAATAAGTAAATTCATTTAAAAACTACATATAGCCCCTTTAAGTTTTTGTAGAGTTGACATTTTTGTTTTTTGAGGTGCACGTCAGGCTACTGTGTAGGTACTGCGCAGGGTAGGGGGCTACGCAGAGGCTGCACCATCGATTTGACGCAGAAGTATAAATTGCACATAACGATCCAAGCCGGGGCACGTTTACGTCATCACTCAGTTGGTGTTTTCCACACATTAATTTGTTTGTGGCATCCTGCCACAGTATCAGTGCCGACCGCCATATATTATGTGATGTATCCGGGCATGGCATGGAGGGGTCACACTGGTCAAACGAACCGGACTTTGGGGGTTAAACATGCCACACCCTAAGATGAACTGTACAGTAAATCAAAAACTCCAGTGTAACACAGGTTGGTGCCAGGGGAGGGGGAGCCTTCCCACTACCAGGATTAGGTGGGTCTTCAATGACTCTGTACAAAATATCTTGGGAAAACATATCCATGATTTAGATATTTCAGTCTGGACCAAAGTGGTGGACTGATAGACAACCGACATTGCTGCTAGCATGGCTAAAAACATGGTGTTTCCATAGTCTTCTAAAAAAAATACCTACTCACTGTAGAGGCTTTCTTCTGACATAATCTTAATAAAACTGAATTTGAGACAGTTTCTGTGTTACATGCTTCAATATCACAGTGATCCCAATGTGAAATTCAATAACTTTTTAGATACATTTACATTTTCTCTGTAATATAAACAGAAAAATGGCCACATGTGACCCAAAAATACATGCTGTCCATTTGTGCAAACTGGTTCTTTGGCATGGCTTCCTGGCACACCTACTGTAACTGAACAGAGCCACCAGTCATTCACACATTTCCTTAGCTGGTTAATGCTCTGCATTGCTTTCTGTGGGTTTATTCAGTTTGTCTTGGAAACAGTTTAGCCTTGACCAAAACATAAAACATATCTTGAATTGCTTTACTTGTTTATACAAATACACACACAGTCAACATCATATTCAAAAACAAGGAGGAGAGACCTGCACACTCCAACTAACTCCAACAGTGTTTTTTAATGGTATGAGTCAATATTTCTGCTCATATTGCTTTCTTAAGATCTCCTTCCCCTAATGTCTTCCTGGGAACCAGCAACTCACAAGAATAGTTGTGTGTTTTGCTGTGTTCATGTACTTTTTCATAGACAATGTGTACCAGTGGTAAACCCACAAAAGCTCTAAAATACCTGAGATTACAGTAAATAACTTATGGATGCGTAAGATGCATAAAACGTGTCCTTTAAATTTAGACAAATGAAATTCTTAGATGAGTCTTTAAAATGGGACAGCCTATTATGAATTACTGAGAGCAGAATGTAGAGCACGAATCCAGCCTCTTAAATGGGACAGACGTTGTGGTTTTTCATCAGATGACGTCAAATGCATCCAGGTCAATAGACCACTCTCTCTTTCTGAGGAAGCTTCTTCTCAACAAATAAATTCAGTGGTTCATCCTCAACTGCACCCTCCAACCTCTGCCTCCTCTTCCTCTTTCTCCCAAATACTCCTTTTATTTCTTCTACTACTCTTCCATCTGTTCTCCTCCCCCTGTTCCTCTTCCTCCTCCTGCCGCTGCTCTAGGATGCTGTGATGTATTTGTTTACAGCACAACTCCTCCCCTTATGCCACCGCAGTGTTTTGGCTGTTTCCCCCTCAATCTCCTCCTCTTCCTCGTCCCCTCCTGCCATCACACAGAAGCCAGTGTTTCAGCCTGCCTTCCTGTCGCCAACAAAGTATCTCCTCTTTTTGTTGGGGCCTCCTTTTGGAGAGGGAGGCCGCCCTCCAAGTTAATTGTGTATTCGTTAGCATTCGCCTGCCGCAACTTAACGACTTAACTCCTTAAACTGTAGACGAAGTGGGATGGTGTGAGTGTGTTTTTTTATGTTTGTTATTCTTATCTGTTTGCGGCTGTAGACACACCATTAATATACCAGAAATATTATCAACAATATTTAATTGCATATACTTTTTTCTCCAGTAACAAGCTCAAAGGAAGCTCAAAGAGGTAGAAGTTCTTACATTCACACTTTGGATATGCCAGGTACTCTAATGAGTGGCTGTGCCTTGTGAAGTAAAGAACATTGTTTACACACTGAACAAAATTATAAACGCAACGCTTTAGTTTTTGCCCCCATTCATCATGAGCTGAACTCAAAGATCTAAGACTTTCTCTATGTACACAAAAGGCCTATTTCTCTCAAATATTGTTCACAAATCTGTCAAAATCTGTGTAAGTGAGCACTTCTCCTTTGCCGAGATAATCCATCCACCCCACAGGTTTGGCATATCAAGATGCTGATCAGACAGCATGGGGATTGCACAGGTGTGCCTTAGGCTGGCCACAATAAAAGGCCACTAGACAAGGTC
This sequence comes from Micropterus salmoides, assembly GCF_014851395.1. NCBI lineage: Eukaryota > Metazoa > Chordata > Actinopteri > Centrarchiformes > Centrarchidae > Micropterus > Micropterus salmoides. The sequence continues at coordinate 34,046,880 of NW_024044348.1, forward strand.
ACTCTCTGTGATGCTGATTCCCAGGAACCTGAAACTGTTCCCCTGCTCCACTGATGTTGACAGGAGTATGTCTTTTTATCTCCCTTTTTCCTGAAATCAATGATCAGCTCAGGTTTTGCAGATGTTGAGCAGTAGGTTGTTCTCTGTGCACCACTCTGCAAGATTGTTGATTTCTTCCCGATATGAAGCTTAAAAATACACCAGTTACTTTTCTGTTTACAGTAGAACAGTATAATATAATTGATTGTGTGTAATTCAGTGCTTTGTTGTTATCACTGAAGACATATGTTTTTTTTAGTTACATATTCATCTCTTTCTCTGCTTTGTCAGTCATCAGCTTTTGGGAGGGAGGAACAGGGAAGGAGGAACACACCTTGCAACTACTATGGTGTATTAAGGCCATTGTAGGTAATACCATATTGTGACTTTTACACAGAGTAACCTTTAATAACACAAGAAAACCTGAAAAACAGTATTTTCTGAGTTTTTGTCCAACACACACTTTTTTTGATAATACCACAGTAAGAAATTGTCACAGTCTGCTCCTCAGTTCCCCTCTGGCGCTGTCTTCAGCCCCTTGCTCACTTCTCCCAGGCCATGTACTTTCCTGCAACTCCTCAGACCTGCCATCCTCTAGCTTTACCAGGTGTCCTCGGACTATACCAGCTCTCTTCATCACCATCACCGGACTGCCCCACCCATCCACACACCTCTTTCAAATTTTCATCAGCACTGCAGTCAACTGATGACAGGGTGCGCCGTTTTGTAGCGGTTTTCTGGTTGAACCACACGTTTCTTCAGTGTGCAACAGGCTTGTGTTTTTCTCTATCAGCAGCGACTTGTATATAAACCCCATCCAACAGTTTTCACATTCTCCTTCACTCGATTGGGATGTTCTCTGCTGTTCTGGATAGCAAGGCGGTGACTGTAACATTGAGCATATTTTTTGAAGTATTAAATATGTACATATTTAAACCAATTTCATCAGGCTCCAAAAGTTACTCAAAACAAACACAAAGAATAGCCTTCTCATCTGCCATAGGACACAACAGGGTGTTCAACACACCATCATTTCCGTTTACATAAACGTTTTGCCAAATGCATTCCTAATCACCAATCACCACATATCAGTTCACTTCCTTTGTTCCTGGCCCCTTTAGGTTATGATGCTGTGTGCTTTATGTCTTGGTTCCCTGTTTCTGCCTTAGCCTGTTTATAGGATTTTACATTCCTGCCTGCTCCTTACTGGATTTATTTGCTTGTGTTGGAGTGTTCTCTGGTTATAACCCTTGCCTGCGGCAAGACCAGCGTATCAGTTGCCCAGCACCTCGGCCATGTTTGGTGCAACATTATGTTCGACGATAACTAGCTTACAACTTGTTTACCAGTAGCTCAGCTAATTTACATTGTATTGTAGCAGTAGTGCGATTTCAAGAGCTCTGATGATGATGTATGTTTTAAGTTATTAACATTAATTGCCTTCTTCAGTCACTAATCCAGCTGTTTTTTTTCTTTGTTAAACAGCTTTATAAACATGAATTAAAACACAACCTTTTACTTAACTATGTAATATGTAATAAATGTTTTATTAAAAATGTGATTTTGAAAAATCTCCCTGTTGCACAATAAGATGCCCATATCATGGAAGGCCATAAGTCAGCAATTTCCACTGGGAAATTCTGACCTCCAACTTTGACTGGAACGCAGAGTAAAAAGATATCTAATCAGACATAGTTAGTGAAAACACCAATGTGGCTGTGCAGCACCTTTAATTTCCTCTGCTAATTCATTGTTGTGAACCCTTGTCCTTGCCAGGGTGATTGTTCAGATATGGACCACTGAGATAAGCCTGCCCTAGATTTTCTTTTTCACAGCAGACATTTTGACTTGGCACAGGTGATACTTATAACATTAACGATGGCCCCATTCTATTCAAGTGTCCCAGGAAGACGTGACAGTGCAACAGTGAGCCAGAGTGCACAATACCATCATCCTGAAACTTAAGCAGCTAAATGAAATTCAGCCATCACTAATTTTATTATTTACACCTGTGATTTTTCTAGGACCTGCCAAAATGTGAAAGGCATGTTGTCTAGGTATTACTTTTTGCTCTTTTCTGATTGACAGAAAATAATTATGTGTAAGGAATGTTATTTGCCATTTACATTTTTTACAAGACGAACCACATAGCCTGTTCTGTCCATATTCCTGAGTGTTTGTGTTCACAAAATTATTTTTGATTGCTTTGTATTTTAATGATTTAACTCACTCACAATATTTGTTTCTGTATTCATCACACAGCATGTCAGTGACATTTGCTGTAATGTCTGTGATTTCATGTTTGTCTTCTTAAGATATACAGTGAGTCAACAGAATGCACTTGCACAACACCACAAGGAACCAGTAGTAAATAAGTTAAGAGCATTTGACGGTTAACTAAAGTAATCCTGAGTTGGAGAGGGTGTAGAACAGTAGGCCACACTGTTTACCTTCCTCCACTGCAAAAGAATGAACAGAACTCAAATTACAGTAGCCAGGAGGGAAATCAGACTCCCCTGAATCCTGTTGTCCACATATAAAACTGGGTTAACCCCAAAGAGGGACAACCTGTCACTTTTGGAATATTTCGTTATATCTGTGGCAAAGCTGGGGAGTTTGTACATGTCCAAAAGCATTAAAAATAAAATAATGATAATATTAATAGCATTAAACTGATTCAGGCAATTTCGAATGGCCTACAGTGTGTTTTTGAGGGGAGAAAAATCATAGGCCTACACATTTATATTTTGATGTTGCTGGGTGTTATGGTTATAAAATAACGCTAAAGATAAGTAAACATATCCTCCTCTGTGTACTTCAAGTCTCAGACGTGAGATCCCGGCATGTCACACCCTCAGATACCTGAAACAAGGTAGTGGCTTCAGTGCTGGGCCGTACGCATGCGCACGTCCTCCTCGTTCATCAGTAGATTAGACTGGCAGCCCTAAGAGCGGAGCGTGGTTCAGTCTACAGTATCTGGACCGGACCGAGGCGAGCAAGAAGCACATCTGAAAGGCGGAGGCAATGGAGGACAAAGAGAAAAAGAAGAAGGATAAAAACTCATCCACGAGCGACAGAGTCACTCTAAAAAAGAAATTGGACTTCTGAGCGCTTGCGCTATTATCATTGGTGAGTGTGTGACAGCTTTTGTCTTGAGTGGTGTATCAATGGAGAGCGGGTCGATACGGTGAGTTCAGCTACAAGGAGAAGTTAACCGGGAAACGTGTGAGTGGCTGGCTGGCGGGTTAAGTGCTGTAACGTGGCGGGTGTGCGCTGTTAAAAGTTTTATGGCACACAATAGGAGTCAGCTACAGACGGGGTCCGTTTTTGTTCGGGTTCTGATCTAGTGTAAGTACAGTGCAGGGAAATTCACTTGATTTATCATTCAGAAATGGCACAAACCCGCCAAAATGCGCACAGAAAGAGTCGCTTGTACACGCACGGACCACCTCTGATGTCTAGGTCCAGTTCGTACTGCAGGGTTTGGGGTTTTGTGTGGAAACTGTTGCATCAGTCAGGGTGATCTGAATATGGAGATGCATACGTGGCTGGATCTTCTCATGTTGAACTTGAGAGGCAAAACGCAGCCTCCATGTGGTCCTGCGGCACAGTGGAGCGTTAACACAGTAACACTGCCAAGGTTTGGGGTTTGATTCCCTGAGACCTCAGCAATTAACGTTCCTTGCAATCATCTTGTTATAAATCGCCCATAACGTTACTAAAAGTTCACTCGTTCTGCAGGCCAGGATATTTAAATTTGGAATAAAATGCAGCCATTGCGTTAAGTTTTTTTAAACAGGAAACTGTGTTGTTTCCTGTAACTGGTAATGTACAATAGGCATGCTCTATGCAGCCGCTGAATCAGCCTCATCCACAGGAGAAAACTCAACAGGTTATGCAGTAGGCTATGTGCTATTATAATGTAACATTAATGCAGAGGATTCCCCAAGCCCAGCTTACAACAACTCTTATCCACCATCTTTATATGTGGAGGCAAGAGCAGGAAGTAGATGAATGACATGAATGTTATTGTGTGTTTTTGTGTGAGACATTTTGTTCTTGGACTTTGTTTGATTAATGGGATTTTTTCATTGCACACTATGGATTTTTAACATATAACTCTAGTTTTAGAGTAGTGCAGCTCTGCTGTAAGGGACAGCTAATTTTTGAAAGTATCCCACTGAAAAATCCACTCTCCCTTTTAGGCCTCCCTGCAAAGCCACTTCCCCAAAAACACATTTTCATGTGCGATGAGTGCATGGGCGCACAGGTAGACAGGCAGGTTGGCCATCATTTCAGCCACAGATACCAGTGTTTTTCATTTTTGTGTCAGAGAATTTAATTTATTAATTGCTGTCGGGAGGTAAAGAGGATTTCAACAAATATAACAAAAAATGCCTGTTTCTACAATAATAACCAGCCCTACCCAGGCAGGTTATCACCTTTTTATATTTTATATTTGATATTCTTCTTCTGAACATATTTTGTTATTAAACTCAAGTTTTTGTAAAGCAGGAAAAAAAACAATACACTGACAATAAACCAATAGAAGAAGGGGTACCAGATCTGTTAGAATAAAAGGGGGTTTCCTTTAAGGCTGCGGAGAATGCTTCAAAATCCATGAGGCTTGTTAAAGTATGTAGCCACTGATTTAGAGTGGGAGCTTTATCAGTGATCCACATACATACATACATACATACATACATTTCTGCGCAACAAAATATGCAAAAGGTCTTTGTTACATAAATCAGTGGGTAACTCATCATTTAGTCCCAGCAGGCAAGTCCTTGCACCAAGATGTAAAGGGCACTTTAAAATGTTATTAATAAACAACCGTAGTCCAAAATCACCAGATATGAGGGGCAGCTTCGCAAACAATGAAAATATGAACCAACAGCAAATTGACATTTAGTACAGCGATTTGATAGATCTGGATTCACTCTGTGTCTGGCTTCAGGAGTAATATAAGCCTAAATTGCCTCTCCCTTGCTGAATTAGATGCTAGGACACTAGAAGGCTGGCTGTACAAGGCATTCCAGGCCTTTGGTTATATATAGTGCCCAGATCAGATTCCCACTTACCTTTAACTTTATCAGAGTTGTCTGTCTTGAGACTGCAAAGTATCTTATAAAGCCATCTGATACTATATTTAAGCTGCACAATATCTACCAACAGATACTCTATAGAGGAGATAGCGAGTCTGTCTTTGGGGAGTCTAGAAAAATCTAAATGTCATCAGCATAAAGCAAGATATTGTGCTGCCAGTTATTTAAAGAGATTTCTTTCTTTCTCACATCTTGTCTAATGATATCAGCTAGGGGTTCCATAGCCAAGGCAAACAGCAGTGGGCTCTAGGGACAGCCTATTAGTGATTACAGCAGAGAGGTAAAGTATACAAGATCTAAAGTAATTTAGTAAAGTCCTGCCCCAGTCCAAATTTAGGAACAGGTAGGGTCATTCCAGTTGATCAAAAGCTTTCTCAGTGTCAAGAGAAATAACATGGTCTGTACATTGATGAATGCTGAGTAACACTGACCAGTTTTCTTACATCATGAGATGAGTATGTTCCTCGTGTGAAACCAGTCTGATCGTTACTGATAATAGAAGCGAGGACATTTTCTAAACGTAAAGCCAGGACTTATGCTGAAGCTGCAAATCTAAATTGAAAACAGATAATGTCCTGCATGAAGAACTTCCTGGCTGTTTACCCTTTTTAGTACTTAATATATATTTGCCTCCATTGTAGGTGAAGGGGGAGGGCTAAGTGCACCTTCTGTGAAATTAAAGAAAGAAAATTGTCTTGCTTTAATTGAAAGCTGAATTGTGGCGCATGTAGTTGCTTGTAAATTATTTTTAAAATATTTATTTCTTTAATGCATAAAATATTGTAGGTATAGACCTATAGGCATCCTGACATATCTCACACACTGCATTGAACTCTGAAGTTACAATTTAACATGCTTGTGAAATACGATCTCATGTTTTAGCTTTGCCAGCAGTCATTAATCAGCCTCGGTAAATCACCTATAGATGGTCGCACAACAGGGACAGTACTGACTTCAACTGGGCATCTTTGGTGCCAGGGACCTGCCATGAAGTATTAGGAATATGCCAGTAAAGACATAAAGTACTGCCATCACTTCCATAAGTCACAAGTGTACCACTGCAGAGGAGATCTGCAAATTATAAGGTCCTACACCACAAGTAGGCGGTGGAGTAGGAGTAGTGGAACAAACCAAGATGACTGAAAACTGAACACAGATGTTGGACATTGTAGCCCGTTGAACTCAGGTTTCCACAGTAGTTTTTTTTACAATGCTGATACAAACTTACGAGAACCACTTATATACAGAGAACAACGGAGGCCCTTTTATTATTTTAGTTTTTATATCTGAAAAAGGTTACAAAGGAAAAGGCAGCAGTGTGGCACTTTCAGTTGTAATTTTGTCATTTTAATAGCTTATCTTTATAACCAAGGTCATGTCTATTGTGCTTTTTAGAGAAACGTGCATTCTTTGACCTACCAGTATATCAGAGCGCTTTAAGGGTTACATACTTTGTCTAAGTTAATATTGTTAGTGTGAAATGAGTGGTCAAATAACTCAGGTTACTTGTCAAGTATTTTCTGTGAAGCACAGATGGATTGACGCCTGTACAGCTAGTACACTACACATATACAATATGAGTCATGCGACTACCCACCAGATACAGCCTACTCACATATCTAACACCCCACTCCAGTAAGGTGGATTATTGGCTGCTCCTTCTCTGTGTGCAGCTACTACTTGCTTACATTTAGGGCTAGACAATAAACCAAATGTATTAAATGACAAATAATGATTTCTAACCAAAACTGAATGTACTTATGTCACACTGCTTTGTAAATATATAACATACAATCACATCCAGTTCAACCAGTACCCCAGCCCCACCACCGCTCCATAAATTATAAGAAGATTGTTTCCCCTGGGGGAAGGGCTGTTATGTTCGCTCCCTGCTTCATGCTTGTTTATACTGGTAGGACACAGAAAGACACTGCACCTACCACCATTTCATATTTAATATTTCACACAAGCCTTCTGACTGAAATAAGAACAATTTTGTTCTGTTTTGGTTTCACACAGGCTTCTCCGTGATTTGTGTAAACGGTGATTAATCTGAGCAGTAATTTTCAGAACATTTCTCAGCTATGGTGCAGGGAGGCTGAGAGGGTCAGTAGGACTCTGATTCACGCTTTCAGCTGCGATGCCAAACTTTATGACGTAAACACAACATAGGCCTTATGTAACGGGCGCTGCATCTCACCACGGCCTCCACAATCAAATCTGACAATGATAAATGCAGTGTTCGGACCTCCTCTCTCCCTCTGCATCATTATGGAGCATTCTGAGCTGCTCTAACTGGGAAGCTGCTATGGCGTGCCTCACTGGGTTTCAACAGCTAAAATGTTTACAGTGGACAGAGTTACATTTTTTGTGAAGACTACTTTTGTCCCAAAGTTCTCCAAAGAGACGCAAAACACATTTTGCTTGGACAGCTGCTGTTTGCTTACTTTCTTATGTGTGTTTGTTTTGTTTTTTCTTTTTGTGGGGTTGATGACTTATGAGTACCAGGCTGTATTTGAACTCATGACATGGTGGCTTATTAGTATGTGTCTTAGCCAAATGAGCCACCAGGGAACCTCTGTTTATCCCTGTTTGGGGGACAGCTGAACCAGGACCTCCAGTGAGCCATGTTTCCACTACTCCACAAGTTGAATCAGTTCTTTCTATCTAATATAATTATGATTGTGTCATTACATATGTGGGACAGGTGTTGCTTCTATTTCTGTAGTTGTTTGCTGTGTTATTTACATTATACAAGCAGCCTAACTGGATAAACAGGAAAATTATGCTCCAGCTGTAAAGATGGTTGTACTTTCACAATTATATAGGTCATTGATCGCTTTGCAATCACTTCTGGTAACCAGTGTGCTATTTAAGTGGCCAGTGTTGCCAGATTAAGTGGTTTTCTGCCCAGTTGGGCTACTTTTGAATTTATTTAGCAGGGACATTTTTTTTGGGTAACATTTTGTACCATTTGGGCTATTTTCTATAAGGAAGATGTTGGCTATATCCCAAAACGAACTTTTTCCTAGATGTGTGTTTGAAATAGACAGGGCATTGAGTTCAGTAGGCCTGGATCAAAACACACAATGACTGATTACTGATGACCAAAAAATCATAAGATAATTGTTGTCTCTGGTTGACTTTTCACTATTTTATTATACTATGCAATCATCTGACTACAGAATCCGAAAATTAAGTAAACAAGAAGGCCTGTAGCCAGGTTGTCCTTTTCTTTAATGAAACACAGCAGTGAGGTGACAGAACAGAGCTGCAACCTGATCAGACTGTGCTGATGTACACACATCTCTACATCCAGCTACACTCATTACCAAATGATGACTATAATACCAAAACATGTTTGCCGTTTTAAAGAGAAGGGAGAAGAGAGAGAGCTTTAACAACTGTACTGTTCTTTCCACCTGTGCCCTCTTTCTTTCCGCTAGACTTCTTTGTCACCCAACATAAACAAACGTTGCAATATCTACTGTTAAGGAGCTTTGACTTCTTTACCAGTGTGTGTCTGGGCTTGATACCTATTGTTACCTTTTATTGTTTTTTACTGCAGATACCAGAGTCAACTAAATGCCAAATAGTCCAAAATATATTACACCACATGATAGACATAATGTTAATGATACGGTGTTCTTTGGACATTGCAGTTACTCAATGAAATAAAAAATCAGTTGAAAGGAAGATTTTATTCACATGGTGGGGAATGTTTTAAGAAGCGTCTTAGGATTTCTTTGCTGCTGTGTTTTTTCTTTGTCCAAGCTGGTTTTGTTTTCACACGGTTGAGTTTTTTGGTGCCTCCAAAAACCTGTATATGGATCAACAAGCCTCAAATAAAATAACTCATTACGTAACTAGAAAAATCAGAAATATCTAAATCTAAATATTCCGATGGTTAAGACGGTTTGGGGTGGTCCCTGAGCAAGTCACTTAACCCCTCGTTGCTCCAGAGGCGTGCAACCTCTGACATATATAGCAATTGTTGGTTTTGAAAAATGGCTTTGTGTGTAATAGTAGGTAGACTTGGTTTGCTGAAGGTTGTGCTCTCCGTGTAGCTGAGTAGTTAAATATTCAATTATCAGTTAGGCAAGTGTGATAAGTTTAATCTTTGCTCCTCTCCTTAGGCAACATCATTGGCTCTGGAATATTCATTTCACCTAAAGGAGTGTTGGAGCATGCAGGCTCAGTGGGGCTGTCACTCATCGTCTGGGTTTGTGGAGGGGGGATCTGTGCCCTTGGGTCTATGTGCTATGCTGAACTGGGTGTCACCATCCCAAAGTCTGGAGGAGACTATTCATATGTGACAGAAATCTTTGGAGGGCTAGTGGGGTAAGTACTGTTTTACGTTTTTACGTTTTAACACTGCTGTGCCTAAACTACAACGGCAGTTAGCCACATCTCAGGTTTTGAGACACTTCATGTGGACTGTGTTTAGTTTCCAGCAATTGTACTTGTCACTATTTGTGGATTACACTGCAGCAGTCCAGAGTCTCTACACAAGAGGGTTGGCTCAATAGGATGGCCTCTCTGGAACCAATCAGCTCTGAAGGTCTTGTGACTTTTATGTGGTCATGTGACATGTCAGCTGATCATAGAGCAGTACTGTAAGTCTGAGAAGGTCAAATGTGCCCTGCACTGTGCATGCCTGTGGGTCCAAAGGGATGCAGTAGGTAATAATAATATAACAAAGTTCTGATTTCATCCTCAGACGCCATTAAATATGGCCAGCGTTAGGTAGCAAAGAACAACACTAATCAATTATTATCAGTAAGTTTAAGTTTTCTCAGACCAAACACAAAGAGAATTTTCGCCTTGCGTTACTAACGTTGAATCATAGTGCTCCTGGTGCCCACAGACTACGTATTTGTGCGAATTTGTGTCTGCAGAAACTGTAGAGGTGCTGGGCAGCTCCTAACATAATCATGTTTGCGAAGTCAGGATGCAACTGAAATATAGCAGTGGGAACCTCTACCACAGCTTGTAGCAGCAACTTTTCCCCATAAATCTTGGGTTAAAAGAAAGAGTCATTTTTACTCTCACATAAAACACTGTCTTGTTTTGTCTCTTCATCCTGTAGCTTCCTGTTATTATGGAGTGCCGTCCTCATCATGTATCCGACCACGCTGGCTGTCATAGCGCTCACCTTCTCCAATTACGTCTTGCAGCCGGCCTTCCCAAATTGCCTGCCTCCGTTCATTGCCACCAGACTCCTCGCCACCACCTGTGTCTGTGAGTTACAAACAGCCCCAAGGCCTCTGAAGTCCAGATGTGTTTCAGTCATGATTAATTAGTTCCTTTGTTTAGTCTATATTTGGTGCTTGGCTGGGATGTTTCGAATTGTCAGTCAGTGGATCCGAAACCCTTCTTCTTCGTCGTTTTCCTCTAAATTTTCTATTGATGAAACAAACTGAAACTTAAAAGACCTGAAGTCCCCCTTCACACTGGAGGATTTTTCCACAGCAAAGACTTTTAATTTAAAGTCACAAAGTGACTCTTTAAGCCAGATGTCAAGTAACAAACTCATTCCTTCCCTGTGAGGCTTCTGAAATGCATTCAGTCATCTTGTGAAACATGACAGAACTCACTGCAGTCTTTGTGCAGTGTTACATGTTCAGTTCTTCCAAACACACTTCACGTTTCATTTTCAGCATGTCTTGAAATTTGTGAGAGGAGAAGAGCTGAGGTGTAAGTTGAGTTTGTCTGACCTTCCACTTCAGGAATGCAGCAATTAAACAGCAAATGTAAAAGCTTTTATGAACTGGGTGTAGGCACAATCACTATTTTGTTACGTCTCTGATGATTGTGGTGATTCTGAATTTAACAACAATGTTGTTGCACTTTAGGTTGATTAGGTTACATTTACATTTTGTGTGGTTGGTACATTGCCGACTTCCTAAAGAGCAAATAACCATGTTCCAAACAGTTCTCTTACAGGAAATAGTTTTGTGAAACACTGAAAACTCATTCAAACCATTCTCATAGCTGTCCAGGTGACTCTAAGCTTAACATAAAGACTGGCAAAAACAGTCTGGCAACCTCACAGCACATGACAACACGACTCCATGAAGTCACTATTCACGGCCAAGAAATATTTGACACCTTACAAACAAACATAACTTGTTTTTTCACCTTACTTTTTGTACAAATTGAACAAACAAGATACAACTTGTTAATTAATGAGCTTTAGAAGTGCTACTAGATGGATTTTGTTACCTTTGGACAGAGCCAGGCTAGTTGTTTCCATCTTTGTTTCCAGTCTTTGTGTACGGAGCACTGGAGTAGCCATAGAGAGAAACAAAAATGTGTTCCCACGTTTTGATTAATTAGTGCTCAGGAGATAAGTGTGTGTATATACAGACAGCCTGCATAACAGACCAGCATTGTTTATCACACGGAAGAGGTTGGTGTGTTTACCGGAGACACTATAGCTCACAATCCGCCTGTATCAGCACCGCTGCTTGCCAGAGCTTCACATTATGATAATAAAGCACAATGACAGTAAACACAGATATAATGCAGGCTCTGTATGCTTGACTCAAACTGTTAAAGGTGGGGTATGCGATTCTGGAGAGATTCGAGGTGCATCTGTAATTCACCTTAACTGTCATTTGTTGGTAGTGTTGGTAACGACCAGTGTTGGGGGTAATGCGTTACTGTAATCAGATTACTTTTGTCTGTAACGCAACGCATTACTATTGATAACTTCAGTAATCATATTACAGTTACTTATAACAAAATCATCGCATTACTTACGAACTGGTTCTTGAACTATCTGGTTCTTGAACTATCTGCATAACGGTAGGAGAGAAAAATAAATCAAACGTCCCTTTTCATGCGTCTGACCTCACTTTTGACTTCAACGCCAGTTCATGAGGACGCAGAAATGGCAGAGCTGCCAAAGAAGTCTTTCAAGGGATGGAGATGTTACTTCACATTGTTTCGTGAAAGGACAGCAATACCCTCTAGTGCGCCTGTGGCGAGGCTCTTTAGCCTGGGCAGTCTTGTGCTGACTCCGAGGAGGAACAGGTTGTCTGACAACCGATTTGAGAGACTCCTGCCCAGGGTGCGAAATACGGGGGAGCCAGGAGCTTAGTTCACTTTAATAAGACATCAGCTCCCCTAAAAGCATGATTTGATTATTTTGGGGGTCTCTAAAATAATGATAGCATGCTGTATTGCCATTAATCTCTATATTTCTCTATCATCATGCGGAGCATCAGACTTCATCCAGCCAGAGGGAACGATCATCGCTCCACGATCTCCTGGCCCTTTATGCTCAACCGCCCCACTCCCTCGCCGGTACGGGTTGTGTCGCTTGTATGGCCGATACGCTGTGAATGGTTCGTGATCGTTCCCTCTGGCTGGATGAATATTAAAAATGGTCCATGCAGGCCTACTACTGCAGCTGGGGGCTCTCCGCAGCACCACGCAACTTTCTAAATTGTTGTGTGAAGCGTAATTGTAGCAACATTGCTGCATATGATAATAATAATAGCCTAATTATTATTATTATTATTATTATTATTATTATACATGCCTTTTACTTTCACAGTCAGCCCCAGGCCTACATGCTTGCAGTTATTAATGATTCAGCAGTAAGAATCACAGTCTTCATTATTTAAAAAATCATGCTGTATTGAAGAAGACTAGTGATTGAGACCATAAACTCATTAGGAAAGTGTTTACTGAGGTAATAAATCAGCTGAGAAGTGGGGTAATTTTACCATTATTTCTAATGGAGCTGGACTTCTTTTCGCAAACAGTTCGATAGAATGCAGGTTAATGGGACTTCCGCATTCGCATCAGTTTGCCGTATTTATGCTATACTATACCATGTCCTTGTCCTAGTGGTAATGTAATTTAAAGGAGATGATCTTCTCATCTAACTCTAAAGAAAGCAAATAAGCATATTTCCCAAAATATTGAACTATTCCTTAAAAACAAAAATTTACAGCACAGGAAAATGTAATGATGTGATTGGTCATTTGAAGATCAGTGTCTGCCAGAAGCTTTGCGCAGCGTTTCCAAACTGACAAGCTGGTTGATTGCTCTGTCATCATGGCATCCCGGTTCACAGTATCACACTTCAGACCTTCTGTTACTTCAGACATACCAGGTTCTCTGACTGTCTGACCCAGAGTGACTCCCAGTGAACTTAGACAGTAGATCATAAACAAGCTGGAAAAACAAACATCAGCAAGGAAAAAGCATAATCTAGACGAATCTGTCCATTGACCAAAGTGTGTGGGAAGAGGCTCTATGAATGTAAAACAATGGGAAAGCTACAAAACTACAAAGGGTAAAAAAACAAAAAAATACAAATCCAGCTACTTTTATCTCATAGCTTGAAGATATTATGATGATACTGTGGTAGTTCACAGTGCCCTGACAGCTGTCATTGTCATTTGATAATTGCTCGTGAAACGCTGTGCTCTATTTCCAGCCTCTAATCTGATCAGCGCCTTTCCTTGAAATGTTGGAGTACAGCAATCTGTATTTCAATAGCCAGTGGCAAAAGCAGACTGTGCATGCATCTGGTCAACAAGCCAGCCAGTTTGGTCTTGTGTGAACTGGATGGAGAAACGGGGGCAAAGATGTGAGAGGGTGAATGTGTCAGGCGGGGTTAGCATGTACACTGATGGACCTCCACTATTCTGGGCGACAGAATGTTACAACTGCTGCCTAGTTAGTCAGGCCAGGGGGCTACTCTGTGTGTGAGTGTGTTTGTGTTGTACTCTTGAGTGTGGTACGAGTTTGTTTTGTGTGTGCACGTGTGTGTGTGTGAGTGTGCGCATGCGTGTCAGTATCCGTGTCAGACTATATAATGGTGCCAGCCTTTGTGGACGCCGCTAATGAGAGGGTGTGTCTACGCCATTGTGCATTGTTTCACAGTGGTTACCGTGACGCTCCTGTCACTGAGCACCATGGAAACAGGAAATGGGCAGGACACCTTGCACATCAATGATGGGGGATCCCATTGGCCAGCTGACATTCTGGTTAGCTGTTTGATGTTCTTATTGGCTGCCTGCTACCACTCCCATTGTCCTCTCTGGTCCTCAGACCTATAGTCACAGTGAGATTGTAGTCATCTTTCTGTCATCAGCATTTATATAAGCTTGAATCCCAGTAAACAGTTTGAAAAATGTTTTCACCATAGCTCCATCACCCTCAAACACCAAAAGAAGGTGTTGAAGCTAAAAAAATTGTAAATTGTAAATGTGTAAATTATAAATATTTAGGCAGGTCTGTGTGTCGTTATTGCAAATGTGGTAATGATTCTTATTTTAAATTCAAAGGTCACACATTCTTTGAACCTTTTGGCTCACACAACTCTGTATACAGTGAGTCACTCTGCAGTAGTGTTCATCATAAATGTAGTTCCAGGCAAATTCAGGACCATAAATCATACACCATGAATTGACCCACAGAGGCAAAAACCTGTCAAATCGCTCATAGTTAGCAAAGCTGGAGATCAGTATTAAGTCATTTTATGAAAGAAAAAGTTCAAGTATCTTGGCTGCCAGGGATAAATTGGAAACATTTTCCAGCGGTGGGGGACTGTGCTTTTCTGAAACAACCAGGGAGATTAACCGGATTACATGTTGTTGTTCTGCACTGCTGAGTCTGATTGAGGCCGCTGTTATGTCAAGTGAACTTCTTGGTTAAGGGTTTATGAATGTGAGTCACCCTAGATATGTGTCCCTCCTCCTTCCTCGCTTACAGAATGTACTGCATGAGAGTCACAAGTGACCCAGGTGTGTGTGTGTGTGTGAAAACCAGACAGGTCCAGTTGTGGGCTGGTAATGTTCTTCTAAGAATAGGAGCACTGGACAGCCCACAGCGGCACAGTCATGCGCTTAGTACACCCATTTCAGGAGACTTACTCTTAACACCACTTTATTTTTCAGCAAAGAACAATAGAATACATTTCTTGAAAATGTCAAAAAATTAAAAAATAAAAACCTGACCGTTCTCGCCGACCCAAGCATCATCAATTTTGCATCATACTTAACAATAAATTGAATGAGTTAGGGTTTTTTTTTCAAAGCAGGAGAGACACACATCCTGATCTCACTTTTACTGAGGAGAAACAGCAATAGCAGCTTCTGTTGTTCATTCCAGCACAGCAGGGAGACAGATTTAGTACCACTTGTGTGTGCCACATCAGTGTGATGGTGTAGCAGTGGGAGAAAAAAGAGCTGTAGTAGTACATTTCAGCCAATCAGATGTTATATCTCGCCCACTGGTTTTTATGGTTGACTTTAACATTATTCCACAAAACAAGCAGAAATCATGACATTGCCATTATTCAAATAAAAATGCAAGATGCAATTTCCATTTCATTTTAATGAAAGAAATCTGTTTTCGACAAGGTGCCTTAAATTAAACTGCTGCCAGAATGCCTAATGCCTTTCACAGGCACACTGTGTACCATTTAAGTCCTTTGTGCCCTTTTAAGCTGTGTTGTTGTTCTGCCCTTTTATGTTTGTTTGGAAAAGAGAGCCTTCCATAAAGTCAGAACAAGGATACAACTAGGCACAGCGTAGGCACAAATGAATGAAGCAGCGCACAGTATGTAGGCTAAGAATAGATACTGGCATCATGCACATTACTTAGATTTAATGTCGGCAGTTCTGGACTTCCACAGATTCCCTGACCTTGCTTCACTTGTTATATTGAATGCTGCACAAAACTCATTTAGAGTTTGATTGAGGGATCATGGTCAGTCACCAGACTAACAGCTACAACTGCTCGGCAGATGGGAAAAACCAGAAAGAAACAAAGAGATCATCACATAATGCACACATTGGTTTTGATTCCTTCAGCATCCCTCTATCCTGGAAAAAAACAGAAAATGCTGTCTGTTAACTTGTAAGCTGCTCTGCATAGAATCATTGGAAGGAATCTGATGCTAAAATCACCTCTGCATTTAAAAACAAAATTACAGTCAAACAGTTTCAGTTTCAATAATAACGTTGTTCTTTGCATTTTACACCAAAATCCATGAGAACACTATTGTAAAAAACCTCTGGTAACAGAGATTTTATGAAGATAAGTTTTTACTTCTTGTTTTTTTCTATAGTCTGATAGTCTGGTGATTCTGGTGTCAGATAGCCTGTGGTGGATAGACAGGATTGCCGATTATTGCCTGTCCATTGACTCCAGTGAGCAGGTCCTGGACCATGAGGAGGCGTCCCTGAGGTTAAAGCCCTCTGATAAATCTGGATCAGAATCCATTAAGAGTAAAAGCAGTAATTAGTTTAGTATTCTGGTGCTGAGGCAGCCTTCAATAGAAGCTGTGACTGCAGGATTTACCTGTGCTGTCACATTCAAAGCACGCTGGCTGGCACCTCCTTCCTGTCATGGTTAACACAGAGGGGAGTAGGGGGAGGAAGAGGTAGTGGTGGTGGGGGGTGTCACAGGAACGGAAATGCATGTAACACCGCTAGGGTAACTATAAAACACAGCAGTGTTGTAGGGGAGAGAAAGCTCTGCCCGGTGCCACCAAAACTCTTGCCAAAAATTCACACGTGTGTGTGTGTGTGTGTGTGTTTATGTCCGCGCCAGCGGAAGCAGTTTCTTCAGATTTCTGTAGAGGGAGGGGAACCTTGCCTCAGTGATGGATGACATGGTCGATCCCCTGCCCATATATGCTTGTGCCCACACACATATATTGCTATGCCACTCTTGTAAGAGTATGTAAAAGCGAGAAGGAGTCAAAAGTCAGGAGAGAAATTGAGAAATATAAAGGAAAGAGTAAGGACAAAGAAAGATGGAAAGTCCTGATGCTCTTGCTCACACATACACCCTGTGGCCCAAACCACTTCCTAATCTTTAGCTCTCATAAAGTGCCACAGTATGCATCGCAGTGCACATAGTGCATGTGAAACACAGGCAGTGGTCACTAAGTAGATGAAAGCCGGGGTAGGGGCTGTACAAATTACACAATTTTCACTAGTTTTCCAATTTTAAATCAGGATTTATTAGAGAATTTGTACTTTTGAGGTTGTTGTGGTTGTCTATCTATGGGTTTGTAGAAATGTTTAGATGTCATTATGTGTGCTGTAGAAAGCCATGTGTTTGGTTAATTTGACACAGCCCTTTGCACATCACCGCAGTGTAATACACCGAATAAAACCCTATTTTGGTAAACTGGCATAAGAAGAATCGCCTCTACTTAAAACTTTAAATTGGCTCATTCACAGTATTTCACAGATTTCCTTTTTCTCATAAGAAATGATAATAAATGTCTTGAATAAATGTATTACAATGCTCTAGATAGAACAACATGCATTTAACATCTTTCATTGTTTATTTAACCTTATACATGCCGTACCCTTCATGTAATGTAATGCCATTACATTTATGTGATGAGTCACACAGCACACAGTACCTTATACAGCATATAGGAAGCGAAAGCTGCAAGCCAGTCCAGCCAGCCCAACTCATGGCATATTTCTTTCACTGCATCACGTATCAAACACACCCTTGAAATCATGGCGGTGTGTTTAAGCTGTCAGTGCTCTGCTCATTCTCTTGCTGCATGCCTCAGTCAGCATCCATCTATAGGCTCTTAGTCTAGCTGCCCTCTAGGGGTGGAAGTAAGTATTGTCCGAACCTAGACACCAAACATTAATGCTGTGCACACTATGCTATAGTTACATAATAATCTATTTCACATGAGAATTGAGATTTGGCTATTTTACATTGTTTGTCAGACTCAAATGTGTGGTATGACATGTACAGGAAAAGTACAACTACACAAAAGGCTTGAAAAACTTTTCTCTGTCTTTCTTTCTCTGTTCTGGTAGCTCGACTCACACTTCCTACTGGGTTAACCTCTCACTTGTGAGCCCGCACTTGAGTTTGAGGGCAACTGGAGAGCCACTTGCACTTGTTCGGATTGGCTCACTTGGAATTTGGCCAGCCCTTGTTATGGTGGCACTCGCAAGCACACAAAACTGAGGGTCAGTGTGAAGGTCTCAGTGGCTTAGGGAGCAGTGTGGGGAGCAGGGACACACAAACACACACACACACACACACACACACACACTCTCCCTCCCTCTCTCTCTATGCAAGTAGGAAACAGGAAGTGGGAAATATTCATTTCCACAGACTTCTGTCTGTTTTGTCAGGAAATATATTTTACAGAGGAATGTGTCAGTGACAAAATGTACAGACCTTAAAAGTGGCAGCAGAATATATGTATCTCGTGTGAAATGGCACAGTATGTACAGTATGTTTCATCGTGTAGTGACAACGTATATGTGTTTTTTAAAGTCAAATGTATACTGTCAACTATGATACCTGTACATTGAGATTGAATTTTGGCATAATTAAAAACCCGATACAATGTGTGGAATTTGTGCTTCATTCGTCACATCTCCACATTTGCTTTCATTACCGTCAGCGCAGGATAATGAAGCTTTGATTGTGAAGTATAATAGTCTTGTGCCGATTGGATCGGCTATTGACAACTGAAGGGATGATCAGCGATTGGTTTTTCATGCGCCAATATTAAGGCGATTTTAATTAACTCACAATCAGAACTAAGATGACATAAAAACAGTCTCTAAAACCTGCACCACACTGCATGATTCCCCTTCATTTACTTATTTGTGGCGACACGGCGCGCCACAATATCAACACCGACCGCCACATACTGTATACTATTTAATATGAGTAAAATCATAATTCATTGTGGAGCTGCGCGCAGAGCATTGATTGACTCAGTACCTCTGCTTGCTGGCTCCCTATCTTTCTCACAAACACATAGACAAACTAATGCATTCAAGTTAACTCTGAGAAGTTAGTCTATCTATGTTCTTAACACAATGCTGTCAATGTCAGAGACCCACCTTCAAATAAGTTATAGCTATGTTAACTAGAGCCTGACCGAAATGGGTTTTTGGGGGCCGATGCCGATATTAAAGTGAAAAACAGTAGACCCCTTTATTGTATAAACTACACTTAGAACAGGCCGATTATTGAAACAGGTATGTATGTGGGCTATAAAACCTTTTCCTAAATGGATTATATTAATAAAATCGATTACAGTCTCAAAAAGTGAAAATGTAAACAACTGCACATCAATAAATATTTGCTTCTGGAAGGTGCAACTTTTTCAGCCATCTGTAAACAGAGAGAGTGAGAGAGAATAAGCATGTGTATTTCACTTTACACATAATCTACCATAATTTCAATGTAGCACATTCACATCTAATTCATCCCTTTACCAGCACTCCAAAGCCACGTGAAACCATTGAACCACCATCGGTATAAATCATGCCGTCTAGGATACAGTGAGATGCTGTTGAATGCATCTAATACTACAGGAATGTCTACAACGAGGACCTGCAACTTTGAGATTTCATTTAACTAACGTTATTACTACAACCAGAGCCGTAACGTTACGGCTCTGACTACAGCGTTTCACATCTACAACGTCATAAAAAGAGGAGCTACAGGAAGCCGTGTTATTTTCTTGTTCAGCTCACGTTTATTTACCTGTCCGCTCTGGTTTAATCATTTCAGACACGCCAACTAACTGCAGTCAGACGGCTCGCAGATATATTTAGAATACGTCAGAAACTATAGTTTAACGGCTCATTAAGGTTAGCGCTCCTCCACTGATAGCTTTGTGGCTAATTTAGCAACGGGCAGCGTTACCTGCTGTAACGTTAGAGAATATTTAGAAGTGATGAACTAGGGACAAATGTGGACCGTTCGTTAGAACTGCCACACTGTTTGAAATAAATGTCACGTCTGTCCAGCAGCATAGCTTTCAACACCCAACTACCGTAACACTAAACTGCTGTGAGCTGCTGGGAGATGTGAAAAACGGGAGGGTTAGCAAGTCTTGAATGTTTTCAGGAGAGGAGAAGTGACTGGGTCTGTTTTTATTAAAATTATTAAAGTCATGTTATTAACTTGATTAACTCGCTCAAGCTCCGGTAAACTCCGGTCAGCTTATTGTTTTCTTCTGTGGTTTTTGTGGTGAGGCAGTGTAGTTAACAGGGGAGCTGCAGCTGGTCGCTCTCTGGTGGGCAAACTATGCAACACCCATGACATGAGTGAAGGATCTGACTCTAGGTTTCTTTTTTAATAGTCATATATCTGCTGTTATAAACGGCCGTATGCTGATTAAATGCAATTAGGTCATATCGGCCTATAATATCGGGCGGCCAATATATCGGGCGGGCTCTAATGTTAACAATAGAATACAGCTGCACAGGTTAGCACGCTGTACATAGCTGGTAGTCAATCTCAAATGACTTACTACTGGGTGATAAACCAGTTACGTTACTCGTTATGTTACTGTATTACTTTAACCAGTTTACAATGGACGACAATGTTCTTTGCATCTTAGACTGTGACACAATAATGGTGATACTTACATATGTGGAAAGAAGGCCTCTCTCCCTCTTTCTCTATTCTTCCTTTAGTTTTTTGGCAAACAGCTGACCTGAACAAGATATGATCGCTGTCAATGACCTGCCGCACGGTCGCGCAATCACATCAGGATGGTGCGTTCAGTAACGCAGTAATGCAGCGTTACTTGGATTAGTAACTGTAATAATAGTACCTGTATTATTAAAACATGCCTGCATTTATGACTACAGACAAAAGTGTAGAATCGTTATCTCATGTGGACAAACAGCACTGAGGATTACCCATAATCCTTCGTCATTACTAGCGTTCACTGCAGGTACGACTTCATAACAGCAGGTTGCATAGTAGTCTCATTTAGTAGGCTTTAACCTGAAACTTTTCAACTATGTTACACATATACATGTATCTTTCCATTTATTAGCAGGTGGCTTTCTGGGGCCTTGTTGTATCAAAACCGCCAGTTTACCTCCACCAAGATGGTTATATTTTTGGTGCTGTTTGTTTGTCTGTCAGCAGAATTGCGGAGAAACTGCTGGCCCGATTTTCATGAAACTTAGTGGAAGGGTGTAGTATAGTACAAGGAAGAACCCATAACATTTTGGAGCAGTTCCGAATCACAACACAAACACACAAATTATTTTTCACTTTCAGTAGCACTGTAACATAGGTCAATTGTAACACCGGTGTCTATGGCAACATGAACTGAATATATATCATAATAAAGTGAATGGTATGCCACGTCTAAACATACAACAAAACATAAAATGCACCTCAAACATCACTAGAAACAAATGCAGGAGGTATGGAAGGAATAAGGTTATTTGTCACATTACAAAAGGTTGTAACAGTGCACAGCCATATTTTTGCAATATTGTAATTCTTGTTTTGGATATAGTTTTCGCACTTGCAGATTTGCATGTCATAGAAGACTGGACTATTGGCCTTAGCGGATGTGTGCACTCTCCGACTGCCATTCTAGTTTGCTATGGAATTCAGTATATTGACACATTGTACTGATCTGATAGTAGTAGTAGCAGTAATCTGTGTCCCTCTCTGTAAATCACTTAATTATAAGACAGACGCAATGGACATCCACATACCAACATTCCTTTTAAGGAGAGGACTAGGAAACAATTCACTCTGCTTGACTCTGACTGACACTTAATAAGGTCAGTTTAAGTGCTGAAACCAATCCAGTATATTGGAGACAATGAGGACACAAAAGAATCTAACCCTTTCTACTCACGTATTATTTATGTGCATATGTCACCATTTTTAAATGTTTGAATAGTCTGCCTGAATGTCCTACATAGTCTAAAATGTTACAATATGATGATATCCAATATATTTAAAGAAAAGCTAAAACATGTTTGTTGGAATGTAGCTGGTCTAACTAGTTACGGCTAGAGAAGCTAGCACTTCTCTAAAATAGTCCTCTAGTCAAAGCAACTGACCTCATCTAACTAACTTCACCTAAAAAACATGCATTCAGCTGATGAATACATGTGCTGCTTTTCCATGAAGGTTAAGATTTTATTTCATAAAAGTGTATTTACTTAATATTACGAATATTTTAACAATAGTTTAAAACCAAAATTAACCATCTGGTTTCTTCAACTTTCACTTTCAAATATATGCCTCTAAACTGGAAAGAAATATTGATTTGACTTTTAATTATCAAAATTATTTAATTATCGATATCCAATAATATGGAATTTTTTTATTGTGATAACATTTTTGGCCATATTACTTCGCCTTAGTGAAGGTTATTAATTTAGTGTATGCAATGCAAATTTGTTATAAAGACCCCTGCATTTTAAGGCCAGACCTATCAGAAACATGATGCAATGATTTTAAGTGTATCAGTGTGAGTGTGTTTGTTTTTTTCCTACACAGTATTCCTGACCTGGGTGAACTGCTCCAGTGTGCGCTGGGCGACAAGGATCCAGGATGTTTTCACTGTAGGAAAACTCCTCGCTTTGGCACTAATTATAGTGGTCGGACTCGTCCAAATCTTTAGAGGTAAATCCACTTTCTGGTGAAATCCTCAATATGACAGTAATTTCTACAGTTAGATCATGTATTTTATCTTCATTAGGAAACAGTAAATCAAAAAACTATGATAATTTCAACATTTAGATTGAAAATATGCACCCCAAACCCCCTTCCCCAAACAATTAAAAGATACATTTTATAGGTGATCTTGTATAGGTAATTATTAGACTTATTCACTGTTGTATTCACACATCCCTTCCTCTGACCTTCTCCAGGTCACTATGATGCCCTGCGGCCCAGTGTGGCCTTTGAATTCAGTCAGGACCCCTCGGTGGGACAGATAGCGCTGGCCTTCCTTCAGGCCTCTTTTGCCTATAGTGGCTGGAATTTCCTCAACTATGTCACTGAGGAGGTCGTTGAGCCACGCAAGTATGACATGCACAGATAGTATTTAATATCATACTTAATGTAATGCTGTACAGCTCAGTCACTTAGTTCACAACTGAAAACACATGTTTTGCAATACGTGAACACAAACACCTGAATTATCACTATTACTTCATATATCATTATTTTTATCAGGAACTTGCCCCGTGCCATCTACATTTCCATACCACTGGTGACCCTTGTCTACACTATGACCAACATTGCCTACTTCTCATCCATGACACCTGAGGAGCTGCTGGCCTCCAACGCTGTGGCAGTGGTAAGCAGCTCTCCAGCTCCACGAATAGATTTTTCATATTTCATACAGGAGCTTAGAGCAGTTTATATGCATGTTTATAAATATTTAACAGTCTCAGTTGTCTGGAAACGTACTGTCTAAGACTATAAGTCTAGTGAAGCAGCAAATCTTGTATGAGACAGACCTCAACCAACCAATTAACAAATTGGTCAATAAGATTAAAGTTAATTAAATTTTACTTCTTAACGTTTAGTAAATAGTCATGAGTTCAGTTTGTGACTGCTTGAATTTTAAGTCCTCTAAAGAAAAGTAGTCCTGGGATAGTAAAGGATAATGCTGTGTATTATTATTATTATTAGAATTATAATTTGTTTTAGTCAAAAATCGCCTAAAGAGACTAAAAACCTCCAGTTTCCCTTTCAGTAAAAGACAATGTCATCCATCAGATGTTGTGTTATTCCAGACATTCGGGGAAAAGCTGCTGGGGATGTTTTCCTGGGTGATGCCAATCTCTGTAGCACTGTCCACTTTCGGAGGAATCAATGGATATCTGTTCACCTCCTCCAGGTAGAACACACACACACTTTGCTTTGCTGTACACTAAAGCATGCATACATGCATACGAGTATGTATCTGTCTATCTGTAGATTGTGTTTCTCGGGAGCCAGAGAGGGCCACCTGCCCTATCTGCTGGCTATGATCCACCTAAAGAACTGCACTCCAATCCCCGCCCTGCTGCTCTGCGTGAGTACTGCACTCAGTTTTGTTTAACCTGTCTAGCTTCACGGGGACATACAACTTAAGTGGTTGCCACATGTGAAATTATTTTCACATTTCATATTTTTATTGAATATTAATACTGCTATTTTGCATTATTATTAGTTTAATATATTAAATTTTCAATTTAATACGGAGATAGAGAGGGATTAGCAGCCAACACAATACACACAAAAATACTAGAAATATGTACTTGACCTTTAAACCTATCTTCACCTCCCACAGTGCATTGCCACCATATTCATCCTGTGCATTGGAGAGACACACAACCTGATCAACTATGTGTCCTTTATCAACTATCTGTCCTATGGGGTAACCATTGCCGGCCTCATGTACCTCCGCAAGACGAGACCCAACCTGGCCAGACCCATCAAGGTACAGAAACCTGAGAACCACAGATCCGCTGCAATAACAGCATTTAGCTTAGGGTATTGCATACAGGGCCTTGTGGAAGACACAACAGGATGTCAATTAACCATCAAATCATATCTCTGCAGTTTGCTTCAGATTAACTAAACCAGTGACCCCTGTGCCAAAACTCTCAACCACTGCTTAAATATCAACTTTTTACCTTCTCAGCTGTCACTGGGAAATGTTACAAATATCTGTGTATTCTAATCATAAATCGAAAAAGTACACGATAACAGCAGGACAAACTGAGCAATAGGCCTGGAAATGTGAAAACAATGTAAGGTGACCTAGTTGTTTCATTTAAAATGATAAACATTAACAACTGCAGAGGTTAACATTATTTGGTGTCTTGTTTTAGCAGTAAGCTAGCAAGGTGGGAGTCTGGGAGATGAGATCACTGTCAGGTGTAGCAGCTGTAGCCAGTAAATGTTAATTTTGTCTTAGGCAGACCAAAAACATTAAACATCAAGCATTGCTTGAAAATGTTACACTTGCCCTACTAGCGAGCAGAGCCTGCTTCAACAAGTAGTGACAGTTGTAACTTTGCTGACTTGGTAATAATGGCACAAGTGGAGCTGTCTACAGAATAATTAATGGGCATATTCACAGATGTAACTAAAGGCCCTTTCAAACACAACGCGACAACGGCACAGCTGCCTTTTGAAAACTAATATTTTCAGTGGCTTGCACCGCGGCACCTTTTTCGCTGAGTGCCAAACCCAGCGGTGAGCAGAACGTTGTCTGAAAGGGCCTTTGCAGGTAGTTTGTCATTTAAGGTTGACATGGACATGGATAATATTTTGGCAGCTCCTTGTTTTACAAAAGTCTATTACATGAGGTGTGTGTGTGTGTGTGTGTGTGTGTGTGTGTGTGTGTGTTTGTACCTGTATAGAATACATGCCCTGTTTTCATTTGTCAAAATAATAAACATTTAATCATAATTTTGTCTTTGCAAATGTATTTAAAAAAGTGTTATCTCAATAAATGCAAGATGGCAAAATTACAAATCCTCAGGATTGCATGGAATTTTGTCTATTTCTGTCCTGTGCAGGTAAACTTGTTGGTCCCCATCAGCTACATGATATTTTGGGCTGTGTTGCTGGGCTTCAGTCTGTACTCTGAACCAGTGGTATGTGGCCTGGGAATGGTCATCATGCTGACTGGAGTCCCTGTATACTTTGTGGGTGTTCAGTGGAAGGACAAACCTAAATGGGTCTACAGGCTAGTCGGTGAGTTTGTCCGTCTCACTGTACATTATGGAATTTTAAAACATATTTAGATATGTTAGGAATTTGAATTGCAGTCCCTATAATTACGCCTCCTGTTGTCTTTTGTGTCGCAGAAAGAGTCACATACGTGGGCCAGAAGGTGTGCTATGTGGTGTTTCCTCAGGAAGACCCTTCAGAGACTGAACCCCTCACTGCCTCCAAAGCCACTGACTGAGCAGTGCAGTCAGCCAGGAATTCCGTTACTACATCAACACCTGTACTTCCAGTTTTTGTGTTACAGTTTTTCCCCATTGTTTGCTCATTTTGAGAATGTTGAAGAGATGGTTTCGTCCGTGTTCTTGCACAGGTGCAGCCTGAGTGGAGCTGCAATGAAGTTCCAGTATAAAAGAAGCGGATGGTTGTTACTTAGGGCGTTGCACATTGAGCCCTAAAGCTGCAGAATGTGGTTTTGTTTGGCGGTACTGCCGCCCCATTCTCCGCACCAGTATGGCGTCTTTCATACAGATGTTTATCTCATCTTCTCCATTCATCTCCATCTGCCATCTTCTGTTTTACTTCCAAGATGTTCTTTTTTATCACTTTAACTAAGTCCTTGTGCTAATGTGCCTTATGAAATGTGTTGGTATAGTGTATTGGTTTGTGCGGGTATTTTGA
The DNA here is from genome assembly GCF_014851395.1 of Micropterus salmoides. Lineage (NCBI taxonomy): Eukaryota > Metazoa > Chordata > Actinopteri > Centrarchiformes > Centrarchidae > Micropterus > Micropterus salmoides. The sequence goes on from NW_024044348.1 coordinate 34,073,180, forward strand.
TTGTGTAATAACTTTTATGAGGTAAATATGCAAGCAGTTTCTGCACTTAGCAATACTTACTGCTATTCTGTTCTATTACTGCTGCAACTTCCAGCTCTATTTCACTTATTACTCACATGGTGTTTACTGTTTGTCAACTGTGGATGAGTATTTTTTCTGTCTATATTTCTGCCAGACTACAGTATCTGGCCATTCCTTCTTTACACCCCCTGTTCTCGCCACACTACATCACTACTCTATCCTGAGAGATTCTGTAGGTGCCTCATAATAATATTATTGTTATTATTATTAGAGAGATGATCTACACGACAAACATCTTCCGCAGCAATATTTACAGCCCAGGAGCGACAGGAGGATGACATGGAGTTTGTGGCTGTCAGCTGGAAGAATGGCCGACTCTCAGAAATGAATAAGTTGCATCATTACAACACATGTTAACAGGCTGTTCTTCCAGGTTTTTAATGTTCACCTGTCTCCTCCTCTGGTCTCTGAGTCGGAAATCTCAAGCCTCTGTTGATCATGTTGCATTGGAAATGTTCTCATCTCTGCCACTGTGAACTCCTACAAGGTGCTTGAATTGCCAAGACAGTTTATTAGATTTCAGATTTCTCACCTGATGTTGTGATACAGCACTTAACATTAGCAGAATCCATATTGACAGATAGATGGGTTGCTGGCAGTGGATGTTTACTTGTGCATGGACCTTCACCCACTTCCCCAAAGACACATCATCACAATTCCCCCTGGCCCACTGACTTTTTATAGATCAACTGACTTACTGATACTACTGACATCACAGTATAATAATCTAATTGATTATAGTCACATTGACCTACTATGACCATTTTGACTCAACATATTGACATATTATGGCTCAATTAAAATACTAAGGTGCCCACAAAATATTATAGTTGAATTTTTACTGTGGTCTATGAGATATTGGTGTTAACGTGTATTTGGGTGATCTCTTATAGCACATGTCTATAAGCTGTTTATGTATGTAAATACAACAGAAGATATGAAGGTTTGGCCCAGTGGCCTTTTTATCATGATGTTAACCAGTAGGTTGGAACTTGGATTCAACATTTGGCCCTTTTCCAGCCCAGCAGGTGCTGGGAATTTCCCCCTGCATCAAATCTATTAAAAGAGACTCGCAGTTATGACGACATGTATGTCTTGTCTGCCATGCTGAGGCGCTGTTAGTTCAGTTGAGATCTGTAAATACTGTGTAAAGTTAAAAAAGCTGTTACAAATGCGCCAGGGACTCCTACAGAGATCACATTCCTCAGACGTGTCATACAGTCATATACTGTACAACTGGTGGGTGTATGTTTTGTAAAAGAGTGTGAAGTTGTACAAGAATAACAATGTAACTTAATTGCTTATTAAATATAGCAACTTCTAAGACTTATGTTTTCCATAATGTAAGTGGATATTGTGTCCTCATTAGCATCCCCTGACTTTAATCTAGCGCCATCATCAGGTCATAAATTGTCACTTCTTGTTTTTTGCTAATAAGCAATTAATAGCATGGTAACACACTAAAGTAAGATGGTGAACATGTTAGCATAGTCACTGTGAACGTGTTAGCTTGCTGACATTAGCATTTAGCTCAGTACCGCCTCACAGAGCTTCAATAAGTACTGTCAAAATTACTGACTAAATATTGGAAATACATGTAGTGACAAAATGGCTTGCCATAAACCAGTATTCTGGGGGGTAGTAGTACAAGTAGTAGTATTATTTTTTTATATAACTTACGAAATAACTACATACATTTTGCACACTGAAATAAAATTCAGTAAATGATAAAGAGCTTGACGTTTATTAATTGCAGGCACAGGAACACAAAAACTTATAAGCAGAAGGCTGTACAGGGATTTGATCAGCAAACCCCACAATGCCATGGTTCTATTTCAGGACAAAATATACAAATATAGTTCTCAAATTAGACAAATGCTTTTATACAAACAGTATATGTTGACTTCAGCCTTTGATGTGGAAGAAGCTTCAAAATCAAACCACAAGGAGAGGGCCATTATCAGACAACCTGGTTCAGTAGTACTGTACTTTCCAATGACCGTGATCCAGTGTAGTTACCTGTGTGCTAACCCAGTGAAAAGTACAGCAATGATTGTAGCATGTTGGAAAGGGTTTGATAATGTACAGAGTGAATAAATGCAATGGGAAAGAAAACACTGACAAAACAGTTCAGAAGATCTTGACGTGGCTTCTGCCCAGCAGTTTTTGCAACTTTACCACACCAGTAAAACCCAGCGTGCACAACCGAAAACCTTGATCCTGGCTGATAATTTAACCATAACCACGTTGGCAGTCAATGTGACACAGCCTTACTTTACACACACACACAATTGAAATTCTCTCTCTGAAATTCATTCTCTATAATATGTCAGCTGCATTGTGAGAAACATCAAAGCAATGAATGGCACCAAGACTTTTACAGATTCTCATTTAAATAAACAAGTAAATGCAATTACTTATGGAATAAGGTTACTGAAAAACAAATGTTCTTTTCTCTAAACCCCCTGCCATAATAATCACAGAGATTCCTGACACAGTAGTGCACTGGAACTCAATCAGTCGGTTGTACCAATCACATGTCACATCTTAAAGCTGTGTCCACACACACAGACAAATCTAATCTCTTCACACATGTAAACCGCAACTGTGATCAGTGAAACTGCCCATGATATTTACAACAGCAAAGAAAAACTATTAAGGCGTTTGAAACACACTTCTGTACATTACAGAGCAAGTAAGCACATACATTCTACAGATATGAAGTTATTTTCTTCAAATAGCAGCTAAACTATTTCACTTTAAGTCAAATGGGGACAACAGGCTTTGAATTCATAACAAGGTGCAAGTGGTAACAAAAAAATGATGTAAAACTAGGAATGAGTAAACTGATTAAAGGTAAGGGAACAGATCATTAGGCAGGAATTACTTGAGGCGGTATGGAGACATCTCTAATGGCACAATAGCATGTAGCAGCCGTTTATGACTAAACTTCTATGAGAAGAAAGCGTGAGGGCAGCATGGGAAAAAACGCTGGAAAGGCCTAGTAGTAGTACAGAAACCTGAAACTGCAACTAAAAAGCAACCAGCATTTGGCTCCTGCTTATTTGTCATACTCTCCCTGCCTTTTCTGTTCAGTCTCAATATCTTGCAGTAAAAGAGGGACAACGTCATTGATTTCAACAATGAAAGTGATACATTCTTAAGAAGTCCACAAGTGATTAGGGTCACCAGTGTCATACCTCAGACAATCTTTACAAAATACATCTGAGACACAGGCGACCAGGTTTCAATCAAAGTTCAATGTTTGTCAAGGCAGAGGGAGAAATATAAAGCAGAGCTCTCACAGGTCTCCACTTAAGACTGAAAAATAGAGGTCTTTGTTTTAACATCATAGAAAATTCCACAGCATAGATACGAATTTCCAGTGGAATAAACCATCAGTCCAGATGTCTGCAGTGAGCAGTGTGCAGTGAGCAGTACTGCAGAGGTACCTCTGGGATCAAGAGGACTCAATATTCTGAAGTGAAGCCTCTCTTTCCTGGATATTCACATAAAGTCTTCTCGACACTGAATGGAAATCAGAGCAGACACTGACACATATAAAGTCGAGTTCATTCAAGTGAGGAAAGGCTTCCTTGAGAGGACAGTTTGGGTTTGAGCTGAGGAGGACAAGAGTCTGGGCAGAGTTGCAGACAATATACTTGGATTCACTACCTCGGTTTCCTTCCAAGTTTGGCTTTTTAAAACGGGATATATCAAGTTAAAAATTCAGAATTTAAATCTATCTATCTATCTATCTATCTATCTATCTATCTATCTATCGAAATCATCTTTGATGCAACTTCCAAAACATAACGAGAAAGTGCTTGATGTCTTGTAAAAGGAGTCACTAAAGTATCACTAGCAAAGAGTAGCACTGGAAAAGTACTGTTTATGATGAATAAATACTGAAAGGTTTGGTATGATTGAACCACTGAATCATTCAGTGACACCTCACAAGTGTTACAGGAAGACTGACATTTTTGGGAATGCCCTTTTTTGCCTTTTGGCTAAGAGGTGAGTGCAGCCAGCAGCCAGTTAGCATAGCTTAGCACAAAGACTGAAGACAGGGGGAAACAGCTGGCCTGGCTGTGTTTGAAGGTAACAAAATCTGCCAACTCGCACCTTTGAAGCTCACAAGCTACCTTCAGACATAGCCAGGCTAGCTTTTTCACCCTCTTTCCAGTCTTTATGTGAAGCTAAACTAAGCGGCTGCTTACTCCAATTTTATATTATATATGGAAAAACATGCGAGCGGTATCAATCGTCTCACCTGATTCTCTGCCACAAAGCACATAAGGGTATCTCTGAAAATCTCAACCTTTTGTGGTTCAAAGTGGTAATAAAAAAGGTAGATCTGGTGATATTGGATATGTTTGTTATTGTCAACAAATCCTATGAAAATACCAAAACCAACAATGGATTAATCCTACTAACAAGTGTTGTCTGTGTAACCTGGTATCTGAAATATGTCTCCAACAAACGCACTGCTACCTCCAGTTTGAATAATGTTTCTTGAAAAATGTTTTAGGTAATTATTTAGCCTGGCTGGCAAAGTCTCGAGAGATTCCCTTTTCATGTGATTTGTTGACAATAACAAAAATATAAAATATCCAGCTTTAACCTTCAATGCAACGGCCAACCATGACCATGTGAAAATGTCCTACACTAATAATAACACCACCTCATTCAATAAAGTGGGACTAAGTAAAAGTAGAGGATCATTAATCAGATAAAGTCATATGTGATCACTTATTAGGCTTTCATGGTTCACAGTAAATAGCGGTGCATAACGGCTCTGGGTAGCGACACAAAGGCTGCTTTGGCGTTGTAAGAATGTTGCCAATATTGTGTTGGTACTGGTGGCCAGAACGGAGTGTGATTTCCTGGAACAGACTCATGGTGGGCTTATGTCCAAACAGGTTGAACAGGGATGTTTGTTTGCATTTAACTGTGGGAGTCAGCATTAAGCTCCAGTTTGGCAAAGAGATTTACTGTACACAGACAATAAGCACTTCCAATGCTGGTTCTATTAATCTAAGGAGAGGACTACGTATGCATAATTTTGTGCATTTGCAGATTTGTATGCAATCATAGTGTTGAATGGACATGAGCTAATTATATCTTACTGCACCAGGTACAGGTCTCACCTCTGGATCTGGTGGCAACACATTTCAAGGACACTTTAGCAGAGCAGATATTGCTGACACCAGGTCTCAACAATGAGGGGAAGGAGAGTATATTTCTAAACTCCTCAGCATGGCGTGGTCTCCCTCCCTGAATCTCCTCCCTCATCACTGAAGGTCCGGCTCAACCTGTAGAGTCTGCTCTTGCCCTCCCTCCTCCTCTCATCCCTGCTTCTTATTTCCCTGCTTGGCATTTCCACAGTAAAGTGGCTGTCGCTGCCCCCTCCTTTCCCAGACGAAGACGAGGGCTCAGAAGGTGACGTCACCTGCATCCCCTGGGAGTGAGGGTAGGCTGTGGATGTCTGGGAGCTGCTGGGAAACACAGTGGGTGAGATAGGGGATAAGGGTCCCATGGGGGAGTAACGTCTCAAAGAAACACCCTTTAGGTTAACAGCGAGCTCCAGCACTAGTTTCCTAGATGCTCGAGAGTGGCACGGGAGCACAGAGGCTTCCTGAGGAGTGGGAGGGGATCCGCTATGTGCTGAAGAGTCACTCTGAACAGGGGTGGGGGGCTCAGACTGTGGAGCCCTACTGCTTTCCCTGCAGACAGGTGACAGTTCCTCCTCCTCTGGACTATCCACTGACTGCAAGGAGAGAGGTGACGCAGGGCTCTCCGGCGTGCAGGGCTGCAGGTCCACAGTGGCTGAGCAGCAGGAGCCGGGCATACCCACTGCATCACCCTCATCCCAGAGCCCAGCCCCGGACCTGTCCCTTGCCCGGGGCCCCTGCACACCCACAGTTCGATAGCTGTGGAGCCCCAGTGTGATCTGCGTGGGCCCAGGGGGTTCGAGCAAGGGGGCGTGGCCTCTGGTTCGCCCTACACTGTGCAACAGGCGACTCCACAGATGCCCAAGACGCCGACGAGAGGAGGAGGAGGTGGAGCGTCGCGTCGAGTGGCGTCTGATCTGTCTGCGCATCGCCAACCGCAGGTTCTGTAACACGGAGGCCTGGAGGAGGGGGAGGGCCGACAGACAGGAAGACAGAGATCTAAAAATACATTTTACCTGAAAAAAGTGGCACCTTTTTTTGACCAATTTTTGTAATGGTTAGCAGTAGTGTAAATGCAATGCAAAGCCCGTTAGTCGGAAACACGCTTGATCACTTTCCTGCTGAGAGTTGGATGAGAAGATTGGTACCACTCTAATAGCTTTCCATTCAATATGAAATTGGAGCAAGCAGCCGGTTCACTTAATTTAGCATAAAGACAGGAAACAGGAGAAACAGTTACTCCGGATTTGTCCAAAGGTCATGAAATCCCCCTGCCAGCACATATAAGTCTCACTAATTAATATAATTAATTATATTATGATTAATAATGCTTAATGCTTAATCCATCCAAAAAACTAAAAACTATTTGCTTAAAATTTACAAGGGGTTATGTGCTTATCTTGGCTAGAAGCAGTAACTTCCAGGAGCCTTGTCGTCAGTGTGAGCTTGCCGTGCAAGTCAGGAAGTCACTGCGCTGGGTTATTTCTTAGCCTCAGCCTGTAAAAACCGCAAATTGTTGTTTGTACACAGAAACAACAAACGAGATGTAATGTGTTAATTTGTGATCTTTAAATGTGCTGGTGGGCAGATTGTGTTACCTTCACTGCTTGGCTAACTGTTTCCCTATACTTACTAACTGTAGGAACAAACTGTCCTCTATGGCTTGTCCTTTTAAAATGTATTTTGCCAGTAGCTCAGTATTTACTGTAGAGATATCAGAGCGGTGTCTCCATCTAACTCTTGCCAAGAAAGCAAATAAGCATATTTCCCAAAATGCCACTGCCTGAGTTAGGACTGCTTATTACTGCTGCTAGTTACCAAAAATGAGTTGCTCACACTTGTATGCTCAAATCCTGAGTTTTGGGTAAAAGGATCCCAGAGTGTGTGTGAATGCACTACCTGGGTGGGGTTGTACACGGGGAAATCCTCCACTGGAGGGATGAGACCCTGGGCGATTAACTGACTATACGAAGGGGGTGCCTCTCTCTGAATAAACTCGGCTTCCATGCGAGTCATCTGAGTCTCAAAAGCTCTGCAAGGGAGAGAGAATGAGCAACAAGGAGAGCAGACAGACAGCAGGACAAAAAACTTGTTGGTTTTATAGTAGTACACTCAGCAGAGATTGCGGCATGTGCGCCAACAACGGCAATAAGATATAATAACAGACTATGTGCTTTTGAACCCACATATACAGTAGGAGGACTGATCTAGGAGATAGACAAATATGTAATGTAACATAACGTGCAAAAATAGAGCATGAAAGGGGACGAGTAATAAATGCTCATAAAGAAACAGAATGAGGTGTTTGAGCTTGTGTCCCTTACCTGTACTCTCGGCTCCTGAGGGAATGGAGTTTGAGGGCACAGCCGAGGGCAATGACTAGCAGGAGACTGCAGACCAGGCTGCCGATCAGGGCGGCAGTGATCACTTTCCTGGGCACCGCTGCCAGGCAGTCCCTCTCATCGCTCCCGTCTAAGCAGTCCTCCTGGCCGTCACACCGCCACGTCTCAAAGATGCACAGGTTAGTCCCACAGTGGAAGTTTCCAGGTTGGCAGTCATAGCAGTTCTTCTCGTCCGACCCATCCGGGCACCTCTTTTGGTTGTTGCAGCGCTCAGAGGCTGTGTAGCACACAGCGGTGCCACCCTCGCAGGGGAACTCCCCGTCTGGGCACGTCGGGCAGGCCTCTTCGTCGCGGCCAGACGGGCAGTGCCAGTAGCCGTCGCAGCGTTGGCGTTCAGAGTAGCAGCCCTGATCACTGCCACAGGGACGCTCGCCGGGAAAACAGTAACCTTTTACCTGGGTGGGCAGAGGAGAAACAGGTAGCTGTCTAGAGAGGACGACTTGTTCTCTGCTTGACTGATTGTATTCTCTGCACCAACAGAGCAAGGTTTAGAGGAGGGTTTAAATTATAAGTTGTTAGAGACAGATGGAGAGGAATGAAGAGTTTAGATCTGGAGACAGTGGAACAAATTACAAAACAGGATGCAACATTGACAGTTTGCAGTACCTGGTATGTGGCATTGAAGCCATGTCCAGGGCTGTGAGGCTGGGCCACGTACAAAACACTCATCTGTCCCCGACTCGACTCCAGCAGTGTGGGGCGTCTGTTGTTATGATGCGAAAACACCTGTAAGAGGTGCTCTGCCCGCTGCAGCAGGCCATCGTAGACGTGCAGCGAGTCTCCGGGCCCCAGCTGCAGGTCCAGCTGCAGCACGATAGGCTTGGGGTCCTGTGTGTCCAGCAACCAGGAACACCTCAGCTCCGCCCCGGCGCTCCTGTTAGCCCGGAAAAAATCTGGGGAAGCAAAGGAGCCGTAGAAGTTCCCCAGACGTTTCCCACAGGTAGTGTCGGGGCAACCCAGCTCATCTGTGCCATCGGGGCAGTCACGGGCTCCGTTGCAGCGGAGGGCGGCAGGCAGACAGCGGGTAGAGTGGGACTCAGAACACGGGAGGGAGCCGAAGGGGCAGAGGCCAGGCCGGGCCTCGGTGGGAGGGGGGGAGCAGCCGCGTTCGTCTGTGGCATCCCCACATTCATCCTGACCGTTGCACTTCCAGGAGTGGGGAAGACACTTCCCATTCCCACACAGGAATTCATCAGACTGACAGCTGCTCTGACCCAGGTGACCTACAGAGAACAGAAATTGACAGATTGCAACACAAGCTACTAACACTCGAGAGAGAAAGATTCTGACATAACACACACTGGCAGGTTAGCATTTAGCTGAGTGCAAGAGCAAAATACATTTTGACTCCAAGATCACACACACACACACACACACACAACCAACAAACGCTAATCCCCATAATACACCATGCCCACACTCGACATGGTGTTACTCTGCCCCAAGACCCGGGCCACATCACGGACCTTTGCCAGCCCAAAACTGACAAGAGAGTTAAGCAAGCAGCCTAGAACAAAGACCCAACGATATCTAGTGACAAGTTAACATATTGCTAGAGACGTACCAGGAATAAAAATACTGCTATAATGAGAAACAGAGACTGACAGGTTATTATGATTTACTTAGTGAAGTAAATTACTGCATGTAAACATGAACATTTAGCATCACACACCGTCACACTTAGTGATCTGGTCATCTTTCATAACAGTCTTATTATTTATACTTAAAAGTATTTATTTTTAACACATTCTTAAACACACTATTCACTCGGGTTAGGGATTGGACAAAAGCTAACCTCAGTATCCTCCCTCACCCAGCTTACCTCTGATGTAGGAGAGGCGGAAGCCCTGCGCCTGCCCGGAGCTGTTGGCCTGAGAGTGGAAGTACAGCCAAACACGCCCCCTGGTGGAGATGAAGGGAGGAGGCAGCATGGAGCCACACAGCCTTGGTTCCCCGCTCCACGTCGGAGTCAGCAGAAGCCAGTCTCTCGAACAACTTCCTGACTCCGCCACGTCGAAGTTACGGAAACTAGGGCAGAACATCGATCATTTCAGGTTCTTAGTCCACAACAAGCGCCATGTGTATACTGTAGGTGAGAGGGATTCTACCTGATGGTAATGACCTCTCCCTGACCTCCCTGGATGTGCCAGCTACAGTTAACCCCAGGGGGGTAGTTTAAAGGCCAGGAGGGACTGTAGATCACACCCCTCCTCTCTGTATGGACCTCCACTCGCTCACTGCAGCCTGCTGGGTGACAACGGCACAGAGGGAGATGGGAAGAAACACGTTAGTGAGGTCGGTCTTCGTAGTCCTTTGATAGACATTCACGTCACCAACAAAACACATAATGACCTTGGCAAATTGGTACATTGGAACAAGGAAGACTGACAGATATTTTGGCATTAATACAATAAGGGACGTCGCCATATCGCTGCTATAATCTACAAAAGTGCAGAACATGTTATTCAGATCTTTTCTCCCTGATTAACATAGAAACATTCAAAACAACGCCCTGCCAAGACAAATGACCTTAGTGCCTTTCATGGGAGCTCTGTGTTGATCACATGGGGCCAAAACGGAGGCGGCAGCAGTCGAGCCGGCAGCCAAGGCAACAGCCTCGCCTGCTGCCATCGCACCATTGCTCCAGGGAACAACACACAGTGTGAGGTGGCCAAGAGGAGCACCAGGAGGAGACACAGTCCTCTGTGTAGAGAGCAGCCAACGAGTGCTATTGTTTTGTGTCGAGGGAAAGGAATCGGGATCAAGGTTTGACTTCTGAAGAAAGAGTTTGTCTCACAGCGAGCCTTGATGCCAGAGGAGAGTGAGGCACTGACTTCAGTTGTGACGTTAATGTAACATGAACAGGAAGGATCTCATATTGAGAACATGAATATAAAGCTTCCATGTTTAATCACCTCATTACTGCTTAATGCCACAGCAGGAATGGCACGCATGCAAGAAGAAGCTGTCGAACAAGCCTCTCATTTAACCAGAACTACAGAGACAGAACATTAGCTGAACTATTTAACAATGATTATCCAACAGCGCAACACAGCAGAGACTCTGCTCAGTTCTGCTGAGTGTGTGCGTGCGTGTGTTTGTTTCAGGATTTCTTGATGAATCAGTAAAGTCAGCAGAGTGAAACAACAGGGCAAAGGGACGGATCATTTAGAGCTCAGTGATGGATATTGACTACCTGGACATGGCTAGCTTAGCACACACACACACAAAACTGGATGGCACAATGTTGCTGTTTAGTGCAGCGAGTTTTTGATCACAGTTTTTCACTGCAGCAGATGTTCTAAATTACATTTTCTCTGCTCATAAATACATTTAGTGAACCTACTTTGTGACTGCTATTTCAGTTCACTCTGCCTTCAAACTCAAAGGTTGCCAAAATAGCATGATGGTGGCCGGCTGGACAGGTCAGCACAGAGCAAATCTTCAGGATATTCTGAAAAGTTGAGTGGACTGGTGTTCAGTTACATCTTCTTGTTTATACGTAGCACCAGAAGCAAAGCGGAACTTTGTATTGGTTGAGCTACTGTGTTTAGTTTCTGCTAAACCTATGCACATATTTAAATCATTTTAGCGTTGATTTACTTTGCTGCTGACATGTAGAGATGTATTCAGTCAGATCTCAGCAACAGTTACTGCAGAGAAAATGAAACACTAGTTTCTCTACTCATAGCAGCCTCAACAGACCAGAATGCACTGCAGCTATAAGACATGTTGAGTTCTGCAGCCTTTTTGTCAACTGAATGCTCTCCTCCTTTCTCTCATGATGTTTTCATCTTCCAGTATGTTCACCCAGAAACCTAATGCAATACGCTGCCAACAGGTTATTTAAAATAATCATAAGAGATTTAATAAAAGTAAATCACTACAACAAGATCTTTTACTTAAGGATGAACTCATTCGTTGGACTGCATTCAAAACCCCACTTAAGTAAGTACAGAAATATTATCAACAAACTGTACCTAAAGCATTACATAAAAGTAAAAGTACTCATACTGCAGAGAAAACTTCCCTGTGAATGATATATTAGTATCACATTGTTCGATCGTTAACACTAATGCATCACTGCCTAAGAGAAACTGCTCCTGCCGACAGCTCATGACATCTGAAAGCAGTAAGGTAAAGGTGTCAAAAGCCAATAAATTTGGAAACCACTGGTTTAAACAAAGATTTATATTTTATAATCATGTTTTTGTTTCTTTAGGTAAAATCTTGAACTGAAAAGTAAACAGAAAATATTCAATTCAGTATAGCTGTTAGTATGGAATAGTTAGGATAGTAGGAAGTAGGAAGTAACATGAACCGCAAAATCGTACTCATTGAGTAAATGTGCCCAGATACATCACACAACTACTGACACAGTTTCCACAGCTGTAAAGCTCTACGGCTGGTTACAATGGTGTGTGTCTGTGTGTGTGTGTGTGTGCGAAAAGGTGCCAGGTCAACAAGTCCTATCTGTTTCACGAGGACTCGCAACACTGTGGGAACGTTCCCTTTTAAAAAACAACAACACTTTAATTCATTTTACAAGAGTTGGTGGGTTGTTGAAAGAATATAATAAAAAACTTGTGAGTCCTTGTGAAACAGATAGGGCCTACTTTTTACACGCAGCACCTGGACAAAAAAGACGTGCATGTTTTTAACACTGACTGGGGGTGAACAAGTACTGGCATGTGTTTAGGATAGTGTGTGTTTAATGGTGTGTGTGTGTGTGTGAAAGCTTTTTCTTAAGATCTTTTTCCCTCCTGTCTGTCTTTCTCTCTCTCTCTCTCTCTCTCTCACACACACACACTTTGGAAATCTGAAACAGTTTGACCTGTGTTGTGTGTGTGTGTGTTGTTTTGGCAGCCTTCTCCTTTCATTTCATGCCAATAAAGTGCAGGGTATGATAACAGAGAGAGAGAGAGACAGAGGGAGAGGGGGAGGGGGAAAAAGGGATTGACTGGCTGCAGAGAAGCAGTGATGTAATGCTGATAGCAGCATCATTTTTTTTTCTTTTTTTTTTTTGTGAAAGAGCATCCATGTTTCCACACTAACCCTGATCATTTACTCGCCACAGATCAATAACCTCGCAGGTATCGAATAGATGTGAATGACCGTCTCGTCTTCTCACTCTGTGCGATCACAACAATGAAAACACTTGGTCTTCATCTTTCACATCACTTTGTCAGAGAGGCACAGAGGAGAGCACAAAGCAAAACAGCATCCGCTCCTGTTCGGGTGTGAACATCAGGTTTTATCGGAGTGCTCTGCTGTGACAGACAGTGATGTGGTGATATAAGAAGCTTTGTAAAGTGCGAGACCTCCACTGCGCATAAACAGGTAAAACAACCACCAACATATCAAATCTATGCACTGAATATCCTTGATAACTTGAGTGTCTTGCGTTCAACCACCACCCTAACACCCACCCTCACCCGAGTAGGATTAACAACACAGATAGATCCAATTATATGTGCACAGCTTACTAAACATCAGGGCAGTGTAGATAGCCTACATTGTTGTTAGTCTCACCTGCGCAGAGCAGAGCGGAGCGGAGCCACAGCAGTCCGAGAAGCAGCTCCGTCAGTCCCATGGTCCGGCGGGGACTTCTGCTATTATCTCGGACACGACTTCCGCGGTTTGCTCGACATGTGTGTCCCCCAGCAAGGCGTCCACATCTGTTTTCAGCTCAGACCATACACGGTGCAAGCCAAAACGTCACCGCTGAGGAAAAGCATTGTGTCCTTTGCAGCGAGCCAAGACACTAGGGTCAAGTTGGCCCCAGATATTCACACGATGTCCGGTCATTGTCTTCAAAATAAAAGCCGCGTCTAATCATCATTAACTTGTATTTTCAGCATGAGCAACAACAGAAATTACAGGACATACTTGTTGGAAACCCAAAACCATTAAAAATTAAATGAAATGAAATAGAAGAATGTTTTAATGTAGGGGTTTTCAAAGTGTGAGGCGAGCCTCCCCAGGGGGGCTCCAAACAGTATCAGGGGAGGCTCAGTGAATGGAAGTGAAACAATATTACATTCTACATCTACAATTACATTACTTATTGATTAGTTATCAAAATTAGATCACATAGATCCCCCCCCCCCCCCATCATAGTCAGAAACTAATAAATGCCTTAGGACAGATCTTTTTTGTAACTATTTGGTGTAGTCCTGAGTTATGCCAAACAGCAATGTTAGGCTATTTTGGCTCAAATGTTGAGTGTCTATGGGAGCAAATAATATAATCACAAATCCATAGGCATCCAGGAATTGAGCGAAACTTACCAAGTAAACTAAAGATGTGGTGGATGGGGCACTGTTTTCCAAGCTTTGACTGAGGGGAGGCCCGAAATCTAAGACTTAGAAAACTCCTGTCTTAATGTATGTCAACGACAGACTTTGATGAAAGGCTAACACTCTTCCCAAATTATGGCTTTACAGTTTTAAAAGTTAAGTACCTCAGTTATGATTTGGTCTTTCTAGCGTTAGGATATAAAACAAAAATGCATGGTGTAATGGTGGTGGTGCAAGATGTGCGTTTAAAACCTAAAAGACATCGTGTTTTGCGGGTCTTATTTTGAAGAACACACCGTCTAACTTCCGCTCTAACTGTGGTCCAGTCTGTGTTCGGCTTGCCGCATCTAACAGGACAAAGTGGTCCATACTATTCCTTGTTTTTAGGTCTTCTTCCCTCTTCACTCCCGAACTGAATGTAACAGACAGTTGGATATAATCTGTAGACACCGTCCTGAAGTATAGGTGACACCATAAACTGCGTTTGCTTGCTGAAATGAAGAGTAGATCCAATATACGGTCTCTTCATGATTTTCTTCACCCAGTCCCTCCATTGTAGCCTGACGGATTCTTGGCTCAGTAGGCCGTTTCACTGCCGCCCCATGTGGTCAGAAGAGTGTACTGCAGATGTCTCCGCCAAAGTACTTTTACGTGAAATGTCTGCGTTTTCACACCCGCCACGCCACGGGAACTGTTTCTAGAGGGAGAAAATAACGTCAGTGTATCACCTTTAATAAGAGAAAGATTAAATTAGTGTTTAATAACTAACGGGAAAGAGGAGAGACATTCAGTAAAAGGCACCGCTGGGATTCGAACCCAGGATCTCCTGTTTACTAGACAGGCGCTTTAACCAACTAAGCCACGGCGCCGATGCTACGGTTTCTGAAATAGCACATTATGAATAGTCACATGTGTCAATGACGTAATAGTAAAGTTAATTGGTGTTGACGTTGGCTGATAACCGCGCTACCTACGGGACAGAAGACATGTGAGCACAGCGTTTTACATTGCCGATGAAAAGAGGTTGTAATGAGATGGGAACTTGTAAGATTGAAATTTAAAAGGTAAATTAAGTTCACGTTTGGCCTAGATACTGGTAACATGAATTAGAGGTGTCATGAAAACCAAAACGTTGACTTAGGTAGGGTGTGAAAAAGACTCGCTATAATTTCTGCTTGTTGGCATTTAAGTTATGGACTAAATACAAACATCACTGAACCCTGAAACTAATTTGAATAACTCTGAAAATGCTGCACTTGGTTGTCAAATATGTGATGTGTCACAGTTCCTCTGCATGATAAATACATGCAGAAGCTCCTTCGGTTAAGTGGAAACCCGGTCCCTCTTCTTGGGAGGCAGATTATTTGGAGACAGCACTACCTCCCTGTGGCCATGTCTGCACACTACAGCTGAATGAGACACCAAAACTATAACAGACAAGATTGAATAAAAAAAGATGTAAATAAACATATCGTAAATGGACACAAGGCGAAGGAATCCAGGGGCCGTATTCACAAACATCCTAACGCTAAAAGTAGGGTCGTGTCAGTGCAAACTTTTGGACGTTTACGTTTCTGGTTTAAGTGGATGCAGCTCCAAGGGATCAGTATTATACAGTTATGAGATAAATAATCGCATGAATAAATTGTGGGATATATTTAAATGAAACAAAAACTTGACAAAATGTAAGAAATTATATAAATGCAGTATCTCATGTTGCTCTAAAATGTCCTTTCATCCTTATTATCGCAAGTTTTATGGACTTAAATTTTATTTCATAATAGCATTTTCCCCTTGTATTTTATGCCACTTTTCATATTTCAAATATTTGACTTTTCATGACAGTGGTGTTGTCTGCTGCCTCTTAAGCTAGCAAGCTCCCTAGTCATGTTTTCTTGCCACCGTTTGGAACCATTTCTTCCCCATTTTTTGGAAGAACTATTTTGGTTTAAATTAAAATGTTGCAACCAAAAGCCTCAGCTGATCGGTGTACTCTTGCCTAAAAATGAGGGTCAGTTACCAAAACTACCTGGGCAATTAAAACCAGCATTACAGGTAGGTGGAAAATATTTGTTGCTCTTTCAATCTACGCAAGTTTAATGTAGGTAAAGAAACAGAAACACCTATAGTCTATCGAAATGAAACAACTTACAATGTAGTCAAAGAAGAAACTGCAACTGTGATCATCACTCAACAATTCAGCAGAGGCCATTACAGCATATTGTTTGTCTTCATTAAAGTCAGGCTGCATTGAGGACAGTGTGATGTCATTCACTTTTATGGGATGACTGATGATGGAAAGTTTTTTTAGGAAGGCTAGATCTAAAATGAGCATCAAGCCATTTTGGTCTTGTGGCATCTGCTGTCAACAGTTATTGAAAGTAGTTGGCACACAACACCGACAGTATCTGTGGATTTGTTCTAGTCACTGACACATTGTTTCTGGAAAGAAACAGCTGATACTCCCCCCCGACCCCTAAAGCAGCTAAGACATCTGCTTAGCTACATACAAACACTACGGGTGTTTTAATGTTTTTGTTGCAATTATTGAGAAGGAAGAAAACAAGGCAAGACACACAGCATGTGATATTTCAACAATTTATTCAACAACTTCATAGACATTTTCTTAAGAAGTGTGCTGCTTCACTTGATGTTTGATAAGTGCAGGAACCAAAGCTTTTTACATGCACGTGGTCGCAGCACAGATACAGGCTATACGTTTGTCATTTCACTTGTCATTTTTCTTTTTTAAAAATCACACAGCTTTGAATACAGCAGCTGATGAAGCTTACCAACAACCAGTTCAATGATATACACAATAACCAATTTTCAGTTTCAATTAAAATATATAGAAAGGAAAAAAAAACAAAAAAAAAACAAGTAAAAACCTACAAAAGAGAATAAAGCTGTAAAAATCAGAAACAAATCCTACAAATGGCGCTGAGTGAAAGAATCTATGAATACATGAGTCCAAGGATCTGCATGTCACATTGCTCAGCTGCTTTGTCTGTGTATGCACATTGGTTAGTTTTTAAATTAATCATTGTAAATACTATGAAAACAAAATGCATGTCACACACTCGGCAAACAAGAAACATTCCTTTCTTCGACTGATCTCCTATTAGCAGAGGGGAACGGACTTTTACAGGGGAGACAGGAGTAGAGGGGTGAGGGGTTCACCTTGAACACCAGATCGTCATCCTAACATGACATTCATTGGGGCAACCATTTGTTTTGATACATCTTAAATACTTTGTGACTTCTACCTGAAATTCTTCTTTTAAGTGTCTAAATCTGTTTCAGGTGCGGTCTTTGGCTGCCCCGGTGCGAGTTCCTCAGACATAGACCAAAATAAGCCCAGCACAATATTACAGTGTTTCAACAACTCCAGGTGCCATGACTCAATGTCTTTTTGAACTGTGTCTGAGGAACTACCAAGCCTTTTAAGTCTGACCTGCCTCCTTGTTCACTCTGCAACTTGTACATTTTCTCCCCAAGTACAGCGTGGGTTGCGTGTGTGTGTGTGTGAGCGCATGATTACTGGTGGGCACACTGTACCCCTGGCCCGTGGTGGCCGCCCTCTTCGTCGGAGCTGTCGTTGTAGGCCTCTCTGCGGCTACCCGATGTCGAGCTCTGGCTGACATCATAATCCTGCAGGTCAACCTCCTCTGTGTCTCCGGTGATGATGGGCGGCTCTGATCGGGAGGGCAGCATGTCCTCCAGCTCCTGCACATGGAAAACATTCATCATCATCCAGCTTTATCAGATAGCTTCATGTTTCCTAACCACCCAGTAGTGTGCTAAAAGAGGAACTTAGCCGTTATTGGGGAACCAAAATCAGCTGTACTCAGAGTGGGAAAATAAGAAGTGTTACTGTGTGAAAGTAAGTGCTCAATAAGTCACCCATTTATGGCGAGAAAGCTCTAATCCCTGAAGGGAGTTGCTGGTATAAATATCTGCAAATTCTTACTTGCAGAGGACTAAGCTTTCTCATTAAAAAATACTGAAAGGAACATGTGTGTTTACTCGCTTTAGTTGATCTTAGCTGTGTAACACAATTACACATTTCTATACAGTACCAATAAATTGATGTTACAGGTCTTCAATTAAAAATTAATTGAAGACCTGTAACATCAATTTATCATCTGAAGTCCAACTGAAATAAAAATTTTTTTTAAAGATTTCCCTTAAGAAAGTAATTTGTAATATGGCTTCAACTAATAACTCTTCATCATCTTTTAATCTACAGACTATTTTCTTCATTAATCATTTAGTCTAAAGAATTTCAGCAAACAGCTGAAATTCCCGTTCCCACGGCTACATCTTGCTTTGTACAACAAACTGTCCAAATATATTCTGTTTCCAATCACAGATGACTTAGAAAGCCAGAAAATATTTACACTCGAGAAGCTGAAACACTGAATTTTTATATTTGTTGGTCCAATATCAATAGTTAATAAATAGGAAAAGAGCTACGAAATGAGAACACACAACACAGCAAGCATCTGCTTTCTCCTTACTTACATTACTTGTTTTTCACCAAAGCTAGCACACACGCATCCACCAGGGTACGCATGTTAACATCACACTGGCCACACTTTATGGGTGAGCTGTAGCAGTTTGACAAACTTTTAATGTAAATCTTTGGTTATTTCAGATTAAGAGTAGCGTGGTCCTTTTATTCCAACATCGATGCCAACATCAAACCACTTTCCTTCAAAGCTTTAAAAAGAATAAGTCTGTTTAAGTTACTCGATGCTTCAATAGCATTTCTGATCTCAAACCTTTAAACACAAACTAGGGCTAATAAGATGATTTTGATAATGACTTGCTCAAAGTACATTCTCCCCCATATAAATGTGCTAAGAAACCCAACAGAGGAGCCTAAAATCTTAACTCTACTTTGTGTTTCTGATTTTATTGCTGTTGAGGCAGCTAAGTCACTCTGGAATTTAAAGGTCTAAATTCCTAATCGGACTTAACATGTCATGACAAACATTACAATCCCGACCAGTCAACACTGGTTGGGTATGATGAGGTACTACTTTGGGCCAATAGCTGTTCTGAATGTTTTCATGTTCACTGTAATGAGCCAAATAACACCAGAAGATGATAGACGGTTAATAATCAAAGGAGTAACATGTCATACCACAAGTTTCTCAGGGCTGATCCAGTTGTTGTCGGGAAACTGGACGTCAAACTTTATATACAGATCTCCCTTCTCGAAGGGGTTTCGGTACTGTGGCATCCCCTCGCCTCGCACCACACGGACCGAGCCTGAAAAAGGTACAAATAAACATTTAGTGTATATGTAAACTGTGAATGGACAATAGAAGCCTAAGAGGAACACGTCTGACTCGTAACGTTTGCCAAAACTCTGACAGAGGATGTTTATGAGCCTTATCTCCCCTCGTTTATCAATTACTGTTGATGTGTCCTTGTCTCTGGCAGCCTTATCCAGCATCACAGGAGCTGCTAAGTACCTTCTTAATGTGCCTCCTTGTTGTTGTTGTTGTTGTTGTTGTTAGCACTCAGGAGGAACCCAGTCTGTTATTATTTTACTTGCGTTGAAAGGTTACAAAATGTGCACAGTGTCATTAAATATTCACAGTGTGAGTAAAAGCTAACCACTCATGACGCCTTTCTAGTGATGCACAGAGACAACCTTCTCTGCGCAAACTTTTAGGCAACAGAGCACACAGCCTCGTCAGGACGCCTGCTCAGGTGTGAGGACATGTTAATGTAACACGTCCTTTGTCCTGCAACAACGCCATCAGAGCTTTTACCTCATCAGTATACAACGTGTTCAAGATAAATCTGATTGCTGAAATGTTAAAAGTATTGAAGAGAAACAGATGTAGTATCAAGAGAGTTAACCTGGTTCAATGACTTTGCCAGCTGGGTACTTCACAACAATCTGTCTTCCGTCTAAGTGCTTCAGCATAAACTGGAAGCCGCACAGCGCCTCCACCAGCCCAATCTTGTGGTTCATGAACAGGTCGTTGCCATCTCGCCTGAATGTCTGGAAATTGAGAGAAAAGAGATAGTTAAAAATATTGATTAACTTTTCATGACCGTGCAGTTAAGTCTTTTTAAAAAAAAAAACAAAAAAAAAACACAACTCACACCCTTTGTTTATTTACAGAACAAAGGAATAACATACAATATTATCCGTTTTGCTGTAGCCAGCCATCCACTAAAATATTCGGACATTATATTACATTTTAAATCAAAAGAATTTGGTTATTATACGTTGGCCAGTATTCATCACGGCAGGTGTCCGTTCCCATAATTCCACGTCGTTGTACAATGGCCAGCTCTGACAACACAGCACTGTGCAAACGGCTCATTCAACTCTGTAACCCTGTCGCAGAAATTGTATATAACTTAATTTGCTCACTCAAGTACGAGTGGAAACCCAGTATGCATTTGGGCTATCCACCACATGAAACACCCTAAATGTCTTTTCAGACTCAAAACCAATTGGCCATTGTACTACTTTATCATTCCTCTAAGCACTGCAGATAAAGAAACTATCAATTTGCCCTGGGAAGGATGGAATAAAGAAAAAAAACACAATGGCCAGGTCGCCTATCTGCTTTATTGTCCTAGGCTAGCTTACCTGAATCAACATCCACGCATGACAAGTGCACAGACTGTGAAAACTCTCCTGTAACTGCTTCCCAGTGTGAAACAATCTTTCTGACAGTGTTATTTTTCTATTTATTCATCTGTCACACAAAACGGTTACATTCCACTCAGTATTCGGACCAAGGTAGGATATTACACTAATTAAGGTTTTTCTTGCCATCTAAATCAGACAGGTCATGCATGCATTAATTTTAATATCAACACTGGATTAAGGAAAGAATAAATTAAAAAAATTACACCAAGCCCGAGCACAATGCATCGAAAGGGATAAAGCAAAGCTAAAGACGCATGCAGATAGTACAGTGTTTGTGACCTACTTCAATTTGGCTTTTACTATGACAGTGAAGGCCCACAAAAGAATATAAACTGAAATTAACACTATAACAGGAAGTTGTGGCCAGGTGAGAGAAGTTGGCTTGGAACTGTAGTCATCTTTTTACAGTCATGACATAATCAGTAACTGCCACAGAAAACCGTGAAATAAGCAAAACTTTGTCGTAAAGGATATTTTCCTCCCTATTAGTGTCATGTGAGGGCAGGTTAACATGAGCATGGCTGCAGTATTGGGGAACAGGCCCACCTACCTCATTATCTTTTTCCTGCAGGACAAGGACAATATCCCCAGGCTCGACGCCAGGTGCCTGGTCAGCCTCCCCTCCAAAGGTAATTTTCTGGCCGTGCTTCATGCCCTTGTCCACGTGTACCTCTAGAATCTTCACCTCCTTCACGACTTTCTTGCCCTCACATTTTTTACAGCGGTCTTTCTCACTGATAACTTCCCCTGGAGCGAGTTAGAGAAAACAACATGAGGGATCTGTGCAGGCGGGGCCACAATAAAACACACAAGAAATGCCTGATTACAGTTTAGATCACTGAGCCCCTTACCTTCGCCATTACAGTCAGTGCACACAGACTGCATCTGTTGGACCATCCCTGGGGCCAGCTGCCTGATCATGACGCGCATGCCACGCCCCCTACATGTTGTACATTTTTGTACGGCGCCCGTCTTGCCTCCCTGCCTGCATACATACACACCAAGATATAGATTTATTGTTAGAAACTTGGGAAACGTAACAAGCTTAACGAAACCATAAAGCTGTAACTAGACTAGACAGTCAAGCAGACATCAATGTTGACTACAGCATCATGCTGGAGTCATATGCAACTTACCCATTACATGTGCTACACAGTACATTCTTGCTAAGTTGTAGTTTAGTTGTTTTTCCATTGTAAAGGTCATCCAGTGACACCCTGCAGAACAAGTGAGATGTTTAGATACTGTCAGTGACACCATACAGCAGAGCTAGAGTACAACAATGGCTTGCTCAGAACATCAAGGACATTTTAACAACTTCCAAATATAAAAGAATTATTGAACATGAAGTACAAACAGTTCACTCAAGTAGCCTATATGCAAAGTCTACACGCTTGGTCTTACTTGAGTGGATGGACCATGTCCTCTCCTCTCCTCCGACCTCCATTCCTTGAACGACCACCCTGGCCACCCATGAATCCAAAGAGGCCACCGCCAAAAATGTGTGAGAAGATATCGTCCATCCCTGGTCCACCCCCACCTCCTTCCCGCAAGCCCTGTTCTCCATAGCGGTCATAAAGTTCCTTCTTTTCAGGGTTGGTCAGCACCTCATAGGCAAAGCTGATTTCTTTGAACTATGTTTTGAGAGGGAAGAAAACAACAACAAAAATGTAACAAGATACAGTCCCAACAGTGGAAGCACACAGAAACTAAAGCAATTCAACAGGATTCCAAATACTACAATTTAAAACTACAAATTAAAAGACAAGTGTACTGTGGCAGCAGCTTGGGTGTATTTTGATATCTAGTAGTTTATTTCTTATTTCACCACTTTAATTCTACCTTCTCCGCCTTATTTTAGTGTTTACTCGCTACTTGAATTTGCTCCTTTCCCCTTCAGTTCTCTCCCCCCCCCCCCACACACACACCGGCTTGCCCCGCATCTTTGATTCTCTCTCCCGGTAGGTTTCTGATCTGCTTACTTTCTCCATCAGCAGTACATTTTATAAAGTCACTGAAAAGACAGAACTCTTGAATTTTTCCACCCGCTATTCTGTTTTCAGCAGCAGGTGCGCCGCATGTGGAGGAGGCTCGTTAATGACGTAGCTTATCAAAGCAATTGAAACCAACATGGTACTGAATGACATCTGCACCGGTGTTCAATGTTGCTTTACCTGGTCCATGCTTGTAACATATCCACCGTGTCCGCATCTTGTAACGTAATACCAGATAACATGTCTCTCTGCGGGTTATTCTGCAAAAAGCTAAATTTGATTGCAAAATACCTGAGTGGCCTGCCCAAGTAAAGTCTATATGTGGGAACCACTGACATTACTGCAGTTGAATCAGCATCTCTCTGATATTATCTCAACAAAACAAATCTGAGTTGTGTGTCCATCTCCTTGACACTGGAAAGGATGAGCTGAGTAGCACACGCTTCATTTGCTAAATTTCAAGTCTCTTCCCTTTAACAAATACTGACTTTAGGCTTACTTTCCGGAAGTTGCCATTTTCTAACAATGTGATCCCTGCTGAGAAAATGGCACTCCTCACATGGGGAACAATGGAAGAGAGGCCATAATTCTTAAAGTTTGTTAACTTAATGTTCCCAAAATGCAACCTTTTACGCTAAGAACAATATTATGGAGAGCTTTTGATGGTTTTAATAAAACAGTATTCATACCTTACAGTAATTTGTAAATTTAGACCACTGTGACAATATATAATCAGAAATATACATTCAAGGTGCTGTGCAATTCTAATCTAATGCACGCTTTGTCAAATGCAGCGAATATCTCCTCACAATCCAGTGTTTGTACACAGCAGAGTTTCTGTAAATGGGAAACAAAGTGGCTCGGACTGAGCCACAAAACACTATCTGTGATCTGTGTGTCAGGTAACGTTAATGACTTCAGCTTAATTTCTAGTTTTCCAAGACATGCTGTTGTTGTGACGTTAGCTATCGTGGCAGGAGTGAGTATCGCTGTCTGAAGATGGTGTGCTTTCTCTGGGTCCTCTTCGCATTTGTTAGCAACCTGTCCCACAACTTAGCTTAGTTAGTTACACTTCTTGCTGTGTCGTTGTTCGCTCATGGTAATTGTCATGGTATTGGATTTCTCCAGAATATTAACTCGGCATTTGGTCTCCACACGGTGGCTCCTTTAATGTATTTATTTAACTATTTTAGGTTAGGATTAGCCTTTAATGGAGAAATTTGTCTCCCAAGGGACACTAATTCCACACTGTCTGGCAGCACAACCATCACAACAATTGCAAGTTGAAATTTTTACATTACATTTACCATACTGGACACTGATGGACACACGTCGTAAAAACAGCTTATGAAAAAAGGCAAACTTTAGAGAGAAGACAAAGCTTTGGTTCCAACTGCCCCTCCAAAAAACAAGTTCTTAAACTCTTTTGTTGAGGCAACAATGGTCCAACATACCAAATGCCATACCAATTATTCTTTTTTGCTCCCCATTTTAATTTAAACAGAAAGAACATAACCTATCCACTGTTAAACAGGGCTTTAATGAATAAGTTCGGTCGGTATTTAAATCAGAGGAGACTATCACAGGTGTCTTACCTTGTCACCAGCATTTGGGTTCTTGTCAGGGTGGTATTCTTTTGCCAGTTTCCGGTATGCCTAAGAAAACACAAAACAGGGTGCTGTATTAGCTAACGTTAACCATGCCTTGTTTACTGGACCCAAGCATCTGCATGACTCAACACATTAAGTAACCTTTTTCAACTTACTGTTGACGCAATCACACGTGCCCCTCAGACGAAACCTGATGTTACACTACCTGTTAACTGCGTTAAGCTTTCAAACACCGTTAAGCTCGTGTTCAATGGGTTCCTGATTAACGATCAGTCTCCTAGAGTGGCGAGAGAGTAGCTCAACATTTTTAACTACACTTCACCCGAAATTACCATTTTGTCGAAAAGCGGCAGTTCAAAATGTCTGACAATAGATTCACTAACGTTGAAGGAAACTCTAGTAAGCTAATCAGCATATCTTGCTAACACTAGCCACAGATGAGGTTGCGATGTCGCTCTAGTTAGCAAATGTGACAAGCGGTTTCCATCCTGTTTAATAAAGTTAAAGCATGGAAACAGAGCTGTCTGGATATATATACTGGACACCACACATGTATAATGCTCGCGTCCTAATTAGGCTAGCTCACAAGGAGATGGTTAACTAAAACGGCACGCTATGTGTAGTCAGCTAGTTAACGTTAGCCAATGCTGGCAGAGGATGGGTTCAATCTTAACAGTTTAACTCAATGAATAGCGTTGAACTGGCTCGACTAATCTGGGGGTGAAACAACACTCAGGCCCCACTGTAATGATGCCAGTTGAAGATGACACTTAGCGAAAACGTTATCATTAGCTTAAGTTACTGTAACGCTAACTTTAATGCAAACATCAAGGCGGCTTCTTCTGATTATTTTGTCACACGGACTACATCAATGTGTGTCCGTCAGCCATCCTTGAGTCCGTTTCGTTTGAGAAGCACAAACGATCATTAACGTTACCTCTTTCTACAACCTTCGACAAGCCGAGCTAGCTAATATACACGACAAACACCTGAGCTAAAGCTAACGTGAGGTCAATCGCTTGATTCGTAACGTCACAAGCTAACTTGGGTTAACTCAACTTTAGGTGCGAGTTGTGTTATTGAAGTCAACTGTTTAAGACAATATAAAACAATTTCTGACTGATTTTGGCTAAAAATCGAAAAATCACCGGACTTCATTGAACCCATAACGTTAATCATTAAACGTTAGAGCCGCATCGTCACATCAACATCCAGGCCAGTTAGCTTGCTAGCAGGATAACAGTTAGCACAGCTAACGTTAGCTAGCTGTGCACAGCAACGCATTTCCTGATTGAAGCAATTTTAAGTTTTTGAAAGTCGAAACAGAAACGTAATCTAATGTCGTAGTTTCTTCAGCCTTTCTTGTGTAATTACCTTCTTCAGCTCATTTTCAGTGGCGGATGGAGACACTCCGAGAAGGTCGTATAGTTTTGTATCGACTACAGTCGCCATGGTGTTAATGTGGCTGATGCAGGGAAGTGGGTGGACAAAGAGAAAGAAGCCGGTGGAAAATGTTTTCCTCGCCTCGTGTCTCAGTTTCCGGAAAGTTACAGTGTCTCGCGCGAACATAAACAAAGCTTAGACGATTTGTGTGCCCGCTGCTGCCTCCAAGCTGCTGATATGCTGCATGACTCTGCTGATCTGATCTATAAATTACAATTTACAAATTACAATTTTTAACTATATGTGTACACTAATTTAATAATATACTGATTTAAAACTGCATATCACACAATATCAGTAAAGTGAACTAAACTAAATATTGAATAGCATAAAATATAAAAGTATTCAAAAGTATTCATTATGCAGAATGGCCCATTTCAGACTCTTCAGATTTAAATTATATTATGTGCACTCCCAGGTACTTGTAGTCCTCCACAATGTCCACACTAAACCCCTCTATGGAAACAGAGGTCACTGGTGCCTTGGAAAGAGAGCCAAGGCACCAGTGACCTCTGTTTCCATCATCAGTGAGGAATACAAATACCTGGGAGCGCACTTTGACGATAAACTGGACTGGGCCAAGAACACTCAAGCCCTCTACAGGAAGGGCCAGAGCTGTCTCTATTTTCTGAGGAGGCTGAGGTCCCTCAACATCTGCAGGACGATGCTGAGGATGTTTTATGAGTCTGTGGTAGCCAGTGCTATCCTGTTTGCTGTTGCATGCTGGGGCAGCAGGTTGAGGGTAGCAGACTCTAACAGACTCAACAAACTGATCCGCAAGGACCGTGACGTTGTGGGGGTGGAGCTGGACTCTGTCGGTGGTGTCAGAGAGGAGGATGCTGTCCAAGCTACACGTCATGTTGGACAATGTCTCCCACCCACTCCATGATGTGCTGCTCAAACACAGGAGCACTTTCAGTGCAAGACTCATTCCCCCAAAATGCACCACAGAACACCACAGGAAGTCATTCCTGCCTGTGGCCATCAGACTCTTTAACTCCTCCCTCAATGTGTCTGACACACAGACACTTATTAAATTGGACCTTGTAGTGCAATACATTCTGTGCAATATTCTCTGTTATGATATTCGATGTGCAATATTCTCTGCAGCAATTTCTGCATTTATTCACTACTACTGTTCATCACAGTTCTGTTAAAAATGTAAATATTGTACATATCCATACTCCTTTATATATTTTTCTTTAGATTTTATATTTATACTTTTTATATTTATATTTTTCTTTACCTACCAACTTCTATTAATATTTCTATTCTTTTATGCCTTGATGTGCAATGTGTGCAACTGTGACACAAGAATTTCCCCTCAGGGATTAATAAAGTATTTCTGATTCTGATGACTGGATTATATTAGTGAGGCATTGATGTTGCAGCTCCTAAAGGTGGGGCTAATTCTTATTATTTTATAGCTTAACCTATAATTCATTAGTTGATTTATATTAAATTCATTAAGTAGGACATGGTGATACAATCCCTGAAGATTCAGCACTTTGGCAGCTTGGCGTTGGTCCTGGATATGATCACCAGGTAGAGCCACCATTGCAACTCATCAGCAGTTATGAACATCAACAGATTGGACTCCAAGCTAAGTGGCTCAGCCATGTGATTTTACTCCTCTCACCTCATCCAGCAGCCTTGCCTGGCTGATAAGGCTGTGGCACACCTGCTAGCTTCTTCCTGGCAGCACACTTCCTCCACCACCAGCAGCCAGCGTTCAGCCTGTGAAGCCTTTTGACACGTGGGTTTCTTTTCTCCCAGGCCAAATCCCCCTCTGCCTCGTTGGACATGGCCCTCTATGTCCCAGTGCTGAAGGGCAGATTTTGCATCAGCAACTGCAGCGGCCGGGAATCCCTCCATGAGACTGGAGATGGGCAGTGACAGGGCTCCATTTCCGTAGAGCCCTATGCTGCTAAGACATCTTGGTAGACCCAGCCATTTCCTCACTTCTGCATTAACGAGTTCTCCAGTCTCATGACATAAGTCAGACGGAACTTGTACATGGTAACAGGCCATATGAGTTGGGACAGCAGGCCAAACTGGAAACACCAGGTTTCAGCTTCCCGGGGAGTGCAGTGCTGTCAATCTGCTTGAGGCCACTGATTGTGTCATGTTTTAGTTGCTCCAACTCCTTGGTGTTTTTAAGCTCTGGGTTATACTATTGTCCAAGGCTTTTAATGGGTATCTCCATGACCGTTGGTATTGGCTCACCATGGATTTGGAACTTTACTTCGTTGAGCCGGCCCTTCTCAGTGGCGATACTGCGGGTCTTACTGGGTTATATCTCCATTCAAGCTCAGTTGATGTTTGCCTCCAATAGGCGTTTGGTACATGCTTTTGTTGTTGTTACTATAGTCATATCATCCATATACACTCTAATTGGAGGAAGCTGCAGTCTACTGTTCAGGCGCTCTCTTCTGACTAACCATTTTGATACTTGAATGATGAGCTCCATTGCCGTGGTGAAGGCCAGGGGAGAAATGGTCCAGCTCGCCATTCTGCCTTTCTCCAAAGGCAGCTGGCCAGTGGTGCTGTCCTCTGTAGTTACGCAGAACTGGAGGTCCTGGAAATTGGCCTTGACCAATCTTGTGATGCTCTCTGGGACCTGGAAGAAATCAAACGCTGCCCACAGGGTCTCATGTGGCACAGATCAAAAGGAGTTAGCTAGATCCAGGAACACCACATGGAGGTTTTCTTCTTAGCAGTCTGAATCTGATGTCAGATGATGCTGGCATGTTCCAGACATCCTGAGAAAACACATGTTCCTGCTTTCTGTACTGTCGTGGTGATGAAATTGCTCAGCAACAATGTTGAGAGTCTTTGGGCCATGACACCAAAAAAGATCTTTCCCTCCACATTAAGAAGGCAGATCTGGCTGAACTGAGTAACGGAGTCCTTTTCTTTGGGCATTACTATTCCTCCTGCCCTTCGCCATGCTTTATGCACAATAACCTTTTCCCATGCCACCCAAAGTAAACTCCAGAGGTGCTTCAGAACACCCGGGGTGTTCCTGTACATTTTACAGAGGATACCATTGGGCTCTGGTGCTGATGCTGTTCTTGCCCGCTTTATGGTGTGACTGGCTTCTGCCTCTGGGTGTCGTAATAGCTGTTCCTCAGGTATTCCTCCAGTTTCTTTACTGGCGCCCTAAGGAACCCACTCCTCTCCTCATCAAAAAGGCTTTTGATGAACCTGTATGGGTCCCTGTAGAAGTCAGTCCTTGCCTGTTCTTTCTTCTTATATTGTATTCTCAAACACTCTGGTCCTCCAAGCTTTGTCATGCATTGTTTTATTTCCGCCTGCAGTGCCTCGAGCCCTTTCTTTTCCTCCTCAGTGGCTTTCTTCTACTGTGTTCTCATCTGTCTTTCCTTCACAAGTCTTTCTAATTCCTGATGTCTTCTGCACTTGGGCTGGGCTGATGGTTCTTTCTGTGTTTGGGTTTTTTGCTGCTTGATCTTCATACCAAATCTTTCAGCACCAGTTGTTAATGGTGTCTCCCAATTTATCCAGTTTCCTTTCAACACCTCCTTTCTGTCCTTCTGAGAGATCAAAATTATACTTAAGAACAGTACTTGAGTATACGGGCTAAGTCATATTCCACCACTGCAATTATGTAGCCTAATCTCTTCATCATTTCAATAACATAAGCTGGATGCACTACCTTTACGACATGTGGTGTGTAAAAACAATTCATCTGCCTGCATGGGCACTGAAAATTGGTTAAGGTGGATCCTGTGATATCTTTTTGTGTGGTTGTTTTGTTTCATGTGCTAAACAGCCGTTAAATTTAGTATGCCTCAGGTGTGCTCTGTGCACCTGCTTCTGTTTGTGCGTGTGTGTTAATGTCTCCCCCTCTTTTTTGATTTATTATAAAATGCAGTGAGTCATTTGTTTTGATAGCTGCATCTCAATGAAATTCAAATTGATAACTGATCTGTATCAGTATAAAATCATATTATGATAAGCTGTTTATTCATATGTTAGCTTGACCAGATTAAGAATGTAGATATTGCAATTTACATATTTGAACTTTTTAAAACATTATACCCCAATTCAGTGTATTGCTCATTACATGCTTTTACCATGAAGTTTTATGGAGTAAAAACATTTTGAATTTAGTTAATGTATTCAAACTAGTAGAGTGACTTGTAATAAGAAAAATTAAATATTTTTCCTCTGCTAGCATGTCCTACTTCTTCAGTTAAGAATAATATTCATTTGACAAAAGATATCTAGATTATACTTTACACAAAGCAACTGTTAATATCTCATGAGCTCGTGTTCTGCCTTCACAAAACTACATTTTGTGATAATGTCCATAATTTTAAAATGTTTTATATCTTTAAAGGAGCGCTCACGTCTTATTTATCAGATATTGTCATGTATTGACTCTTGGGAATGTATTTACATTCAACCTAACAATCATTATCTACCTGACTCATCCAAATATTGTTGTACATATCAACTGTCACACTGTGTAGAAAAACAGTGCTTCATTTACAAACTGTTGTTTGGCTCTTCATGTAGGTTTCTATCTGCAGATAAAACAATGTCTACAGATGGGGCTGCATTTTCTACTGCAGAGGCTCTGAGAGATGTTCATGTGTTTCTCTGTGATGCTAGTTTCTGTAAAAATACACAGCAATGATAATGTTTTAAGTGCAAATAAATCCCACTGTATGTTATTATGAAATTTACAGCTAATTGTGTCACTTGTTCACATAAATAATACCTTAGTTCTAACAGGCGTGAGTAGTTATTGAGTAATGAATAACTGTGTGGATTCAACAATTCAAATTGTTTGTTGGTGTAATGCTCAGTTATTTTAATTATAAGTGATTTCTGAGACTTATGAGAAACCAGTAACGTCTGCTGCTCAGCAGCATCTGACAGCATATATTATCATACGTCTGCACTACCTTAATGCTGCCATGACTACATGCATTTATGTCATACAGGACCACATCACCACAGCCTAATGCATGTGGCCATGAGTATCTGAAGGAAATATATTTTAAAAGGGTGCCTTGAGCATCAGACAGGACAAATGCATCATGACAGCAAGGGAAAGCGTGAGTGTAAGATGTGGGCCTATGAGAGCGAGTGAAATTCATTATTCAGAGATTCATTAAACGTGTTTATATATATACTATCTTTATGCATTTTGTTTAGTAATATTTTAAGCTGAACTGATCATATCACAACAGTTGGAATTAATTAGCCTTAATTCCTGTATATTCAACCCGAAACTACATCTTATGGTTCTCACAATTAATTATGCAGCAAATTAATTATGCTTAAAGCATTTTTGCATGTAAATATTTATCTCAGCAAAGCCAAACACCTTGCCTAGGCTGTTTATTATTGTATTTATTATTAGTGTGTGTGTCTTACCTTGTTGCAACATCTCCAGCCTGTGGGCGGTGCCATTTTCATCTTTCTTGGTCACGGTGAAAAAAAAAAGCTCACACAGGGAGGTGAGTACGCTCTCATTTAATTCAACAGAATGAAATTATACAATCAGTGGTTAAAATCATAAATGAGAACCATATAGGCTACATGTCTGTCTCTTTAGGGAAACAGGTTGTGCTTGTGTTACACACTCAGTTCATGGGGAAACTGAAAAATTACTTTTTTCTCCTGGTAAGAGGGGGAGGGTTTAGAAGTAGGATGGATGCTTTTTCGATTCAGTCCAGGTCTTGAAACCAAACTTTTCATATCCCATAAATGATTACTCATAGCCTTAATGCCCATGTGCTATAAAGCTCACAGAGCAGAAATAGACTTTTTTTCACCCAATTTCTTATCAAAATAAGACAGTCTCTTCATGTGCTCTTCCTGAGGAGAAACTGAACCTGTACCTCTGTGTATGTGCGAGGTAACCACGAAAACTACATAATTATTATAGTAATATCACATCATTGTCATCAGCATCATATTTCTGATCATCAACAACAGCAACTTCATCAACACTTCATCCTCATCATCATCAACACCACGTGTCATGGATACAGTAAGTCATCTTCATAAAAGCATCTCAGCAACATTTGAAAAAGATTAAAGAGTTAAAAGCCAAGCATCATCATGAGGCTGGATATATACTGGTTTTAACAGTACAGTACACTGACAAAAATAAAGACTCAAATTATTAGAAGACGCACTATATATCATATATCTGTGCATGGCAGATGAATACATGTAAAAACTCAGTCTAGGACGTGTCTTTGTCTTTCTCTGCCTGTTTCTGACTGGTTACCTGGTCTTCTAGGCTGCCAGAGTCTGGGTCTGCATGCGAGAACTCTCTTCTTATGTGTGGCTTATGAAAAGGAGAGATTAAATGAGTATAAGACTGGAGGAGAGACATGATGTCTCCATCCTCCCTCAAAATCCATTAGAATCCTGAAGAATAGAATCAAGTTTCCTGTTTCTTTCTTTTTATTCCTTGTCTGTTAATTTCCCAAACTTTCAGACAAGACTTTGAGAGGAGAAGATCCGTAAGAGTTAACTGCTGCTTTGAAAGCAAAAGCAGAGAGGAATGATCAATTGAAAATTATTGTAACTCTCCTGTCTTCTCTTCTTCCTTCTCTTCTGTCAGTGAGTGAAATACCAGCTCTTTCTGCACTCCCTTTCTCCTTTTCTTCCTCCTTTCACCATCTAGAAGTCCATGGACATGGAACGCTGTTGTGGGTCAACCATGCTGGTACTGTTACGAGCGCTGTTGCCGCGGATACTCAGGGTTCCGCAGGCTCCTGTCATCCCACCACCGATACCTCCAGCAATGCCACTAGGCCCCGCCATACCCATTCCCCCTGCCATCGCCACTCCTCCTGTTATTCCCACTGCTCCTCCAATCCCTCCTCCTGCAATCCCTGAAGCTCCGCCTCCTCCCATTGCTCCTCCACCTGTGGCCCCTCCTCCACCACGCCCATAAATCTCACATGGTATCTCCTCTGTGACGCGGTCCTCAATGACCTGCTGGTCGCAGTCATGAGTCTGTGAATGCTGCTTGTAGCCGTAGCAGCTCTTCTTGTAGCTGGCCGTGGAGTTAAAAGTCTTCATGGGTGGTGGCTTGGAGAAGTCGTTATGGTAGGACAGCTCCATGGAGCTCAAGGTGGTGCGGCTGTGTTTCATACTGCCGCCGGCAGTTGCCACTGAGGCTTGTGAGCCGCAGTGATGCTCGTGGACACAACGGGACATGGTGGAGGAACGCCGCAGCTTGTGAAAACTGTCCATTTCCTCAGACAGGTCGGCTAAATCTGACGACATCTCCTTGTCACGTAGAGAGAATAGCTCGTAGTGGGGCGGGTCGAAGACCTCCTGGAAGCCTGATTTGTTGAAAACTCCAGGCCGGCGGGCTACAACCTTAAAAAAAAAAAGATCAATTCAGAGAGTTAAATTTCACACCTACATGAGTATACAGTATGTCAAGACAACCCTCTTAAAAAACTGAAAACTTTAAAGGCCCTGAAAACCTATTTTCTTAGCTTCTTACTATGCGTGAGGGGGTCCTCAGTATTTGCCAAACTTCTTTATTTGTGTTTTTGTTGGTGATTTTCTTACTGTGAGTGTCACATTACTTAATACTTTTGATGTGAAATCAAGTTTTCAGGGGCTTTAAGATTTAAAGTTTAAAAAGGTGGTGGGAGGAAAGTAGTGAAAGGCAATTTCCATCCACAAACAAGCTTTTAAGACAGCCTGTATGTTGCACATATCTTGCATTTCTTAAATTTTGGTGCTATATATTGATCATTGATGGATTATCAACGAAATACACATGTGCCTGCATCACTTTCAATTATGTGTCCCTTCTTCTCTGGCTAGGCCAAGTACAAAGGACGAGTTACCTTTTTCCTTGGCTGCTTCATCTGGACCAGGATGGAGATGATAAGAAGAACCAGAACTATGCCTGATGACACACCAATGACAGTGCCATGGGTCTTAGTGATCTGATGAAAAAGCCCCTTAGGCCCCTTCTCTGGAGGGGGGAGAATAAGAAAAATAAAGATGCTAATGAAAATAAGAACATAAGAAAAACAGAATACCAACCCTGAAAGTCCTGCACAAATAAATTAACCATAATAAACTCAGTTGTGAATAGCTGGGAGAAAGAAGACAATCACCTTTGCAGTGGTTTTCATCCCATGGGTAGACACAGTTCTGAACCCCATTGCACACCAAGGAGTTGTTAATACACATGTTGCTGTGGCAGAAGAATGTATTGGCTGAACAGGGGGCTGCGGGCAAAAGACAATGCACAGAGATAATGGAATTTAGAAAACAACAACAGGAAAAAAGCTGTTTAACAGTGCGGAGCAAAAGATGACTACACTGTGAAAAGGACTAGAAGCTACTTTGATGATAATAACAATTAAACAATAACAACAATAAAAGATCGATCATTTCTAGATGCACATAATAAAATATATGTATATTTATATATATTTCTTGAAACACTAGAGGTCTAAATGGAGACAGTCCGCACAAGGCCATACATCATCATTTCCTGCAGACGCAACATCGGGGGGTGATGAGGGGAGGAGATGGCAGCTTCACTGAGCTGCAGCCTTCATATCAAGAGAGTCTGGGAAGCAGGAGAAAGAGGGGGAGAGGAGCTGGAACAGTGGATAGTTGGACTTGGAGTGGGCATGGAAGAAGAGTATGGAGAAGATGAAAAGACAGGCAAGGGGATGCGGTGGCAGAAATGGCTCCGGGCCATCACAGGGTGCAGATGGTCAGGCATGTGCCGTGAGACACTCCACATTAAAGTGACTGTTAGCGTATCAAGGCTGCGATGGCAGAGACAGAGATGACTAGTAATTGATGCTGGCTGCTGGGCTCAGGAGATCGATGCACTGCCAGTAAGAAAGTAGAGCTGCAAGGCTGAGGGAAGATGCAGATGCCTGAGTTTTGATATGGAACCTGGAAGTTTGTTGGTTGAAAAGCAGTGCGTCCTACAGCGTGCTTTTCTTTTATCAGGCTTAAACAATTGTGTAGCAAGCAAGCAAAAAATCCAATTGATCATTAACACTTTTGTGTCTGATAGTTATTTTTCTGCTTTGTTATATTGGAGGCTACAAGAATCAACCACAGACCTCATATATAACAGGTGAATTTATCAAAGCTATCAAAGACTGCAAAAATACACAAAGAATAGATGCAGGAGGATGTCAAGCAACTTCAAGGTAATGCGACAACAGGAAATTGAGCTGCACGACCACCTCTCTGCCACAAAAGGTCTGTCCTGTCTTTCTTTATCAGAGCATCATCGCCAGAGAATGCCTTTACAGCACAACAACCTCAGGGTTGCACACAGACAAATGTTGTTCCACACCATGATGCACACATTATACAGTATAATATTCAATCTGTCTCTTATGGCTAGTTCACACCTCTGAACTGACCTTTTCCAGACCCTCTGACAACAATTTTCCACCTCTGTTTTTTTTTTTATATGCACAGGCGTTAGCAACCGCAGACACACTCTCTGAGTCTTTATCACAGCTGAAACAGGCTGTGGGCCGCTCCACCAGCTTCACCGCCACTCCGAGGTCCACTCTGATTAGAGCTCTGAGCACCCACTTCTTTATCCTTGCATGCTTCCCCTGCCTCAGGGTTAAATCATTTGGACACAGGGACTTGCACTGTATATGTATGTGTAAGGGTGTGTATGAAATAGTGTGTGTCCACCCCATCCATCTCCCAATGAGCCTGTAGACGGGGTCGTCCCCCTGACACTGTGGTCACTTCCTTTACACACACACACACACACACACACACACACACACACACACACATGTCTGAATATATGTACTGTGTGTGTGAGTGTATGTGGCAATGTTTTAATATATCTGGTTTACGTGTTGGAAGATTAGAGCACATTAAGGATGATGGAGTGCAAAAGGCAAAACTCATCTTGTTCTCTGAGTGACAGAGATTAATGGTTCCCTCTGACCTCCAAGTAAACTTCAGCCACTAACGCTGACCAAATAAAGTTTGGGAGTTATTCAAGAGACTTCAGGCTTCTCTGAGATGAACTGTGTGATCAGAATTAATGAGGATCCAAATGGTCTTAAGGACTCTCCTAGTAAAAAAAAATCCACCCTTACTGAATTTAAAAGGCTATTAAGTTCTGAATGGTTATGGTTTGCTGATGAAAATAACATTAGCATTCACCCAGGGTTTGGGAAGTGTGCAGGAGAATGTGGCAATTAATATCTCAGTCTATTCAGGCATTTAATGAAAATATTACGGTGTGCTAAGAGAAAAATTGTTTCCTGCATGGCAATTCCTGCTACTTTATGTGCAACCTTTAATGGCATCTGTTTGGAAGTTTCTTGTCCTTCAAAAATGATGACGCTTAATGTACAATTACTTCCAGTAGATTAATTAACCCTACTCAACCTTTCTTCTCACCAAAATAGATAAATTCCTATTTTCCTGTTGTAAGTGACCTATAATAAGCACAGTATCATGCTGTGGCATGCATATCAAGATGATTTGATTCTTTCAGTTATTTACAAATGCTGGAGTAAATAATTGGTTTTCTCATATCTATGCTCAAAACATGGTGCAGTGTAATTAGCTTTCCTTGCTGAAATGACACTTCAGTCTCTGTTAGTGTTTACTGATGCCGGCTGAATGCAGGGCCTCATAAATCAACAGTTTTTGTGTCGCTTTCTGTGTGGGGGGGACTAGGTTGTCACTGTTAACAGTAAAGTAATGACATGGGAGAGTGGAAATTAGTTTTGTTTTTCAGTTATCTCCAAACCTCTAAACATATTCAGACCAAACTACAACAAGGACATGAATCTACCTCTCTCACTTGATGTATTTGAATAAATAGTAAAGCTAAACCGGAATATTTTTGACCTGGGCCACATGTTTCATTCTTGCGTCTTCATAATAATTTTGAATGTAATAGAGGCAAAACACATAAACAAATATTTCATAACCAATCAGTCTGACATAACCAACAAGTTTGAAACCAAAGAGGAACTCAAGAAATGTAGCTCCTCCTGTTGTTGTTGTTGTATTAAGTGAAGACAGAGCTACAGAGAGCCACAAAAAGGAAATATTGAAGTGCAAAGCATTAGTATAGCGTCAAGCCTGTGAAAGAAGGGCTTGAATGAAATATATATCACCATGGCAAGACGTACCCATGACACAATTCAACAAAAATTATGGAAAAAGATGGAAAAACAGAGTCCAGGACGAGTTATGTTGTCAAGCAGACTGGCACTTACGGTCAACAAATGAGGTGAAGAGCATGCGGAACCGGCTGAGTCGGCTTTTCTCATCAGCCCACATTCGCACAACTCCCACACCATTATCCAGCATCACGTCATTGGCCACGGTGCTACAGAACTTGGCCTTGAGGTTCTCAATGGCACTGCTGCCATCATACACGGCCACAAAGTTCTTCTTGCACTCATTAGAGTGTTCCATCTGGTACTCCAAGAAGCGCAGGTAGATCTGCAGATACACAGGAAATGCAAATCAATCTCCAAGGCAAGACTTAGTTTCACTTTATGACGACTCATAATCAGCAACTGTCCATTTTATGTAGGCAAATACATGAAAATGTATTAAATCAGAAAAGTAAATATATCTAAAACAAACATTCAGACCTAGACAAGGAATAGAATTGAAAATATTTGAAGATAACCCTGCCCACCTGTCATCAGAGCACAAAACAGGGTTGTAAAATGAGATGCAGTTTGTAGTTCCCCTTATGCTATGAATGAATTTAGGAGTCTTATTGCCTGGAGGAAGAAGCTGCTGTGCCCTCTGGTGGTGTGACAGCAGAAACTTCTGTACCTCTTGCCAGATAGCAGCAGGGTGAACAGACTGTGGCTGGGGTGGGTTCTGTCTTCTTAGTATCTTTTGATTCTGTGCAGGCACCTCACCTCACCGATATCACTAATGCTCGGTAAATGGGTACGAATGATGTACCAACATGCACCTCACATGCCAATAACAAAGCGAATATAAGCAGGCATTATTCATATAGTGATAACTGGCTACTTAGAAAAGAAATTTTTTGAAAATATCTGTTATGGTGCTCTGTCTCACTCACACTCCTCCTTTCTCCTTGGTGTGTCTTAAGTCAGAAAATGCAACAGGAATTGAAGGCTAGTGAGCTGAACCTGCACCTCCTCCCCACACGAGAGAGTCTAGCTAGAGTGCAAAACAAGTGGTGTGCTCGGATGGTTCCTTTCATCTTATAAAGGTGGACATTTCCACGTTTTCCACCAAGAAGCTGTGATCAGCTAACAAAGCAGTAAATAACACTGGGAAATCCCAAATATACCATATCACTCAGCAAATATCTTAACTTGCTATAGAAGGATAAAGCACAGGTATTAAGTAATACCATTAATTATAAGCCAGTTAGCAAGCACGCATGTTCAATTACTTCAACAGATTGAGTTGTTATTAATGCTTTTAATTAATGTTAATAATTTATTGCTAATAAGATTAACGATGGCTCCGTTCTTTTCAAGTTAGCCTTGACAGTGAGACAGCATGCACAATG
Source organism: Micropterus salmoides (assembly GCF_014851395.1). Taxonomy (NCBI): domain Eukaryota; kingdom Metazoa; phylum Chordata; class Actinopteri; order Centrarchiformes; family Centrarchidae; genus Micropterus; species Micropterus salmoides. The sequence goes on from NW_024044348.1 coordinate 34,111,418, forward strand.
CAGGACCCTGAAACTGACAGAGCTACATGAAATTCAGCCATCATCAGTGCAAGTAATTACAAAAGAAAATATGCGAATAAGTCAAATCCGCAGTATTGTCACAATAAGATCTTGGCTACAGGGGGACAACAACTTGGATGAATCTTCAGCACATTTAGCACACAGGCACCTGTAACCATGCAGAAGTAGAGTAGGTGCTCTTATACTGCTGCTTAGTGTGCTGCTCTGTTCCTTCTGCTTCGCTGAGCTAATATCTGGCTAGGCAACTCAGTGCAGCTGCTAAATTCAAATCCTCTTCACTGCTGCCTCACACTGCACATGCACGGCCAGTGAAATGACTGTGGGGACTAATCTGCGTGCGTGTGTGTGAGAGAGAGAGAGAGAGAGAGAAGTTAGGCAGTGCATGTGTGAGTCATGCGTGAATGTTTACACATATATGCATATTACATGTGTATACAAATATTACTTTGCATACATATTAGTGTATCATGTGCATGAGTTATTGCTAACAGTACTCTATGTGACAGTATATTATGTAACGTGTGACTGTATGTCTGCCTCTGCTCTTTTATACTTAATTAGATGTGCATGAATTTCTGAGTGCAAGTGTGTGTGTGTCAGTATATTGTGGCCAGTGAGTAGCATAGGAGAGTGCTGATGACTCATTTAGTCATGAAGGAGAAGCAGAGCAGCTATGAACCAAGGCTAGCCGGGCTAGCGATGTACTTCAATGGGATTTTCCAAATCCACTTATAAGTATCAGAACTTAGCAGAACACATCACTGGACTTTCACTCTTGGCTTTAAAATGTACCTATGAATCTCCAAGTATTTTATAAATCTGCATTGCTTTTTTTGTGTCTGCACTGCTCGTACCTACAATGTTTTACATCACAATCACAATACAGTCATGACAACTGGAGGATTTGCTACTATAAGCATTTGTACAGAATATTTATAATCATAGGTATATAGCTTGCACAAAGCTAAGTTAGTTAAACGATCAATGAGTCAAGCAGACTAGAATAACATATTCAACTAAACAACACCTCTGCCCCTGCACTTTCTCTGTTATTAGGAGATGAAGAGTGGGGATGGCAGGTTAACAAAAGGGATGCATTTTGGTCATTTTGTTAACAATGGAGATGGCTTCCCCCCTCAAATCGCCTATTGGATATACATCTGCCCAGTTGCTTGAATACATAATTACTTTCTTTGCAACAGAGCAGGTCAGAATGTTATTTGCCAATGACACAAAAGGAAATGATAGGAGATGTTTTGACCTGAAGGATCCCTGAATCCAGAGCAAATTAGTTCACAGTGGCGAACAAATTACCCATGTTGATCATGTACTGGCATCATATAAAAGAGAATGTAAAACTAATTCTAAAGTTAACATGGAGCACACTGTCAAGGTTAAGTGCCGGAGCAACTCTACTGTCATAAAGCGGGAACAGACTCAACAAAATGATGATGAGTGCACAGGCTAATTTTTAGAATTGACTATTCAGAAATTCTGAGCTGTGCTTTCACTTGTTTGTATTCAGAGCATCATTATTTCTCCTCAGATTATTTTTCTTTTCATATCTACTCTGGAATAGATTGCAAGCATCACCAGTGAGATGAGATTTTATATGGCTTGTCATGTTGAAAAATACAGCTACTCCATCCAGTTTTTTGCCATTTGAAAACATCAGCATTATTACTGAAATAAACATTCTGAGCTGGGGTGTGAGCAGAGCCTTACAGCTTTTACAGTGCATTCAGAAGGGTGTGCAACAAAATATTTCAGTGTCTTCAAGGGTAGTGAAATGGTTGAACATAAACGAGAGCATACTTACAGGATATTTTATTTCATAACTACTTAAAACTTACTGCTAAGTTAGTTAAGGTTAGCATTTGTCATGTATTTTAAAAATAAGCATAGACGAGACCCTAGATCGTACGATAGAAGCAACACATGTCCTCATTCCTGATTACTAATATGGTCCCCTGTACTGACCTTGGACTGAGGAGGAGCCCTGATGGTCCAGATACAGTCCAAAGCATCACCAGGTTTCACTTTCTCCTCCTCCTCCACCTGACTCGAGCGAATAACCCCATCCCATCCGCCGAATTCAAACTGACAGTCTGTAAAGAGTCAGAGGAAATGTGGAGGAGAGGTAAGACGGAAAAGAAAGAGAGGGGTAAACGACAGAGAAGGCAAGAGGTACACGAGAGAAGCGAGAAAGAAAAAAAAATAGTGGAGAAACCGAGAGAGAGAGAGAAAACAAAGAGAAGATAAAGAGGAAAAAGTGTGGGAATGAGAGACAGAAAGAAAGACAGATGAAGAATTTTATTTTAAAAAGTAAAGGATTTAAGGTGGAAGTGAAGTGAGCACAGCGGATTAGGATAAAGGACAATAAGAAGACAGAGGAATGAAGGCAGAAAGACAAAGGAGGAAAGAGCAGGATAAAAGAGGTGTGTGTTCCTTCATGTGTTTACATTTGTGCATATTTGTGTACGTACATCCTTTCATTTCGTGTGCAATTGTGTGCTTGTCAAGGTACATTTGCATGTTCAGCATTCACGTCAGAGGCAGAGATAACCTCCAGTAAGCTTCTGAGCACAGAAGAGCTCTTCAAAAAGGATCGAACGCAACCGGCAAAATACTGAAGAGCTTACCTGGGATGGGGTTTAGCAGTCCACCCACGTGCAGATGGAAATCGGGGTCTGAAATGATAAGATTTGGGAGGCACATTACTCTCAATCCACACAGCAGAAATAAGTGAGCAGAGAACACAAGATAAGATCCCATTAAGGCAGGCCAGATAAAGCAGGAATGGGTCTGTTTGACGCTAATATCTGTCGCCTGATGGGAGACACTGACTTCTAGGAATATTAGGTTTAGATTCAAGATGCTCTGATGTTGGACGTGTGTCTGCTAAGAGAGCCAGAAAGTGAAGGAAAGAAGGTGAAGATAATGTTTGGAAAATTGGAGACCCTGTGGGCTATCTGTGGACATTTGTGAACAAAAACAATATGAGCAATGCAGAAAAAATATGATTTAGGGAAGAATGGTATCTTTTCTGTCACACTGAGATCAGATTCTCCCTATGTTTTCGAGGAACTTTGAAAAAGCAAACTAACCAGATCCCAAAACCCAAAACCTTTGACATGTACAAAAATTTGATTAAATAGCCTCAAGCTGTATTGTGGAGTCTGCAAATATACAGTTTAGGTGTCCCTACCAGCAATGAAGGTGTATTTAATGCGGAAACCAAGGCCTTCCAGCTCCTCGTCACTGGTGAACTTGATCCACATGAAACGCCCCGTCGATGTAACCAGGCCCGGGTTCTTTCCCCCACAGAAGCGATCAATGAGCGGCGAGAAGCCAAATGGCCCATCACGGATTTCGATGTGATCGAAGCGGCACTCGAATGATGGCTCAATGTAGTAATTCTTATCAAAAGCAAGCTGAATCCTTTGTCTAGGGAGAGCTTTGGTAAACAAGCAAGTGGGGAGAGAAAGGAAACAAAAAGGGTAAATCCATGAAAGGAATAAAATGTAATCTTGCTTTTGTGGGACAAAGAAAAATCTGGTTTTCTAAAGCATAAATTAAAAGCAGAATGAAATATGAATAAATCTGGATTTTAAAGTTTATTCTAACCCATCAGTTGAATGGAAAATGAGGAAACATTTTAGAAGTTGGCTCAGACTTAGGTGAAGGGTAAATAGTTAACTAAAGCCCTTTTCAGGCAAGGAATATGTCAAATAGATGGTCTTATCTATCTGTGATGGCTTTTTGTCGCTCAGATATAGCTGACTTTCACTAAGCAAATGAAATACCTGCCCTGCCTTTACTACCAAGCAATTTTCTGTCGAGATGCTCTCTCAAAACAGCACAACGGACAATTACAGTTTAAAAAATATGTTATGATTAACCTAATTAGTTCACCCAGACTTTATCCAATTGTGGTAAACAGCATTATAAGCAAATGTCTGCATCAATGAACTATCCAAGAATAAAGCATGACAACAAAACATGCGAAACACTCATTTTCTTTTAAACATAAACACAAAGGTGCATATTCACATATGTAAGCATGCATCACACACTCTGTGTAGCATACACATGCAATGCAATCAAAGTGTGAACCGTAGTTCACAAGTTCATCTGTCATGCAAATCCAGAGTATGTCTATATACTGAATGGACAGAGCTCTTTAATGACCCCCCACGCACACACCCACAGAGGAAGTATATGAAAATGGCACTTCATGGCTGCTTTGAGAGATGAATCATACTAAATAAGGATGCTTGGAGTGGGAGCTGGGGCTATGAATCATCTCTGGCATGGAGAAGCCAAGCACCCCCCATTAGAGATATAAGAGTGAGGTCAAGGGCCGTACACGTGTATATCGCAGTGTGCAGCTGAAATACAATAAGACAGAAGATTCGATGTTCATGTCTTTGAATGTTAGCCTGACTGTTCTCCCTTTCTGCTTGAACGAGCAGCTTGTATGCCTGCACTTCCTGCTACCTGTGTGTTCATTCCCTGGTAATGATTTATGTAATGGGGACTTGCGTTTTGTCTCCAAAATGAGACTGTGTAAACAGATTTAGGTCTTCACAACATGAGTAACACATGTCCACACACACACACACAAATGACACAGCTTGATACAGAAAGAGCAGAAAGTATATTCACTCGATCTGTTGAGCTTATGAACTGCAGGATATGACATAATCAATGAGCCACTAACCACCAATTATGATTACAAAGCTATCAGATTAGCACTCATGCCAAACGTGAGCATCTCTTTGCCTCTAACAGAGGCAGAAAAACAAGGCTTAACACAGGGTCTCGGAAATGAATATGACTAAGGCCATTGAAGACCAAATAATAGCAAATGAAAGGTTCTATCTGTCGCTTTTCAGACCCTCTGCGATGTACTTCTGCACACACAAGTATAGGCTGCCAGTGATGGAGTCACTGCTTATTCATCAACAACAGTTCTGGGCTTGATTTGTCCACAGGGGGAGCCCTTGAGCCATGTGTAAAATCTATTCCCCATCACAGCAAGAAAAGTACCAAGCACACACCTCATCTGAATGAAAGACTGTACATTAACTTCATGGACAAACAGTTCATCAATTTAGGATGAAAACACATCAACCAATATCCCCGACCCCATCTCCTATAGCTGCTAATGATGCTTTCCGTTATGTCTCCTGCGCGGCAGGCCACCAAATTACTGATGGATGTGATATTTCTGGTAAACACTAAAGCGTTGACAAGGACGTTTGCGATTCAGTGATACGCCACCAAAGCTCAGTTGTGTAGCAGATGTTCATCTCTTTTATGTCTCATTCAATAGCGGAGGCTCCTGGCACACTCTGCCAATAGAGATGAACACAGCACTATTCTGATTAGGCCAGAAATCAGGGGCTACCCACAATGCGCCACTCTCCATCATTTTCAAAGGGTTATATCTGTGGGGTGAAACAAACTCAGGATGGCTCATTCAGAAAATGCCCACTAGCGAAGGAACAGAAAATCAGATAGGGGCGAGGTTATATAAAACAATGTCAGTCAAATTAATGACATTCACTGAAGGAGGCAATATGCTGAAAGACAGGAAACTGTGTTAGCTATTTGGATGACAACAATTAAAACTCAGAAGATGAAACATTCAGATGGAAAAAGGACCCTGCTTTACCTTCCAGGATGTAAACACACTCCTTATTGGGCGGGTAGGTGTTGGGGTAGTTTGGCGATGTGAACACTCCGCCATTGATGTTGCGGACCCACGTGCCACAGTCGTTCTGGTTAGGGCTCTGGCCGCCATGATTGCTTGAATCTTAAAGGAGAAAGGCAGAGAACAGACAAACACATACAGTAGGCGATTGAATCGGGGGATCAATGAGGGAATGATTGGAAGGCAGAGAGAGTGCATGGAGTGCATAAGAGGGAGCATGGTCCTATTATACAACTAGAGTTAATTCCTCCTTATTTCAGACTGCTTCAACATGGATGAAACGATGTTGATGGAACAGAAAAGATTTGAGTTCTAGCTTACCTTGAGTTCTCTGTGCCAGAGCGAAACCTTCTTCTATTAGAAAGAAGAGTATCCACGCTGCAAAAAAGATAAATAATACATTTATATCTTGTTGAGTTCAACAACGACAAAAAAATGGAAATCAGTAAACAGCCACAGAAGAAGTATGTGTGATCAGCTGCAGTATTGATTTCACCAGGCCTTGATGAATAGAGAGTAAAATATAGATCAATACAATGTTTAAGTAAATCCCTGACTGAATTGGTATATTTTAAAACGTATTGCTGAGAAAAGAGGAGGAGAGCTGTGAGAGAAAAGACAATCATATGATCTCAGAATAGGCATGTAGTCAAAATAGTGTGTGTTCAACGTATAATCATATCATTGTCAGAACAAAAGCTTTCTTGAAAGGGCAAAGCTGGAAAAATATGGCAGAGGCATTTAGCAATGAATCATCTTGTAAATGATAGAGCTACAAGACAAAGAGATTACTGAGAATTCAAGAAAAAGGTGTATCTGCAGTTGCTGAGGTAAACACTTCAGACAAGCTCATTAGGGACAAATGGGTTCCCCTGTGCTATTATAAGTGTATTAAATGGTTACATTTTATTAATGTAACCAGTAATACTCAGCCTTCCTTTTAATGAAGCAAATGCAAACCCTCAGACTGCATCTTCTTTTCAATGAGGGACAAGATTTATAAAATGCTATCATTCCTTCATTTTTTTTTGGCTCTGTAGTCCAGTGCTCATCACACCGAACTAGGGTTGCAACATATCATTTCTTCCACTCTAAAAAATTGTCTATAAAATGTCAGAAAATAGCAAATATATCTTTCCTAAAACATCATTAAGTGGCCTTTTCTGTCTCTCAAGTTTACTCTCACATAAGGCAAAGAACAGCAGAAAATTATAAAAACAAATGAGAAGTTGAAACCAATACACGTTTGTAATTTTTGCCCCAAAAAAAACCAAACAAATTACTTAAACGATTAATTGATTATCAAAATAGTAATTTTCGGACAATTAATTAAAGCATGTTTTAATCAAGTTTTTCTAATTCCACAGATGCTTGCAGAAAGAAAGTAGCAGTAGAAGTACATTGATTGCTAGCAGAAGTTGTGCTTGTAGAAGCATGATGATGTATACTGAGTGGTTACATGCATGATTTAGGGTAGCTTTCTTAACTTCAGCAAGAAAAATGGAAAAACTAGAAGTAATAGTGCAAGTAGTGGACGTATTATTGGAGGTAGTCATGGCAATAGAAGTAGCAGAGCAGTAGCTGTACAGTGGGAATTGGCTAGCAGCAATAATAGCAGTAGTTGTACTCGCAGGAGCAGCAAGTAGTAGTTCATAAAAGATAGTTTTAAACCATCAACTCTCATCCAAAACTGTGAGACTCTAACCTGCTAATCTGCAGCCTCTAGGCACCAGAAACATAAAGCACTAGCTTTATGGATTACAAGCTCCAAGGCTTACAGCACTGATGAGAAGACAGGCACGGGCAGAGTACAGCTGCACACAATAGGTGAAATATGTTTTTATTACAATGATATCTGCACCAAGGGCAGGCATGTTATAGTTTCTGACACTGTCTTGCTCTGATAAGCCGCTGTAGACCTGATCCCCACTGAGTTCATAATAGCTTGGCCCGCTCACATCGAATTAGAGAGGGAGCATGAGCCTGGCACGTTGCATAATGGCACCCAGGAAGGAAGGATGGAAGACAGAGAGAGAGACAGAGAGAGAGAGAGAGAGAAAGAGAGAGAGAGGAAGGGGGTCTAATGAAGAACAACGCATGGTTAACATAAGCAGTGAACACAACCGCACCAATGAGCATGCATGTTTGAATGGACTCCTTTTTAAATGCATGCATACACATGGCCCCCAGGCTCCTGTTTCCTCATTACTTCTATCTCCATTATCTTGCAACAGAGTATCGTAGGTGGGAGTAAGAACTACCACAGGCACATTTGGAGAACAGACCACCCAAACTCAAAAACCAAATAACAGAAAGATGCTGTAGGCTCTCACAAAGCTTTTTCTTTTTTTTACACGATGAGCCAGCCAGCCAAATCTTATAGATAGAGGGAACGCTGTAAAGTGCTGCTACCCGCAGTGAGGCTGGGAATCTTTTCATCCTTTCAAGGGCTTTTGATTAGAAATATTAACAAAACAGACACTGTACGAAACATTGTTTTTGGCAAGGGTTGTTTTACCAGTCATGAACCAAAGAGTAGCAGTGGCAACATTAATGCATATTTAAATGAACTTATTAGGCAAAAGTTGCATAACTTGTGTAGGCATTTGTAACATCTTCTGTAACATTATCATCACAAGTGTAACAAAGCTGCAGCCATTGTCACTTCAAAACGTGTGAAAAAAGGGTGATAAATGATTATCTGTGAATAGAAACAGTTTATAGAGAATCAATAGGCTATCTTACAAAATGCACCACTCTTACTATCTATTATTCACTAAGTCCACTATAAAGAGCGTCAACATGCAGCTTACTGCAAGTTGGTTCATTCATGTGAAGCTAAGTTCCTTGAGGAAATACTTCTGGCATTTGAAGGCATCGTGATATCCCTCTGATATGCGTTTTATCTGACCTCTGTTCATTTTAAAGAAGGAGAGGAAAAATTACCGCGGGTTCAGCCGATTCTAGGTCATGTCATTTCATTTTTACATCACTTCTCACTTCTCTTTACAAGCAAAGTTAAAGCCGTAATCTGTTTTTTTCTCTCTCGAACGAAACTGACAACACATTCCCCCGCAAAAAAAAAAGCAGAGGCCAACAAAACCTTCTGTTGCAAGGGCCTGCAGACGGATTGGAAATGATATAAGAGCGGAACCATTGCCTTAATAAGGTGGTCTCTATGACATAGGCTACATTTCAAGGAAATAGGCTAACAAACAACAGACCTATAATTAGTAAGCTAATACTTAATGAGGTAAGGCAACACAAAGGTGGAGGTACAGTAAAGTCCATAGATTGTTATGGTCTGTTACAGTTAAAATAAAAAATGACGCATTTTGTGGTAGACCTGTTTCACAAGCCTAAAGGTAAGCTGTGGCCACTTGATACCTAATTAGACAATATAGGAATTAAGCTAAACGGAACATCTATTAACTCTCAACAGTTTACCTGTTTGACCACATAGCTACTGCAGCAAGCTCCCAGCACCAAAGCATCAGGAACGCTTCACTGAACGCATCGAGAGATTTTGCAGCCGTGTGCCGCGGCGCGCGCCTCAGGTGTTGATGGCGCGAGACGGTGGCTGGAGCTGGAGTCGCTTGAGCTGCAGCGCGCGCACAGGCTATCAAGTGAACGGACGTCAGCGTCTGGGTCTGAACTTTTGAGAGTTTCGTTCGCCACGGAGGAGATATGGTATATTTATTAGCATAGTACTAAGTAGTGTTAAGTAATAGTAGCTGCAGTATATTTTATTCACACAAATGGTTTTAGGGTGTTTTTTAAAAATATGGCACATATTTGCCACTAAAACCTCCAAACTCGCTTCTTTTTGTGGCCACATTCCTGTGGAGAATATAGTAGACTCTTTGTGACAGACAAGATGTTTGAATGTCAGTGAGATACATTTGGACAGTTAAACTGTCCGCTTATTGGAAGCACTTAGGCCTAATGCTCTCTGCTCCAGGTTGTTTTCAGCCCCTGTAGGCTATGGATTTCAGATAGGTGGCTATTTGTCCTTTGCTTCTAATCATGAATCACAATCATATTGCACTCACGTAAGCTGGTATGGACGGAGGCACACCTCGCAGTGCCCAAACTGGCTCCTGCCAGGAAAACCTCTGGGGTTCTGGTTCAGCAAGTAGGAGCATTTGAGTAAAATAATACATTTTATTTTATGAAATGCCCAGAACCAACAGATGATTAACGAAACGTTTCTATTTTAGTTATTTTTTTATTTTTAAATTGACTGGGCGCTGGACGGTTCGAACCAACCAGACTTAACCAAACTACCTGTCTGGCTTTTGCTGAATCTTAGACAATGGGAAGCAGACCAACAGATGATGGGACTGGAATTGGTCGATTATAAATCAGTGGTTAATGGCGATGTCGATCAGGGATGTGGGCAATAAAACAGGACTATTTGTCATTAACGGTCACAAGAGGGCAAGTTGATACTAAAGACAAATAGACTAGACACAAATAGAGAGATTAGTCAGCTTGCATTTAATTGCTTTAGCTGTATCATTTTAAGAGAAATAAAACCTTAAAAATAATGAGGGCATTTTCACCTGCTCTGAAAGTGATCCATAGTGAGTATTTTGTTATTTAATGCTACCCTATTTGCTTCACACGCAGATAAAAACACACACTGTGCTAGAATGAGAAAAAGTAAAATACATTTAATCCAGTCTTAAAATAAACTGTCAATTCTTTTTGCCTAAGGCACTGGACCTTCATGGACGCATCAGGGATGGTCGGGCAGCTCGTATCCAACTCACCTCTGTGCATTTCCTCTCACGGTGTGATTCCAACCCAACAGCACCTTTCTAAAAACGCCCTCCTATTCTGTCCATTGTAGGGGTCCACTGGTTTTTTTTTTTTTTTTTTTTACAAAATCCAACTTTTCTCTGACTACAGTAAATCCATTACGCAGAGCCAAGCCTCAAGAAGTAAAGCTCTTCTTCAGTCGGCGACCCCGCTGCGTTTGGCTGGAAGATGAGCACTGCTGCGAGCCCTTCAGCCAGGCATCATTACTGTATATACAGCCTCCAGTGGGACCACAGTGGAGATGACATGTGGAGGATGGACTGATCCAGGCAGAGTAAAGCGCTCTAGGAGAGCTAAGTATCCAAAAGACGCAAATGGATGGGTGATGGACGGAGAGAGACAGAGAGAGACAGAGAGAGAAAAAAGAGAGATGGAGGAAGATTAAGGAGGAGGAGGAGAGACCGTCTCTGTCTGCTCCCCGTCCGTGTCTGAACTAAGAAATGCTCCTGAACGAGGCTCATTTAAGCCGTGGGCGCTGCTTACACCAATGAGTGGCTTGTCATGAGCATCGTCAAGGTAGACACAATGAGCACATCGCTTTTTCCGGTCATGTCCTTCTAACTAAAACCTCACTGGTAAAGTTGTTGCAATCATAGACTGTAAACGGTTGCAGCAAAAAATTACAAAAATTGAGTGAAAAGACAGAATAAAGGCATTCAAAGAAAGGCACTAGTGAAACAATGTTTCTATTTACATCTTGTCTTGTTATTAGTTAATTGTTATTTTATTTATTATCTAAATATAACTTGTTAATAATGCTGGCGAAACATGGACAGGTTCAACAGGCTAATGCATAAAGGGAAGACTAGATAGTTCTGCTCTTAATTAAGAAAGTAAAATACAGACATATTTCGCCCATGAGGGTGGCGCGGTGGTGCAGTGGTTAGCACTGTAGCCTCACTGCAAGAACGGCGTGGGTTCAAACCCCGGTTGCCCCGGTCTTTCTGGGTGGAGTTTGCGTGGGTTCTCCCCCGGTGCTCTGGCTTCCTCCCACCGTCCAAAGACATGCAGGCTAGGTTAATTGGTGTCTCTAAAATTCTCCTTAGGTGTGAGTGTCTCCTGTACGCAGGATAAGCGGTTAATGACGGACGGATTTTGCCCATGAAGTGCTAGCTACACTGTAGCTCAGTTACGTGATGAAAAAAGGCCTCAGTCTTGTTCTTGATTTTGCTATAGGGGTCTAGTGGTCAGTGGCTCTTCCAAAAAAATAGAATAGCTCACTACCAACGTTATGAAAACTCAACTATTTTAATTTTCAAATTGGCAGGAAGTTAAGCTTTTCTTTGTGAATTCTTCTGAAATGTATTGAAAGAAGTTGACTGACTGGCACCTCGGAATATAAACCAATATCCCTAAACTAAAGGATGTCTAATATAATTAAATGTACACTAGTGCTGCAACTAACGATTGTTTTCACTGTCGATTATTTTCTCGATTAATCAGTTAGTTGTTTAGTCTATAAAATGTCCAATAATTGTGAAAAATCCCAAAGCCCAAGATGACTTCCTCAAATGTCTTGTTTTGTCCACAACCCAAACATATTCAGTACTGTCATGAAGGAGTAATAAAACCATAAAATAAGCTGGAATCAGATAATTTTTCTTCAATAAAATGCCTCAAATTGATTTATCGATTATCAAAATACTTTAATAGCTGACAACTACCGTAACAGATTATATGATTAATCGCTGCAGCTCTAGTGAACACTGCTGTCATCACTTTTGGTTTCATTTATATTAATGTCTACATTTAATGTTTAGAGAACATAGCTTACAGGCTAGATACTTGCCACTTTGATTTAGCATATCAAGAAAGCAGTCTCTGATCCACATGTATATTGTAAGTTTTAGTTATGACTGAAGTTCAGTGACTAAACTCTTCTGTGCGTCTCAATACTGTTTCCTAGCTTTCTTTAGGGTCCATGCTTTTATTTTTTAAGGATAAATCACCTAGTTTCCGGTTCTGGTCTGTCTCTCTCTGTCAAGCTTAACACAGCCTGTGGCGTGCACCACCTCCTCCTTGCTTTAATTCTCTCTCTCTCTCTCTCCCAGGAAACACGGGCAGTCGTGTTCCCATCACTTTCAGGGACATTACATAGACTTACATTAATTCTCTGGATACTTACCCTAGACTTAACCTTAAACCAACTCTTCACCCTAAAATTGAACGATTCACGTTATGGAGACACACACACACACACACACACACACACACAGCTATTGACAATCAATTGTGTATATTTGTCCCCACCCCACTACCCCTCCCCCTCCCCATTTGCCATGCTGGGAAGATGTACTCTCTCCATGCATTATTTAGCAGGGTGGCTCCTGAAGTGGTCCCAGAGGGGTGCTGAAAGGAGCCTCCAGGGGTCCTCTGGAAAATTAAAGGCAGTTTAATTTCACTACTGCTTCACTCACTACAAATTTAGATAATGAGGACATACAAAGATGATTATTTTGAATGTAATTTTCCCTCTAGCTTCCCTGCAACAAAACAAACAAAAGATGTTCTTAGAAAGGAATTTCAGGGGAGGAATTCATACGAGCGGTGAATTATGGGTTTGGGATCTAATGTGTGTCTACTTCACCAGCAGCTTTAAGGAGAGTGCAATATGAAAAAGACATGAAGTCTAATAATACACAAATTAAGCAACCCAGAGTGGATTTAAGCAGGATAAACCTTTATTCTCAACCTCAGTAAGTAAACACATTTAGTTTGCTGGAACATTCATTTGCAAATCCACAAAACAAAATAAATTACATACATGCGCAATTAATCATTACTTTAAAAGTGCAAACCACTTGGAAAGGCATGAGCTCATTCTTGTAAAAAGTGTCTGAACATACCAGAGTGCCTGGCACGATTTTAAAAAGACAACAAAAATTATAACTACATCCCGAAACCAGCTGGAGTGTTGGAGTATATAGGAGCGTGTCTTATTCAGCAGGACAAACCGTTTTTTAGACTATTCACTGAGCCTTGATGTAGTAGCTTTAGAAATTTGCAGGATGCAACACAGAAACTCTTATTTTTGGCACTCCCATGATGCACTGTGACACGATCAACTGGGAAAAAGATGAATTTGCACTCTGCAGACCTGAAGGCCATTCATCACTTTTGGTGGGATTGGTAGCAGAAAAATGTTCCATCCACAGAATCATATTGTGTCCATTTTTGTTCACTTTGCACCAGTCACTGCTGCAATTACAAGGCATATTCTATATATATATATATATATATATATATATATATATATATACACACACACAGAATGAAATTTAGTTTAATTTCACAGGTAATAAAATCAGACGGATTTCTTTACAATATCTCAGTCAAGTGAAAAAAACAGGGGAATCAACAAAACAAAGACAAGGGACAGTAACACACTAACAGATTTCAAGTAACAATACACATAACCCTTCCAGTGAATAAACAAACAGCTTATAATATTGTATATTGAGTAATTTGTTGGGCATTTCAACAGAAATCTGTGTCATTTTGTCAAAATAATACTCTCATAACACCACGGATGATCACTCTGTTCACTACAGCCTGTCCAAAGAAATCCCTGCTTTAAACAGAGTGAGTGATCTCCGTTAGGGATTTATCTCGGTGTCTCCATAGCCTTGTTGCAGCTCCTGTACTTCTAACACTGGAATGAATAAAGGAAATGGAACATAAATATTTCACATCTGACTGGAGGACTGGAAAATATCAAAAAGAAATGTTTTGGGGCAGATGAGGATCCATTTATTGGCCCTTGAAATTAGTCTTGAGTGAAAATGTGTGTGTAGGTGTGTGTGTGTGAAGCAGGAAGGAGGGGTGAGGGGTAGGCGGAGGAGTACAGGAGAAGATGTTCTCTCCCATGGTGCAGTTCCCTTCACATGGCATCGAAATGGAAACGGTGGGCTTCCTGCCTCTTCTCTCTGTCGTCCGCTTTCTGAACAACACACAATGAGAAACATCCACCGTCACATATCACAGTCAGTAACATAATCTTTCAACTTGTTCTGCAGCGATGAATGCATAAGACATGTCACTAATGGGCGTGTTTTGCGTGTGTGCGTGTGTACCCGTGTTAACTCTGGCATTAATCTGGATTTTTTTCGGAGTTGAAAACTGAGTCCAAAACTAAATCAAATGAACATTTAATAACAAAAACTATGACGAATAATAGTTGAACGATAATGTGAAAGATGGACAAAGGAACCATACTGCAGTCTGTCTGCCGGTAATGTTAGCAAATAATACTAGAGAGGAATTTATGGATTAAATTAATCCACAATCCCAATAAAAATTAAACAAGAACAAGCATCAAACAGCTGGCGATCAGCTAACTAAGTCTTCCCTCATCACTTAAGAGGTTTGCAATAATTTATCTGGCATTTTCACTGGAAGTTCAGAGTTATCCACACAGTGATCTGTATTTCAGTAAACATTTAACCAAATTCAGCTTCAGAGTGGTCATGCTCTGGTGCTAAAATTAACTGGTTAACTGGGGTGTACATCTGTGTGTATGTGCATGTGAGTACACTGTATTATTCCTAAACCTCAAGCTGAGAAAACAGTTGGGATATACAAGCTGAAATATGCCTTCAGTGACCCCTTGAGACTGGATCAGTGGCTTCTTCCATCAATCGGGACCAAACTAAACAGTGTTAAACCCGGTTGTGTTAGGCCAGGGCCTACGATCATACAGTATATTCACTGATGAGCAAACATGGCAACACAGCCGAAATAAATGGACCCACTGGCAGATAGCTGTTTATTATATCGCTTTTGGTTATGTAACAACAACAAATACCAATTCCTTGGTTAAAAAATAGAGAAAGCCTTAGTGAAGCCTATGAGAAATTGTAGTCTAATTATCAAATCTGAGCAATCACACGAGAAGAGATGTAGCAAGTGTTCAATTAGACTTCTGGCTGGGAAGTTAACCTTTTAATTTTTAATTACAGTGCCACAGGTCACCTCACCTCAATTATCTATCATCTTGGCAAATCCTTCTTATACAAGAGAAATTGCACAACATATGGGAAAACACAAATAAAATAGCTCAACACATCACACAAACACACACACTCTGTCCTTGTGTTAACGTGAAAGGGCCTTCTAAGGACAAGGGTTTATAAAGGAATAATATGTGTACAGCTTGTTATCATCTGTGCATCGAGACACACAGGCAGGTGTGATGGCTGGAGGCAGCGGTGGCGTAACAGCTAAGCTGAGAACAAGCAGACAGACGTGCAGCAGAGACCCCCCCCCCCCCCCCCCCCGTTCCACATGTGACTGAGCCCCCTTCACGTCACACGCTCTAATATTTCCTGCTACGGCGAGGAAAACATTTAGCCAACAGCAGCAATTTTTCATGTTTGTGGTTTATTTCTTTGAACTGACAACTGACATTGTCCTCCATTTTGTAATTTCAGAGAGTGAAATTACAAGAAGAAGGGTGGGGGCGTCGTGAACATTTGCAGCTGTGCTGACACAGTACCAAAACCATATTTTTTTGGGATCCCCTAATTTTACGGTTATAAGTATGATTTTCAACATTTTTAATTCAACGACAACAAAAAAAACCCCTTCTCAAATGCTAATTGACATCAAACCAGAACCAGTTCTTTAAGATAAAATGCAATAAATAAAATATAGTGTAAAGACTGAAGAATACAAACCTGAACAACCATTAGAGCCAGTACTAGTTTCAGACACACTGTTAAACGGACATTATGGTCAGTTCTCAAGTATTGTGACAGTATTTAATTTCCATCCCGGTCACAAATTTCAAGCTTTAAGAAAATTCAATCATTGAAATAGAGTAGTAACTACCTACTACAGATGGCAAGACTCACCAATTTGCATCAATGCATAAAAGTTCAAGATGCAATGGCGATTAAAAAAGTGAGCACTGGATAGCATTTGGAATTGAACTGGAGAAGTATTGTTTCTAACATCTTTGCATTGGTAAAATCCAATTTTATTTAAATACAATTATTAGTCCACAGAGTCCCTGTGTCTTTATTATATAGAAATGTGACCAATCATTTGTTATCAATCATTATACATTTAGATTGATTCCTCCAAAACGGTTTCGCTCGTCTCCACTGCTGCCAGTGGCCTGTCAGCTACTACAGAGGCAGAGGTGTGTCACATTAGAGATCAGCATGGAGGAGGAAGAACATGTTCCTCTGAATTCCTACAAATCAAAGGTTTTGAAAGACTAAAGATTTTCCAAGATGGTAAATGGTCTATACTTGTGTATCGCCTTTGTAGTCTTCCGACCACGCAAATCGCTTAGAATGCATGTCACATTCACACACACTGATGGCAGGGCCCCTGGGAGCAATTTGGGCTTCAGTATCTTCCTCAAGGATACTTCAACATGCAGATCGAACCAACAACCTTCTGATTCCAGAAACAAATAAATGAAGTAAAGTTAATTTATGATTTGCTGTTTGCTTAAGAAAGAACCTAATAAAAAATGTAAAATATGTATCTTTAATGTAACACAACTCCAGTGTAAAACTAAGTCTGTAAACTGAGTCTTTTCGGCATAAAACTCTTGTTGCCTCGGACAATGTTTCCTTGCTGAGCTGCAGTGGATGGACAGCAACACAAAGGAATTTGGTAGTAAAAATATTGTAACATTGGAAGAATCTCACTTGATCTGACTAACTGCTGAACCCTCATAGGAGCTTTGGCTGAACTTTGCTGAGTATTTTGACCTTAATCTCTTAAACAGCAGGATCTTTTCACAGCCAGTATGTGAACTTGCAGCGGCCGACAACTCTTGCAACTCTGTGCAAATATGGGCATGTGAAACTTATTTTAAAACAGAAGGGAAAGCGCAAACCTATCCTGTAATATCGTAGCTGGGCCAGGTGCAGCTAATTTCACCTACTTTGTATCCTTAGTAGTTTCATCTATAACAAACATATTTGTTAAGTAACTTGGAACTTTAGTTGTCAAATTAATGTAGTGGAGTAAAAAGTACTAGGGCTGGGCACGTTAAGGTGTTATTATCGCGTTATTATCGTGTTAACGTATTCATTAATTAACGCCAACAATTATTTTATTGCACATTAATGCAGTTTTTATTTTTATTATTATAATTTAGAAAGTCCGGCAAGAACGGCAGGCGCTCTATGGATAGTAACCATGGCAACGGCTTCTGTGCGCTACACAGCTGTAGCCTATTTAATTTAAGTTAAATACATAACTTTACCTGATAGGCCTACATCTAGTTTTGCGGGGATGCTCTGCCATGTGAATTCCCTCCTGTTGATGTCCTATTTAGTAAACAGTAATAGATTCTGGAAACTCACAAACATTTAGATTTATATATGTTAATGCTCAGAAGGTGCCTACTATGATGTTATGATTGTGGCTCTGGACTCTGATGGTAACTTGTTTTAACAAGCTAGATAAAAGCTAAGGCCCTGGCAGTGGCAAACAGCTTTGGTTTAATATTTGCTTTGATTACATTAATGTTTAAGTTGAGATTTACAAGAAATATTTTATTGCTGCTTTGAAAAGGGAATACTGCTGGTAAAAAGCACCTTATTTATTTAAAGTGTTTACAAACCACTTTTGTGTATAGCAGTATATTGCCCAGCACTAAAAAAAAAAATATTCTCCCAACATGGGATCGAACACACAACTTTCTAGGTGAGAGACTTCAGCATTCCCAACTGAGCTAACTGAACACCATATTATTTATCTAAAATATATATTCTCCCCCACCATCTAATGGATTAAAAATTGCTCCGATGCAAAACTTATTTGCCAGCCCCTGCTGTATATTATTACTTCTTCTTCGAACATACGTATTCAATGTAGTGATGAGTGTGTACACTGCCAGAATTCTACAAGAAGAAGAAGAAGAAGAAGAACGTAGAGACGAAACGTGCTCTGTAGTGCAGTTTGTTCGTTTTGGGCTATTGTAGAAATATTGCGACGTCCATGGAAGGGGGTACACGCGGTTATGTAGATATAACTGGCTCATTCTAAGGTAATAAAAACACAACTATTCATTATGTAAGGTCTTTACACACCACTGAAAACATAGGTATGGATCTTATATTGCATTTCTGTCAATAGATTCTCCTAAATATTACACACTGGACCTTTAAGCAATGACGTTTAATTCCTTTAGTTTCTAATGGCTCAGAAAAACAAAATTGCATCATTTTATATAGCAGTACATTGTAACAAGGTTTGATGGTGCCCAGGATTAAAGGACTGAAGCATGGCATCAAACGTTTTGCCATTTGACAGTAGCACAAAAAACTACAAAGATCCCATATCATCCGGACTAGTGACAGTGCAGTCAATAATGCATTCAGATCCGCTGTGTAAGATCAGTGATGAACTGAAGATGGGGAGAAAATTTGCATCAGTTTCAAAGTATCTGAAGGGAACCATCCTTTTTTTCATTCTCTAAACACTTTGTCTAAATGTTGCAGTAGAGCAGCTCATGTTTTCGTATGGGAAGGACAGAACCCTTAAACTGTTAGAAAAGACCTTTTGAGAAGACTGTCCCCTTTTACTGGACAGCCGGTCCTTCACTGATGTTGACTCATTTGATGGACCCAAGAGATGGACAGCAACATATTTACTGCTTCAGTTCTGATTCGTAATAAAGCCTTCAACTATCTTCTAAGATACCAGGGTTTCACATTGATCGATGTTTCAAATTTTTAAGGAGCAGATGGATTGATGTGATGCTCTTTCCTTTTGATAACCGATCCACTGGGCTGTGCTGCTGTTGAAACCTGGTCTAATTGACTATCCTGGGGATACCAACAAATTGTCATTCAGAGGCCTGAAGCATCATTAAGCAGCAGAGCATTGATTTGTGTCCATCTAAAGGTTTTAATGACACAGTGGTGTGTCTGAAACCAGGTGGAAAGCTACAGTGAGGCATGGTGTAGTCTCACTGGGCTCAACTAATTAAGTCTGTCCTACATGTCCTGCATAAAGACGATGCATCTTAGGTGAGGAGATCGATTACATTCGGCTTCATTACACGTGTTTCCCATCTATTTTAAATATTCCTTTCCTTTCAAACTCATATTCATATATATATTTCTGATTAATATCCATTATTACCCCTGCGAATATTGCATTGCACAGACGTTCATGGGAGCTCTGTAAAAGGCCACGTTAGCTTGTTAAGCAGGACAGCACGTCTTTGCCCCCGTGCTTCTGCCCTCTACCTGACTTTGTTATTAGAAGAGCAAATACCAGAGGCGGCAGTGCAAACACACAGAAATGCCAAATGTCAATCAGCGGGCGCGCCCTGACCTTACTGGATGCCCCGTCGTAAAAGAGGTGGAAGAAGATGAGATATGAAGAAGGATGCGTGCGAACGGTATACAGGATTCACCCTCGATCTTCATTCCCTGGATGGTGCAGGAGGGTATACCACATTAGCCGGTTCGGTCCAGATGTGTGTCTTTCAGTTATTAAGTAAGAGTATTCCAAATAAATCAAATTGTATTTTTAAAAGCTGTCAGTCTGAACACAGCGCTGTAGTATATTGTATAAATAAGTCAGTTTTAGACCAACACCGTGCTACTGGTTAAATTAAAAAAGACAAAGTTTTGATTGATAGAAAGAAATTGTCACGTTATTATTATGCGATATAGGGCCCGTGTGCTAAAATATGCATAGGTTAGAGCGGGTAACAGGAGCTCTATCAAGAAGAATGACGTAGGTACCAGATGCGCTCGGATGGTCATACCTGCTCGGGGTCCTGCGCCTGCCAGCGATGTCACATTATGGCAGCGCCACTCGGATAGACTACATTGTCCTCCATTTACAGACTACTCCCCCCTCCTCCTCCTCACTGTCCCCACCCTCCGGTGAGACACCAACCCCCCCGCTCTCAGGTTAACAGCTCTCACCAGTCTGACACCAGTCTCTCCCCCTCCCCCACCTGTAACGTCTGTGTGAGAAGACAGATGAGGAGACTCCACTCCAACAAGGCTGCAGGCCCTGACGGTGTCCGTCCCGGGGTGCTCAAAGCCTATGCCCCCCAGCTACGTGAAGTCCTCCCACATCATGAAGACCCTGGAGAGACTGGTTCTGGATCAGCGGCAGCCCATGGTCAGCCCTTTTCTGGACCCACTCCAGTTCGCCTACCAGCCCCAACTGAGAGTTGAGGACGGCATCATCTTCCTGCTCAACCACATCTACGCCCACCTGGACAAGCCGGCGAGCACTGTGAGGGTCATGTTTTTTGACTTCTCCAGTGCTTTCGACACCACCCGGCCGGCCCTACTGGGTGAGAAGCTGACAGCGATGCAGATGGATGCCCCCTCGTGTCCTGGATTGTTGACTACCTGACTGGCAGACCACAGTATGTGCGCCTGCAACACTGTGTGCCAGACAGCGTGGTCAGCAACACCGGGGCCCCGCAGGGGACGGCCCTCTCTCCCTTCCTCTTCACCATCTAAACCCAGACTTCAACTACCACACAGAGTCCTGTCACCTTCAGGAGTTTTCTGATGACTCTGCTGTGGTTCGATGTATCAAGGTGACGAGGCTGAGTACAGAGCTGTGGTGGGGGACTTTGTCACATGGTGTGAACTGAACCATCTGCAGCTAAACGTGACCAAGATTAAAGAGCTGGTTGTGGATCTAAGGAGAGCCGAGGCTCCAGTGACCCCTGTTTCCATCCAGGGGGTCCCTGTGGACATTGTGGAGGATTACAAATACCTGGGAGTGCAGATTAACAATAAACTGGACTGGGCCAAGAACACTCAAGCCCTCTACAGGAAGGGCCAGAGCTGACTCTATTTTCTGAGGAGGCTGAGGTCCCTCAACATCAGCAGGACGATGCTGAGGATGTTTTATGAGTCTAGCCAGTGCTATCCTGTTTGCTGTTGCATGCTGGGGCAGCAGGTTGAGGGTAGCAGACTCTAACAGACTCAACAAACTGATCCGCAAGGACAGTGACGTTGTGGGGGTGGAGCTGGACTCTCTGTCGGTGGTGTCATATCACACTACATGTCATATTGGACAATGTCTCCCACCCACTCCATGATGTGCTGCTCAAACACAGGAGCACTTTCAGTGCAAGACTTGTCCCCCCAAAATGCACCACAGAACACCACAGGAAGTCATTCCTGCCTCTGGCCATCAGACTTTATAACTCCTCCCTTTAAGTGTCTGACACTTAGTCAGTTATTAAACTAGACCTCATTACCAATTTTCTGTCCAATATTACCTGTTTAATAATTAATGTGCAATATTCTCTGCTGCTATTTATTCACTTGTCCTTTTTGGTTCACCATAATAATTCTTAATAATGTAAATATTGTACATCCCCACACTCCTTTATATTTGTCTTTATATTTATACTATTATATTTATATACTCTTTATCTATCTACCTTTGACAAGTGTGCAATTGTGACAAAAGAATTTGCCCTCGGGGATCAGTAGTAGTATTTCTGATTCTGAATGTGTCCCTGAGCAAGACACTTAACTCCTAGTTGCTCCAGAGGCGTGCGACCTCTGACATGTATAGCAATTGTAAGTTGCTTTAGATAAAAGCGTCAGCTAAATGAATAAATGTAATGTTTTTCATTGTATAAGTTCTCCCAGAGCCCTTAAATATGATTATTTAACGTCTGAGTTCTCCATCGTTGTTGGTATGTATGTCTGTAAACACTAAACGACATACAACCTATCACAATCTACCAGGTCATCATACAAACGTACAGCCAATCACGTTATGTGACGTTACCGGCAGACGCAGGACCCTGAACCGATCTGACCACCTGAGCACATCTGTTACCTACAACGTAACTAATCAACATGACTGACCCATGAACTAAAACTCAGTGTTTTTATTTTTTTATATTTTTTTACATTTTTATTTAGGATTTCTTAATGAAGTTGTTAAACAGAGTTGTATTGTAAGGCTTTTTCCAAATACCTTACTTTATGTGCTTTCATAATGTACCTCATTGCTAGCTCATTGGTCCTCTTCTCATCTCTTCTCGTCACTGTAAAGTGTTTCACAATTAAACAGGCACATTTTGGGTAAAGACCTCCCACATACCAGCTCCCCATGCACTTTGATGCACTTCTCCTGTTTATGGACCAAATATGATGTCACTAGGTCTGGACGATATGTCCAAAAATGTTAGCACGATAAAAAGCTTCATATCTTTCAATATTGATGATTATCAAGATAAGTATCAAATCGTAAATTTTTTCCAGTTTCAAGCTAGATTTTTGCCGCTGAGTGAAAGTTGAAGAAACCTGATGGTTAATTGTGGTTTAAACTCTTCTTTATGGTCAACACTTGAAATAGAAATTAAGTAAAAGCTTTTTTCGGTCCTTTTCCCTCAACAAAATAAACATCTTAATAAAAAATTAAGTCCTAAGTTGTGTATGATTCAAGTGAATAAAAAACATTTATTGAATATGCTTTGAACATTTGTTATATTGTTATTGAAAAAATTATATCGCGATAATTATTGTTATTGTTTTATTGTCCAGCCCTAGATTTCACCCATGATCATAGGCACACGCCTACATGGACTGTGTTCAGGTTCATTTCAGGCGAAGAGGTCGGAAACCCAAGGTAAAAGTCCCATTCACTTTCCTGCATAGACAATGAGACGTGACTCACAGTTGGCAAACGTCCGTGACTTGGAGAGGCCTCTCCTGGTTGACTCATCAGAAGAAAAGATGATAGATTGTGTTAGAAAATTCTGTATTTTTTTTTTAATAAAAAGCTGAAAGTCTGTGCAGCTAAATCGTAAAGAGAGGAGTGACAGTAACACCCCTGACCAGAGCTTCTGTCAATAGCAGCAGCGGTAACATTAAGTTAGAATAATTTAAATTGTTGGCTTTCAGATAAACCTATAGCATCATTCCATTTTTCAGAAAATATATATTGAGGATAACACTAAAGGAAAAGGATTTCAACTGCCACATACAATGCTTCTTTTTGGATTCAAATCCATAATTTTGCTCATGTGAAGATGCAACTGCTGCAACTATGAAATAATATAATAGAAATACATTTTTATTTGCATTTTCCTACTTTCCTATAACTCTTTTGTTTCTTAACCCTCACATGGCTCCACATAGCCGTCACCCCACACAGATGTCTGCCCCCGTCCACCTGAGAATGCTGCGTCGGTTAAGATAAATCGGATGCTCATGCCCATGTTTCCCAAAAAGAGGGCAATTTGAGCACTTCTGTGTGTGTAACCATGCACACATGCCATCCTGCATGTAGCCACACACACACATAGACACACTTTAAGCGCACACAGTCGCATTGGCAGATGGCTTGGAGAAGATGCCAGCAACTTACTGCACCGCTCAGCCCAGCAGACAGCGTCACCACAGTGTGTGTAGATGAAAAAGGAAACAATCCCAAGAAAAAAAAAAAATTAAATAAGCTAACTTGCGAGAATTACTGTTAAATAATGTTTGTGTCTGTGTATCCTCAATCATGTTATGTTAGGTTAACATACTGTGTGTGTGACTTAAAAAACAACCGGACCAGGAGGAACTGAAGCACAAAACACACGTGAAAAACAAGCATCGCCTGCCTGGAGGGCGTATTTACAGCAGTAATGAACAGCAGATCTGCCATACTGAAAGGACAGAAGCAGGCAATTACAGCTGAACGTCCTCCAGGTTGTGGCCCGGGAAAAGAGAGAGAGAGAGAGAGAGAGAGAGAGAGAGAGAGAGAGAGAGAGAGAGAGAGAGAGAGAGAGAGAGAGAGAGAGAGAGAGAGTGTGTATGTGTGTCTCAGTAGGAGGCTAGAGGACTACAGGACAGGGACATGGAGACCCATCTGCTGGTGGTTGTGACAAATCTGCTCTCTCTCTTACATGCACGCACGCACGCACGCACACACACACACACACACACACACACACACACGCACACACACGCACACACACGCACTCTATAGAAATAAATCACAAGGAAGAGGCCAACGTTAACGTGTCCTGACCTTCTCTTGCCAGTGGAGTATACCAATAATGACGAGGATGAAGACGCACACTCCGATCAGAGCGATGGCCGTCAGCAACACGCTGTTGCTAGGAGTCAGGTACAACTTGGCGCTCCAACTAAAGAGAGAGAGAGAGACAGTGTGTATGAAAAAAGAGAGTTGGCTGTTTTATGTTTCATCGTAGTTTTATTTGACAGAAAAACAATGTAATTACCAAATGGTACACTTCAGCAGAGATTGTGTCCTAATTAAGTGAAAATAAATAAATGAACATCTCTTTCAGAAGAAGCACTGCTCGGTTTCTGGTTTCCAAGAACACTTTGATCTATTTAATGTATCATCTCACAAGTTTAGACTGTATGTGAGAAGAATGCCAAGGCACCTGTTTTTTTTTTTGTTGTTGTTGTTGGATCTCATTTCACTAATGGTGCGTATGTAGGTGTGTGTCTGTGCTGGCATGTCTAGGAAAACTGGCAAGTACACAAGTGTTATGTAGCTATATGGATGAGTGTGTGTGTGTGTGTGTGTGTGTGTGCGTGTGTGTGTTGAACAGCCATCTGGAGCTCCTCCTGGGGTTTGAGCTACATGAACAACGTCATCAAACATGAGAACACATGCTGCCTTGTGAGTGTGAGTGTGTGAGTGTGTGAGTGTGTGTGTGTGTGAGTGTGTGTGTGTGTGTGTGTGTGTAAACAGAGAGTTTGCAAACTCACATCTGGGCATCGTTTTGTAAAGACACACCCCAGATACACTACCTGTATAAAGCTGAGGTAACATTGACTTGATATGTTAAGTGGCATCAGAAGAGGTGGTTGAAGTGTTGAATGGTATCCATAACAACAAAAGTCAACGGGTCTCCCCACACATTACTATTATGTCAACAAAGGAAATGGCAAGTATTGTACGGGTGTTTATGTACCTGCTGGGTTTGTTGTGGGGGTAGGGGATGACAATGAGCTGAGAGTTGGGAATGATGGCAGTCCACTCCTGCTTCCTCACGTCCTGGAAAGACACAGAAAACGCATAAAGTGGGTTTGCACATACATGGTAATACATTATGGTGACGATCTATGCAGCACATGCGGATTTCCATAATGACACACAGACACACTATGTATGTTAAGTCCTCTGGGGCAGAATAACAGGGTCCCATGGTTTTCCTTAGCTACTGTGGTATGGCTATTTTAAGCTGGGCATTTAAGACACAGACAAACTGGTACTTGAAATAAATTACTCTCACTGTGGGGAGTAACACAGATTTCCTAGCCTATTTATGTCTGTGTGCATGTGGGTGTGTATATTTGTATGTGTTGTTAGTATTTCTGCGGCGGTGTGTGAGAGTTCAGCCATCCGCAGAACAAGTAATAATCTCAGTCTCTGTAAAATATACAGTCTTTTCTCATTCTGTATTTAACTCTTCGTAGCTGCACTGAAGTCCGCTTTGAAGAATTCATGACACAGAAATCACATCTGCAGAAACAGGTTATAAGAAGTGAAAGACAAGTGATTCTGTGGCCAGATCACAGCGGGTAGGGCCAAGTGAAGATAAATGTAAAAAATTAAGATGAAAGAACAGGACGCTCTACAACACAATCTCATGCAATAGGGTTGTACACACCTACCTACACACCAACTCACTAACTGTCGATTACTGTCTTACACTAATAAAAAAAAAGAAAACCCTCAGTGATGACAGTGGATTACACAAGAGAAGCAGTTTGAGCTTTGGATAAAAGCACTGCACACATGTAGTGCCAAACTTCCGCCTGATTATAGGTCTAATTAGCCAGAGTGACTGAAATCAGCTATTTGAGATTGCAGGCAGGACCATGCAGCTGAAAGAGGGCTTTTTAAAGAAGGTACAAACCCAAAGTCACATCAAGAATCTGCTGCACCTGAGAGTTGCGTGAAGTCTTCAAAGACAGTTGAAGTATTCTTTAATTCAGACTGAGACATCACTGGGACGTCAGAGCTCGAGGGTTCACCCTTCACCAACACATTTGCCTGCACCTAGTCAACCCTGTTACATAAATAATTATGGTTTTCACACATCATTTAGCATGCATGTTTCAGGTTTATATCCTTTGTTAATTCCTCTTTCAGACGATTTGGGCAAATGGGTATTAAACTGGGAAGACAGTGACTATTAACACACATAGTTAAACTATCAGAACTCAAATTGTAGTGATTTTAAAAAAACTTTGCTCGCAGCACTGTGTTTGACAGGAGTTTGACTTCACAGGTTCAAGTTTCATTTTTAGTAGTTTGCCACCTTAAGGCCCAACACCCACTGGCATCTGGCATAAAACTGAAACATCCAGCATCTGCATACAACAGTGCAGTGATTTCTGGAGGAGCCCAGCATCATCATCAGTTTCTGTCGGCTTTCTTATTCCTACTTTTCCCAATTTTGCATTGTGTCTTGATTTAGCCCCTGCTCAGGGACCCAAGGTTCTGCTCAGGCTCACTGGGGATTGAGAGTTCAGAGATATAAATAGGGGAGGGGGCATCATATTTATGATTTAAAAGCTTTAGCCATGCGTGTAGCTGTGAGGAATTAACATTTCCAGTTCTTTAATTGTTCCTCATAAATTGAGAGGAAACACATCTCGCAGCTATTTTGTGTAAACGCGCGACAACGGCATTGCTTTTTACATAACGAGCACATTCTCGCCGCCAGCCATTGTCGCTTAGCTCTTGGAAAGCGCCGCCGTCGGTGCGGCAACCGGCAGGGGAGCAGAGCTGGAGACGAGTCAGCCTCCACTACTACTGCTGCCTGGGAGCAGATCTGATCTGGCTGTTTGGAAAAGAAAAGTGTTCCCAAGTCTTCATAGAGAAAGAGAGACACTCTGGTTCAAAGCCAGGGAAACTGGCACACTTCGAGAGAGCGAGGGACACAGATACAGAGATGGCGGGTGAGGGAGACTGAGAGAGTGACAAGTACGGGATTGATTAGTGAAGCAAACCACTTTGAGCAGCAAAGGGAATCCCCTGGGTGGAAGATAAGTGAACAGGAGGAGAGAGACTCAAAAAGAAAGGCAGGGAGGTGGTGAATAAGAGAGGGGAATGATTGGACAGAAGATGGAAGATATCCAAGTAGATTTTACAAAACCTCTCCTTCTGTGAAACAGTGGGGAGAAGCTATCATTGTGGAAGAGAAAATTGTAAAGGGCATAGCAGTGGAAATGGAAGGCAGACCAGATATAAAGACTGAGAGAGAAAACAAAAATGAGAGAGGGATAGATAAAGACTGTTGACCAACAGAATGATCCAAACCTGCTGACTAAGCAGGGTGGTGTACAGGTCAGGATTTCTAAACCCTCTCCTCTTTCTAAAGCTTCTCCTCCTCATTACAGGTAGTTACTTCACTCCCTAGTCCCTCTGGGTACAAAAAATACTCTGCATAATGGGCTGCATCTTTAGGCATTCATTAATTCACTTTGTAGACGGAATGGGCGAGGAGGAGGAAAAATGAAAAAAAAAAAAAAAAAGATAACATTTCTTTGCATAGGAAAAGGAGAGTGCGGAAAAGGGGACAACAAAGCAGCTTGTTTGAGATGTGTGTTCTCGGTGCACTACAGCTTCTGAGTCGCGGACCGAACCATCTACAATTCTAATCAGCTGCTTGACAAAGATCTCAGTACCACACGGGACGTGGGGGAAAAAAAAGACCCTGTCGTGCCTAATATTCAGTGCGACAAGTGAGAGAGAGAGAGAGAGTGAAAACAGAGACAGCGAGAGAGCTGAACTGAGGAGTGCTGACATTTTGCAGATATGTAGTGTAGAAATGTGGCTGACGAATACATTGCAAACATAAACCCAATCAATTATTTACTATATTAATGTTACGCTAGCTTGTAGAATGACAGGAGGCGCACATGGGCTGCATCCAGAGAGGCATGCACACGTCCTCTACTCTCACGGTTTGTTTAACAAAAATGAGTTTGAAGCTCAAAGTAAAGCAAAGGTTTGATATTTCTGTTCCAGTGGGGAGCTCGCTGTACCTTTATCAATCCCATAGGCGATGGAATCAATCATTCCATGCATTATACGTGATACGTGGACTCTATCTGTCATAAAATACTGTATATTAGATATTTCAACTCCCAATGTCTCTCCCTCTCTTTAATCACTAGATGGGCAAGAAAGAAAAAGGATTTTACTGCTCAATCTCGCCTCAGTATGCCATATTTATCCTGCCACAATTGGACTGTTTCTAATGAGCACTGCAAAATATGCTTCTTCAAAAGTGACTGCTATCAAAACATTGTTTAGAACTCCTGAGGAAAGACTTATCTTCACTGAGCAGGATTTAGTCTTATAGTGAGAATTCAAGTAAGTGAAACTGAAAATGCTGCAACAAAAACAAATGCCCACCTGCCCGTGTTTAAGAGAATTAACAGGATCCATAAATACAAAAGCAAACCAAAGACTTCCAATAGAAAATTGGGGAGAATGAAGAACTGATTAGCATTGTGTAAGTCTTAATTGTTTTTTGCGTTAAGCTAACACATCTGGATCAATCATTTCACAAACAAGTAAAAAGAAAAGAACTACAGATATACTCTTGTTATGGGCTTCCCTCATTTGCAACCACTTTGAAGACATAGTCATTTGACGACTGATATAAACACTAGTTATCACATATTTTGTTACATATGAAAATAAGAATGAAAAAAAACACCCAAACAAAGAATTAAATGTATTTTTAAGTGAGACGCTTCTGTTTTTGTTCACCATTTCTAATTCGATAAGAAAAAACGTGAGGAAATACACCCTTCAAACAAGTCTCATAATCCTCAGAATAAATGCGTCACATCCAGTCCATTACAAAGTCAAGCCTAAGCAGTAGGTAAAAAAAAAAAAAACATTTTGCTCTCTGCTTATGACTTTAGAAGTGCTTCAACTGCACTTACCATGAATTAGTCCATCATTTGATATTTTTCTTGGAAAGTTTTCTGGTTCTTAACATCCTGATCCTGAGGCTATTTTTGCCTGTCTCTCACCCCCTTTTAAATGCATACACATTAAATGTCTCAGCCACGCATGCCAAACACTGTTATATTCAGGACAGGTTAGGGTGCTCAGAAATGACTTAATTAGGCACAGGAGTGGTTTTATACATGTTCTAAGAGACTTTTAATGCAATATGCACCCAGAGGGTTGAAGGGGTTTTAAATCTGTGGTTGTTCAGCACACCCACTTCAATTTCCCTTTCTGCCATAGCTCTCAGACACACCACTATAACTGTATCTCCCTCAAATATTCTGAGAGACTGTACAGCCTGTGGCTATTCCTACAGGAGTGCTGTGAAGTGTCAAAGTAATAAAACCCTCTCATATTTCCTCACCGTCTCTCCAAGCGGCCGGGGGATGCCAACAAAAAGATGGTCCAGGAAGTTGGCGCTGCGTCCGAGGCCCAGCACAGTGTAGGGCAGCTGGAGGGAGAAGTGAGCTGACTGGCTCAACTGACCGGCTGCAGGAA
This sequence comes from Micropterus salmoides, assembly GCF_014851395.1. Lineage (NCBI taxonomy): Eukaryota > Metazoa > Chordata > Actinopteri > Centrarchiformes > Centrarchidae > Micropterus > Micropterus salmoides. The sequence continues at coordinate 34,141,458 of NW_024044348.1, forward strand.
GGAAGGGAGAGAAAAGACCATTTTTAATCTCATTAAAAGCTGTTTATCTCCACACATAACCACATCAGGATAATTTATGAGCATCTCAAAAGGTATTGTGCCCAGGAGTTCTGTATTTTAAGATTTTGGTCGCTTAACTGTTGGATGGATGGTCATGAAGTTTTGTAAAAACAATAATGATCCCCAGAGGATGAATCGTACTGACTTTGGTGATTTCCTTACTTTGAGTCCCACCATGAGGTTGACATTTTTATAAAAAATAAAATTAAAAAAAGACTCTACGGATTGCCATGACACTTAAAAAATAAAGAAATGCACTTTCTTTCTTTCTAAAGACTTTTTTTCTCGCACTGCCATGAGGTTCACGTCTGTGGTTTAGTAATGAAATGTATTAATAACTATTCAATGAACTGCCACTCAGGATGAACTGTAATAATTTTAATGATCTCTTAACTTGTAATCCAACATCAAGTCAAACTTTCTTTAATATGACCAGATATCACCCATACTGATGACATTCCTAAAGAGCTAAAGTGTGCAAACATGCTAAATTAAGATGGTGAACATAGTAAACATTATTCTTGTCACACATCAGCATGTTCGCATTGTCGTTGCAAGTGTTAGCATTTATCCCCAAGCACCACCAAAGAGGAGCCTCACAGAGCTGCTGTGGCAATAGATTTGTATTTTATATTGCATTTTGGCGCACAAAGGATTGTTTTCACATTTTTGAAGATGCATTGGTTTGTGAGGTCAACATTAGGGGTGCACAATATATTGACAAAAAATCATATCAAAAATGTTGTGGAAAGGATGCAATATTCCATTTATTTTGTGGACCGATGTGTCCATTGGCTGTGTTTAAATAAAGCGATGCGATTCAGAGGAGTGAAAGGAATGCAAGGACAAAAAAGTATGACGATATCAGGCTCAACGAGACAACGAAAACAGCAGAGATCAAAGGGGAACATATCACACACAGGGCCCATCAACTTGTGTTTTTACATATGTTTAAGAATATCAAAATGAATATCGTTATTGCAATATTCATGATCAATATCACATTCTGTCAATATCGTGCAACCCCAGTCAACATTTTCTTCAACTGCCGGCTGAGTGGACTTTGTCATGCTTTTGGCAAGTTACTTGGTTGTCCCTCCTCCTCGTTCTCAACAAACTGGGAAAAACTGCCCTGGCACAGCCTCATGTGCATCACCCATGGCGGTCCGCAGGGACACAAAACAAATTAAGAAAGGATTAAGAAAGAAAATAAATTAGGAAAGTGTACATTTTAACCCCCATCCCTGCTTGTGTCTGACCCTGGTCACTCTCTCGTGCTCGGCCTTGCATATCTGCATATCTAGATTTTTAAAAAACTGATCTTTATAATTATTTTTTTAATAAGGCACATGGTTCAACTCACATCTCTGTTTCATAAATACACTGTTTTATTGCTGCCCCTTCTAAACATTTAGTGAACAAGACAGCTTTGCTCATTCATGACTTTCTGCTCAATGCAACTGATTGAATTGTCAGCTGTGTCTGTAAACTTAACCCTCATTTGCTTCAGTTTACAATACTGTAGCTGCAACGGCCCTATTTTCCCAAAGGAACCATTTAAGTTTTCTGAACTGTAATAAGCTCTGACCTAACCTATCCTGACCATGACTGTCTGTGATAAGACTAAAATGTAGCAAGTTAAACATAATGAGAGGGAGCTACGTAGAACAGCGGCGATGGAGCCAGAGGGACTGCAGCGTGAGACCTTGTGTTCTGACATGAAGAAGCATCATAAGAGATACAAATCGGAGTGAGACACCTGAGGCCAGTCCAACACCTCTCCCTGTCTCCTCGCACAACCTTTCTCCTCCTCCAGCCTGAAATCTCTTTCCTTACTTGCTATTCTCATCCAAGACTTAGTCTTGTTTCCTCCTCTCTGCTCATCTCTCTCTCTCTCTCTCTCTCTCTCTTTCTCTCTCTCCCCCCCCCGATTTGGCCTTACTCATTTCGCTTCCCCTTCTTCTCCTCCCTCCTGCTCGTCTCCCCTCTCTTTCCCCTTCAGCTGCTGTATCTCGCCCACGCCACCCAACTTCCAAATGCAGCCGACATAAATCAACCTCTACGTGGTAAACAAAGAGAGGGAAGGAGGGAGAGAGGCAGCCTCGAGGCAGCCAGTGATCAGAACTAATGTGGATGGACTGCGTATTGCAAGCAGAGAGGAGCACAACGGCTTTGCTTCTTTTTTTATTTAAAAAAAAAATATATATGTCATGCCTCAGTTCCAAAAAAACTGAGACATAAAAAAAAAGAGATTTGTCCAGTTCATTTTTTGGCCCCATCAGCTGGACCTAAGTCAGGCCAGTCCATCTCAGTGCGGCTCAATATTTCTCTTCTTCCACAGTGCACAAATGAAGCTAATCTCGGGAACATCCCACGTAGGGGTACAAATTAATCAGCCACTGGAAGAAAGTGAGTAATTAACGTAGGTAAAACCAGCGGAGTAGTGCAATAAAAGTAGTCCATGATGCTGTAATGTACATGCTTTGGTTCCAGTCCAGTCTGAATGCTGTATCGATCAATCGACTTTTGCCACCTTCTACCACGGGAAGCTTTTCATCAGTCATCTCTCTTTATCGCTCTAAATTTAGCTTGCTTTGCTCTATGAATTATATTTTCCTTGCTTTTTAGTGTTGGGCTGTGGTGTTGTGAATAGGCTGCATAATTGCCTTAATCGCACACCACAGATAGTGAAAGAGCGGGGGAGAGAGACAGAAATATTAGCTTCCAGGAAAAGTTGGGCACAGTTTCAGGACATTGACTTGTTCAGGGTAGAACAAAGCCCTGCCTTCTAACAGGCATTGAAGATGAATCCTGGTGTGTCCGACATTTACCGAGAGGTGCATACGTGTGTACGCGTGTGTCAGTAAAGTGGACAGCTGTGTTCTGCTTTACGGGATTTTACACATACATATTCTTTTTTTCTTTTTATAAATCATCAGTCATAATATGTAGTGCTAAGTTATCTGACTGCTGTCCAAAATTTTTATGGTTTGGTTTCTCAAACGACCACGCTTTCAAAAGCCAAATAATTGTCTTTAACATTGTATTCTGTTTTGCATTGATTTGTTAATTCATGAAGTCATTCATTTATTCCTTTATTTTGTTATTCGGTAGGAGTAGTAATGCTTTTACTCCTGTAATTCCAGCGTAAATACTTTCTGGTTTCATTAATCCTCTAACAGTAAAGTGAATATCTTTGGGTTGTGGACAAAACACGACATTTGAGGACATCATCTTGGAGAGGATGAAGACTAAAGATTTTGGTGATTCCTTGAATTTTCAAGTAGCGCCACTAGCAGGTCAAATTTTCACATATCCAGTGAAACATCCAACACACAAAATGACTTTGGTCATAATGTGACATAAGTAACATTTCTCATTAGTGTCAGCTGTAATTTGGGTTTAGTGCTAATGTTAGCTTGCTCACATGCTAATCTTCGATGGTGAACATGGTAAACATTATACCAGCTAAATATCAGCATGTTATCAAATCACTGTCATGTCTATGTACAGCCTCACAGAGCTGCAAGCATGATTGTAGAGTCTTGAGTCTTGTTCCAAGGTGACTTGCTGCCTGATAAACACAACATAATGTACAAGGAATGTGTGTATTCTATTATACTGTATGAAAACACACATCCCACTGCTGTGAGTCTGCAGAAGATGACAAAAGTCATATCCTGGACATCAACATATGTATTCAATAATTTTATACTGAGGAACAAAATAAAACACAGGGAGCGGTCATACCTCCACATAACTGAAGCTAGGAGGAACCACTTTATGGTGCTCTATTTAGGGCTGTCGCAATAACCGCAAAATTGAAGCCTACTGTGGATGATGGCAAGCACCGCAACAACCGCAATGTTCATACTGTACACTTCAGGGTGTGTTAAATTAATAAATGAGTACTTCAAAAGTTCCACAACCGTAACAAGCTCTGTAACGGTTCAAGGACGAATCGCCATGGGCTGTACGTGACCCGACTACAAACTCTGAAGCTGTAAGTGTTGCAGTGTTTTGTGTTGTTTTACTGTTTATTTTAAAGGTTAGCTAACTTGGCGTTAGCATATTGCGCGGGTAATGTGGCTAGCAGGCTTGGCGATGTTGGACTAACGTTGTGATCCTGAGGGACAGTCCAGAGAAACTGTGTAAAGTAAGCCTCATTTGAAGCTCACTAACTAAGGAGCGTAGTGTGTCGGAAGCCTGCAGCTGTTTTTCATGTTGCTTTCTGTGGAAATTCAGGTACGTATAACGTTACTACAGTGCAGTGGTTAGTTGTGGAAAGCCCGCTCCGCACCAGCGCGCGTGAGTGAGTGTGTGTGCGTGCGTGCGCTGCTGCGGTATGTAAATTGACTCGATAGACGTGCCCTGAAGGTGATGATATAGCTACGTCTGAAAAACACACGGTTTAACTACAATAAAGAGTTTGCTTGGCAATGTTGACTAGCAAGCATCAGCTAGCTTCATCTCTCTTAAAATTATATAATGGCAACAAATTACTTAATTAATGAAAAAAGCAATCATGTTGAGCCCCAACATATTGCCACGGTGGAAATTACTTTACCGCCACAGCCCTAGCTCTATTCAAGTCCAAAAAGTTTTTTTTATAAAAGGCCGGTATCACAAGTAGGCCTTAAAGGACTTTCCATAGAACAATCCTATATAAACCCTACTCATCATCAATCACAAATCACACAATTAAATAAGGTCAATAACAATTTAGGTAAAACATGAAACAGAGCTAAAACAAGCATATTTGACCCTCAGTACATGCAAAGAAACCATGAAGAAAAACAATGTAAGAAACTCTGAACCAAATCACTCTGGGATCCTCACCAGAACATCTGAGCATGCAATAGGCACTGGGATTATAAAAAAACAAAAAACAAAAAAAAAATTCAGATAAAATATAAACAATGAAATGGAGAGTAATGTGGACAGTGATTCCGAAACAAGAAGACAGGTAAGCCAAGAAGGAACATGATGCAGCGAGAAACTGGACTTGAAACTGGCTGATGTCCAGAGAAATTAGGGCATCAAAGAACAAGTATTACATGTCAGTGTAAAGCTCAAACAAAACTAAAATGAAACAACCAAAACTCAAGCTTTCTTACCAGTCCTGCTTTCTTTACACTCACACGAGAAGTGTGGAAATGAAGTCTCAAAATGGGAGGTGGGGGTGTAAGGGTACCACAGTCATTTGAGAGCTTTAAGTTTTCAGTTTTGGTACTGAGCAATCTCATCTATGAATACCCCAATTCCTTTTACCTACTTCTGTTTTTATTATAAACCATGAAGTGGCCTTTTATGGTAATGCCATGTCTTGTTGTTGATATCCACCAATCAAATGCCAGACAGAATAACAGAGCACTGACTGCCCCACAGAAGAAAGAGCAGGAGTGTTACAAATTGTTGCTTTGAGATGGATCCAGCAGGGGAAGCCCTTTTAAATCAATCCACTGGCACTCAGTGCTTCCGACTGAACCCGGTCCACAGGCTGGACAGAACAGGATTTTTGAGGGGATTGGACCTTTAAGCCAGTCTTGGTTTGATATTTTTGACAGACTGCTGCTCTCTGTCAGTAGGCAAGAGGTAGGTGGCTTGCACTCTACCACTCAGCCGGATGGAGTGTGCGTGTGTGTGTGTGTGTGTCTGATGGAGGATCAAGCAGGGTTACATTGCAGGCAGGGAGCCTGGCTTAGCATCTGCTAAGCGGTGTGTGTGCGAGTGTGCGCGCGTGAGTGCGTAAACTGGCTAGGAAACGTGGCCATGGCTGGAGCAAAGCCATTTCACAACATGGGGAGGCTGGCAAAGTGTATTATGCAGAGAGGTGTATTGGAGTGTCTGCCTTTTTTGTGTGTATGTGTGTGTGTGTGTGTGTGTGTGTGTGTGTGTGTGTGTGATTTTGTCCTATCTTACTATGGCAGCGCAAGTAAAGGCCTTGGCAGGGAAAGCCACCCTGTACACATGACTGACAGCCTACAATCCATCTCTTAGAAGACAAAGCGGATTCAAAGCAGCAGGCCTTGGTGTGTGTGTGTGTGTGTGTGTGTGTGTGTGTGTGTGTGTGTGTGTGTGTGTGTGTGTACTCCTTTTCAGAAAGTTCTAAACACACACACACACACACACACACACACACACACACACACAAAATGTGCATCACATTAAACGAGTTAGTGTTCCAAAGCGCAGCCAATGATACGAACAAGGAAACACACAGACACAAACACACACCTGAAAGTAAATGAGATTTCTACAAAACATTTACATTTACTCATTTGGCAGACGCTTTTATCCAAAGCGACTTACATTTGAGGAACAACATAGAAGCATCAATAAAGCATCAATACAGCACGAGATCTACAAGTAACAATAGATAACTAGTAAGAGCTAATAGCACGTATGGCATCAATGGGATAAATACCTAGGGAAATAAGTAAGAGTAAACAAACTAGTGCAATCAATCCAAGAGAACTGTAAGGAGACAGAAGAAGAGCACAGGAAGTGCATGTTAAAAGTTAGGGGTTAGAGGTGTTATAAGAGGAAGTGTTCTCAGAAGAGATGAGTTTTCAAGAGCTTCTTGAAGTTAGAGAGGGACGCCCCTGCTCTGATGGCGTGTGGTAGCTCGTTCCATCATCGTGGTGTCACAGATGAGAACAGCCGGGACTGAGATTGCTCTGTGTGTAGTGATGGCAGAGCCAGGCGACGTTTGTTGGAGAAGCGTAGTGGCCTAGAAGGAAAGTAGGAGTTTAGGTAGATGGGTGCGGTCAGTAGTTACTCTGTATTCAAGCATTTTGGGCTGTGCCATTTGACTAAAAACTCATATCCCGATATTTCATATCACAATAACAATACGAATAGATTTGAGTTTTTTTGTAAATTAAAAGAAATTTCATGAGTTACTGTTGTAATTTCCAACAGTTATACTTATGCAATTCAGAAGAAATCCAATACCATGACAGTAGAGGTTGGTAGGTTATCAAACTGTGGCTAACTTAAGCAAGGATTATACTTTCCGCGTCTGTGAGTATACGAGGGTCCGTGTGACGAAAAAATTCAGAAAAATCAGAAACAAAATCAGAGCGGGTACACGTAGGGTC